>NC_092149.1:52410376-52745376 GCF_045791955.1 Oncorhynchus clarkii lewisi | reverse complement strand
CTGACCCACTGGGAATGTGATTCTATTATTCTGACATTTCACATTCTTAAAATAGTGGTGATCCTAATCTTATCCTAGTTTTTACTAGGATTAAATGTCAGGAATTGTGAAAAACTGAGTTTAAATGTATTTGTCTAAGGTGTATGTAAACTTCTGACTTCAACTGTATAGAATCGCCAAGAAACGGTTTGAAGGTCTGAAGGTAAGACTGATGAAGGATATGATGTTGTACAGAAGATACAATGAAGTAGTTGAGGACCACATACAGTAGGATATGGCAGTGGACATGCCCAAGGACAACGCATCAAACTCCGACAACGTGAAATATAACTTACCTCACCATGCAGTACTCCGGGAGGACAAGGTGACAACAAAACTGAGAGGGGTGTTTGATGCCTTGTCCCATGAAGATGGCTGTCTATCCCTCTGACTGTCTACTCACAGGACCGAACCTGAATCCGATTCTGCTCAGCATTCTAATGAAGTTCAGACTACATGAGATTGCATTCACGGCAGACATCAAGAAGGCTTTCCTGCAGAAATCCCTAGCAGAGAGAGAGAGAGAGACGCTGTGAGATTCCTCTTGCTCACAGGCCCACCAAGGGGAGAAAATGAAGAAGAGCTGCGCGTGCTTAGGATAACCAGAATGGTATTTGGAGTTTCCCCAAGTCCATTCTTGCTCACAGCTAGACAGAACAACCAGAAGTTGTCGAGGCATTGGGGGAGTCACTCTATGTAGATTACTTAATTGACGATTTTAACGCGATGTTGAAGAGGCTTACTTTGTGACGACTGCAAAGCGAATGCTGTTGACTGCAGGCATGGACCTCTGCAAGGGGATGACCAACCCTCCTGAACTGAAAACAAAATGGGAGGAGAGTACGACAACTGACCTCCTGTTGGCACTAGAAACACAAGGAGTTTAGGTTTAGTGTGGCGACCATGAACAGATTACTTTGTGTTTGACCTCAGGCCGCTACTGAGCATTCTAAAGCACAAGGAAAAAACAGAAGTGTTCTACAGTCGTCTGCATGCTTCTTCAACCCTCTTGGCTTCCTGACCCCCTTCACCATCAGGATCAAGCGCATGTTCCAGGAAATGTGGGAGAGGGGACTCAGCTGGGATGAAGATTTACCACCTGATCTGACACAAGAATGGCAACAGTGGTATTCAGAACTACACCAGCTTGCCATACCAAGGTGGTACAGAGCAGACATGCAGCCACAGAACTGCCACAGACTGAAACTATACTTGTTCTGTGGGCTTACAGTACAGTAGCTTACCTGCAAGGTTTATCACAAGATTGGGAAACAACGACAAGTCTAGTCGCATCCAAGTCCAGGGTTGCCCCACTCAAGAAAATGACGCTGCCACGCCTGGAGCTCATGGTAGCTGTGATTGGAGCGAGACTAGCAAACAACCTGATGAGCACACTGAAAATGGAACAAAAACCGATCAAAATGTGGACAGACGTGATGATCGTGCTGCATTGGATTTGCAGCTCAGCTCAGAAATGGAAACAGTTTGTCGCAAATGGAGTGACAGAGCTCCAGTCCTTGACCGATCCAGAGTCATCGTGACATATTGAAGGGGAAACTAATCCAGCCGACCTCCATGCAAGAGGACAAACTGTTCAAAACTTGACACAGAGCCAGCTATGGTGTCATTCTGACATCACCTAAACAGTCAGAGGAGACTGATGATGACAAGGTTCCAGAAGAGGTGAATACAGAACTCAAGTCCAGTCTCCTGGTCACTGTACAGCTCACAGCAAACAGCACAGACATCACTGAAACCGTGTTGGAACTTGAAAGGTACAGCAAACTGAGAAGTGTTCAGTGTGACCACCTGGATAAAGAGATTCATAGCGAATGCTCGTACAATTATTAAAGTTGCAAGGTGAACTAACTGCTGACGAACTGTTCGAGTCTGGATCAAGGTAACAGAACAATAGAGTTTCAGTCAGGAGAAATTACTGAAGGCAGGAAAAAGCCTAAACAATGACTAAAATCAAAGAACTGAAACCGTCCCTGGACGAACACAAACTACTCAGTGTAGGAGGAAGACTGCAACAGTCCAACTTCACATTCAGAGAGCAGCACCCATGGGTTCTGCCCAACAAGCACAGATACTCAAATGGTTATACAGTACTATCTTGAGAGGATGATGCATTCTAGAGTAAGAGACACTCTAGTACAAATCAGAGAGCGATACTGGATCTTGCGTGCTAGGCAGCTAGTCAAGAGCACAGTGGCAAGATGTATAGTTTGCAAAAGATTCAAGGCAAGGGCTGAACAGCAGGTCACTGCACCTTTAAAAGACAGAATAACTGAATACCCACCATTCAAAGTTACAGGTGTGGATTTTGCAGGGCCGCTCTACATGAAAGAAAATGGTTCTGTGAAGAAGTCAAACATTGCGCTGTTCACTTGTGGTGTAACCAGAGCATTTAATTTGGAACTGGTCTCTCATTAGTCAACCGAGATATTCCTGTTAGCTCTGAAAATATTAATCTCAAAGAGAAGATTATGTAAGGTAATCTATTCGGACAATGCAAAAGCCTTCAAGAGCGCTGATCAGGACTTGAACGAGTTGTGGAAGGCAATCAAAGTGCCCCAACTTAGATAGGGGCATCGCCTGGAGGTTAATCGCCAAACGAGCGGCATGGTGGGGCGGATCCTCGGAAAGACTTGTCAGGTCAGTGAAGACATGCCCGAGAAACATTCTTGGGACAGCTTTGCTCAACTGTTGAAGAGATGTGCACAGTCCTGACAGAGGTTGAAGCTATCCTAAACTCTAGGCCTCTGACCTTCGTCCACAATGAAGTGGATGAACCACAACCCCCAACACCAGCACACTTCCTGGTGGGTAAAAGACAAACCTCTTTGCTGCCCAAGCCATTTCCAGCTGACACTCAGCACCCAGGAGGAAATGACATGCAGATGGAAGTACAGGCAGAGACTTGTGACCAGCAAGCGAAGATACTACTTCCTGGATCTAAAGTCGGCACACCCCTGTGACACCACAGCCCACCCCACTGAAAGTGGGTGATGTTGCACTCGTCAGAGAAGATAACACACCCAGACAAACCTGGAACCTAGGGAAGATTGAGGAACTGTTTCCAGGCTGAAATGGGCTATTCAGGTCATGTTCATTTCGTACTGCCGCAGGGACTTTGTTGAGAAGACCTATTCAGTTGATATACTGCTTAGAGATGTAGATGAACACAGCTGTTCATCTGGGGGCAGGATGTTGTAACTTTAATGGGTTACAGAGTTAATGTTTACAGTTAATTTATGGAGCTGTGTCTAAAGATATTTTCTTTTACAGTTATTTACATATGTAAGAGTAATTGTATTAGTTCTCAATCTCCATCACATTAATTATATGTACATTGGCCAGAGAAATTGTGAACCCTTTGGAATTACCTGGATTTCTGCATAAATTTGACATAAAATTTGATCTGATCTTCATCTATGTCACAACAATAGAAAAACTCAGTGTGCTTAAACTAATAAAACACAAACGATTGTATTTTTCTTGTCTATATTGAGTACGTCATTTTAAACATTCACAGTGTAGGTTGGGAAAAGTATGTGACTCCCTAGGCTAATGACTTCTCCAAAAACGAATTGGAGTCAGGAGACCGCTAACCTGGAGTCGAATCAAACTTTCTGGGACCTTATACAGACAGGTGTGTGCCTTTCCAAATCATGTCCAATCAATTGAATTTACCACAGGTGGACAGGATGCATTTCAAGTCTCATAGCAAAATGTCTGAATACGTATCTAAATAAGGTATATAAATATTTATATAAATTTGACAACATTTCTGAAAACCTATTTTCTGTCATTATGGGGTGTTGTGTGTAGATTGAGGAACATTTTCATTTAATGCATTTTAGAATAAGGCTGTAATGTAACAAAATGTGGAAAACGGTCTGAATGCACTGTATAGTGTATATTTTTGAAGCTGCTGTAACCAATAGAAGCTGCTGTAACCAATAGAACTATGAACTCTAAAAATCTCTCCTCTTGTTGCAGAGATAGCTCGACAAGCAGCCCAGATTAAAATGATGAGGAAACTTGAAAAGCAGGCCATGGCACTAGCAGCCAAGGAGGCTAGGAAACAACAAGGTATTGTAAGCTAGTGTTCTGTGAAAGCTGTTCATATGACAATGCCATCCTGTTCTCCACCATAGCACAGTTAGTCCAGTATAACCCACACAGTACAACCCTAATCTCAATGTTTACTTTCTTTCTTTCTCTCTGTCTGATTCTCTTTGTCCTTTCTTTCGGTCTTTCTCGCTCGCTCTCTCTTTCTCTCTCTCAGCAATCATGGCTGCTGAGGAGAAGCGGAAACAGAAGGAGCAAGTGAAGATTGTAAAGCAGCAGGTAGGGATTTGCCTACAGTACGAGCATTGCCATGTCATGTCCAAAAGCTCACCACTCGGATGCATCTGTTCACAAGTTGTGTTTTTGTTCCGACTCTTCCAAGGTGAAAAGATCCCAAGCAGAATTAATTGCTTTGAAATATTCTCTAAAGGGAAGGTGCTAACCTTCAAGATGCTACACTCGCTTAATCTTCATTATGGTTGCAAAATTCTGTGAACTTTCAATAAATTCTCTGGCTTTCCCCAAATCCCAGTTTGGAGGATTCAACCAGGATTTCTGGAATACCAGGGAATTTATTGAAAATTCATACATTTTTGCAACCTTAGTCTCCATTAGAACTACGTATACAGGCCCCCTGTTCTAACATGCATGACTGTAGATTGAATTCCCCTATCCTTGTACTAGGAGAAGATCAAGCGCATTCAGCAAATTCAAATGGAGAAGGAGCTCAGAGCGCAGCAGATTCTCGAGGTGAGTTATTGCAGAAATATTCCGAAACACTTCCTTTTTTGCTGTTGGTAGGACTTTTTCTAAATCAACCAACGGCTATTTCTAAATTATGTGGTTGCACTTTTTCGGTTCTGTCTCCTGACTACAAGTGACTAATGCTTAATTGGTTTTTCACAAAGTGCCATTGAATATTCATATCTCCTCAGACCGTGATGGGATTCGACACAAAATACCATCTCTCAGACAATAGTCGCTAACAGTTTAGCACAAGGAGGTGAAACAGCTATTTTCCATGCACAGCGCTAATAGAAGCTCCGAAGTGTTTTAGCTTTACTAAATCAAATTTCAGTTGACATGGTTGGCAAGCTGCTCTTAACAGGATTCCTCTATGCTTGTAATTAGATATTGAAATGTGTCTTAATTTATTCCGACTGGCTACTGGTATTTTGTAAGAACTACAACTAGTTTGTCTTTTTAGTGTTAATGTGAGGAAATAATTATCTCACTGCACAAGATTGCAATATTTCACGCTTGACATTGCCAGTAAGTCCTTGCTGCAAGTGGGACTATTCTCATTCAATATTATCCTCTCTCTGCTCTAAATTGAACAGTTCTATGTTGCACATATGTCTATTTCATTGTGTGTTTAGTGTTAGTGTAGTCACTAGAACCAAAATATGTATTTTGCCCTGCATGTTTATTTGTGAAAATTGTCTTGATTTTATTTAATCAAACAATGTTAGCCCTCCCACATGACAGAAATTCATTATTTGCTTCTAGTAGGAACTAGTGATAAAAGCCTAATCTTACACGAGCATAAATGGATTTGTCTGTGTATTTCTGTACTGGCTACCGGCATGTAGTACTGTACATGTGCTGTTGAATGACGTGTTGAATCTCTCAAGGTTGTTCTGTTGCATGACCTGTAGACCTGTTTTGCATGCACAGACTAAAAGGAAAAAGAAGGAAGAAGCGGCAAATGCCAAAATAATGGAGGCTGAAAAACGAATCAAGGTTAGTTTAGATGTCCTGTTAAAAGAATCAACCATTAATTTGTGGCCCACTCCACCTCCCACTGTTGCCTCAAGTCATACAACCCCTCTCGTGTTGATTCCCAATCTCCTCCTTGCACCTCATTGCCTCATTTAGGTGAATGTAAAGCAATGCTCATTGCTCCAAGGGACTGCTTCTCCGTGTTTAGGAAAATCTCCTTGCCACCCAGAGCAGACCTTTTCCATGTTAATCAGTGTCATAAAGGACATTGCATTCTGTCTCTGTCTCCTGCACGACTCAAAACAAACAACAACAACTATGGCATTTCCATTTCACATTAGTTCCAACATGCCCGGGCTCTTTGCCTGTCTGTCAATCAGATTAGTGAGGGATTTGAGCTTGCTGTGGAATGAAGTAGAGAAACCTTATCCGTTTGTGTTGGCTGCTTTTTTTAGATGATGGAAATGAGGGGTGTGTTTGGATTGTAATTGTAATGTTTTATCTTTTTCCCCTTAAAGGAGAAGGAGATGAGGAGGCAACAAGCAGTCATTTTGAAACACCAGGTAGGTATCACTCTCCTGCACCACATGATGCCCAAAGCCCATTTTCACTTTCAATTCTACTGGAATCTTTTTGGAAGAAGGGTTCTTCTTGATGTAAGTGCTTGACAATTCCCTGTCCAAATCTGTCACTTTGTTAAATTCAGTTTTGATGACCCTAGCTTGTCACCTTTCTTGGGGGGGGGGGGGGGGGGGTGTCTTATATGAACTTAGTTTTTATGAGCCTGTGATTTCTGTTCCGTAATACTTTGCCAACTCTTTCTCCCAGGAGTTGGAGAGGCATAGACTAGATATGGTATGGGTATGTTTATTTTTGCACATCTAACACCGCATCGTGATATTGGTTGTGATATGGTTGTTATAGCAATTCATAAAGTGTAGCTCTGGCTGCCGTCATACTACATTCTCCTGCATGGCTTTCGAGCAAAGTGCATTGCGTACGCACGTCTTGCTCTATTTGTTCTCGTACAAGACAAAATAGTCAAGAACTTCTTGACTCAGATTCCATTTAAGGGGAGCAATGCACACTATCATGGTCCCTAAAGACGTGACCCTCCATTTCCTTGTTTTGTTGTCGAGTGAATGGAAGTGCTTGACATCCAGGTGTTTAAAGTCAATGTAGAGTATGCTGCACTTGTCCATTTTACCACCTGACAGATCAGACCCCTCCATCGCCGGCTTTTCTCCTGCTTCTTGACATCAGTTTAAATCACCAACCTCCAGGTGAAATGTTCATTCATCGTTTCGTTGCCGTGTTTCTTGTTCCATATTTGAGATTAGATTTTTGTTGTTGTACCCAAACCTACTTACCATAAGTTACAATAGGCTAAAGACAGGCACTAATAGCATTGCTTTAAACACATGCCATACTGAATATAGGCGTGCTCAGTACACGCCTAAGATAAATTCATTACTACAAGGCCTCAATCTCCAATTGAATCCATGAATGTATTTGTGAGAGGTAACTTGCTTTCTGTCGTATAATATTACTTGCATTCTGATATAAGATATTTTGCTTTGCTTTTCACCAGTGAATAAAGAATGAAAAACTGTAGCAGCTTTTAGAGTAACTTTCTAACACAGCATAGTATGACGACGTCTGTTTAATTCTTAGATGCAGTTGTACAAGTAGCACTTCAGTTTGCCTATTGCCATTATACAGACGCATTCAAGCCGACTAACTTCAAGCTTACACTTTGCGTTGACACCGCCCTCATAGCTGTTGCTTTGCCCTTTTTGTTTTTTAGATTGTTGGTTGTCATCATTTTATTAACCTCTGAACTTCCGCTATAATGTTCACAACGATGGCCAGACTATACTGTACGTGTCATAGTAAGCTGTTGTGTTTGACGTCTAATATGAAGTGGCCTGGTCTGTGTTGAGTTGTGGTTGTGTGTGCTCTGTCAGGAGAGAGAGAGGCGGAGGCAGCACATGATGCTGACGAAGGCCATGGACGCCCGTAAGAAAGCAGAGGTGCGTGATTCACAACTCGACCACTTCTCCTTGAAACTGTTAGAGCGGGCTTCTGGCTATTGCCTCCTCTCCTCAGTTCTTCCTCCCCCTCTTTTTGTAAAACTATATGGAGTGTGAATGAAAGAGGGAAATTGGGCCCGAAGCAATTTTCGGTGAAAGTGCAGCAATTTATAAGCAAGGAAGGCCTAGTGTTGGCCTGAATTGTAATGACATAATCCTTAACACGATTGTCTGCAACGGTGCCGATAGCATGCACTGTTAACTTGGTCTGTAATTTGGACCTTAGGAGCGGGAGCGCTTAAAGCAGGAGAAGAAGGATGAGAAACGGTTAAACAAGGAGAGGAAATTGGAGCTTAGAAGACTGGAACTGGAAATTGCCAAGGAGCTGAAGAAGCCAAATGAAGACATGTGCTTAGCAGATCACAAGGTATACGATTCATAGGAGCTACTAGCGGAAATTCTAAAGGGAGGGATATGAGCCTTCTATGGCTATGAGTGTGCCATCGGTCATAGATTTGTTCTCCAACTGAAAAGGAGATGTGGGCCGCATTGCCATTAGGCGATCTCAAACCAAGAAAATTGTTAATACTGGCCACATTTAATCGCTTTCAATCAGTTTCTTTGCCTATTACCTATTTTAATCAATATGACGATAGTGTTTTTAAATGACACCGGTTCTTTATTTGTATAGTGATAACATCTTCCATATTGGAATGCACGAAAGTGAAGTAAACACAGGTACACAGTTTAATTGGGCCATCAATTGGCTGCCCCTAACACAACTCTGACCAGGGGATTTCTGAGAGCTGCTTTATCATAATTTCCACCAGACAGGGCATTGCGCCCCTGGATAACAAGTTCACAGATCACACATCAACCCCGTCTCCATACGGCTCTCACTAAACCTCCCTCCATACGGGTCAAGCTCTGTTTGACCTACTTGAATCTGCAGCTAGAGAAGCTATCTCTCTAGATTTTGCTCTTACACTGCGTTAGGAACCTTGAAATTATAACAAATGCACAGCACACTACTGTAATTACATGACTGAATGTGTCCTCTCTCCGTGCCCAGCCTCTCCCGGAGTTATCCCGTATTCCCGGCCTGGTTCTACCAGGAAGCAGCTTCTCTGACTGCCTGATGGTGATGCAGTTCCTGCGGAGCTTTGGGAAGGTGCTAGGCTTCGACGTGGACGCCCACATACCCAACCTGAGTGTGCTGCAGGAGGGCCTGCTCAACCTGGGAGACAGCGTGGGACAGGTCCAGGACCTGCTGGTGCGCATGCTCTCTGCTGTGGTGTGTGACCCCGGACTGCCCCCAGGACACCGGGTGAGGGACTTTACTCTTTAGAACTAAACGCACGCACTCACACTCGTCACACATTCATAAATACTAAAAGACACATGTACAATCTGGTGAATGCTTGAGCAGCCACGTATATTAGCACTTTCCCACATGGTCACACACTCATACTATCAGCAGTCGTACAGTATATTCTGATCTGCCTTCATAGACTGTACTGTACGCACTATCCACAGCTTAGAGGGCTGCATTGCAGAGCTAAAGACGAGATTCCCCTACTGTAATCAGAACACACAAGTGGGGCATTATCAATATCTCTGGCTCTGCGAGGCTAAATGAATGGGCTTATCTGTTTTTGGTTGGGTATCAGTGTTTATAGCTCTTAATACAGCTTCCACAGTTATACCCCCACATTTTTCCTAATTCATCAGTATTTTCTCTCCATGCTAATCTAAAGGGCTTAGTCACGCTTTCATGTGGCTTTCCATTATTCCTTCAAGGAGCCCAGATGACTGTCGCCTATTATGGAGCCTCAGTTGACGTCGAGGGAAAATGTATCCCTGAAAAGAGAAGAATGTAGTCCCCTCTAACTGTCCTCGTCTGTGCCTTAGGCTGGACTACATTATGCACCTAAAGGCAGCGGTTCGATCCCCTGTTCCACCACTCACTTTCTCTCCTGTATCCCTCTACATATCTTTTGCAAACCTGTCAATAAAATGTGAAGATATCTTTGAAAAAATATATGGGTCACATTTCATTTGGACAGTCGCGTATAGATGGTTATACGTTCAACAAACAGTTTGTTGATAAGCAACTGCTTGCTAAGGTTAGGTTTAGAATGAGGGCGAGGGCTAGGGTTAGTAGACAGTTAGTTGAAGCGTCGTTTACTTGGGATCCTTCAAATAAAGTGTTTACCGATATATGTCCCTCTCCGCCCCGCCAGACCAAGACGGCCCTGGGGGACCACCTGAGTAATGTGGGCATCAACCGGGATAACGTGTCGGAGGTGCTGCGGGTCTACATGGAGGCTCACTGTGGGGGGACGGAGCTGCAGACTGACCTGGGGGAGGTCACGGCCAGTCTGAAGACCAAGGCTTTCCAGGCCCACACAGCCACACAGAAGGCCTCGGTCCTGGCCTTCCTGGTCAACGAGCTGTCCTGCAGTAAGAGTGTGGTCAGGTAAGAGAGGACACTGAACTCTTGGCCATAGCAGTCTGGTCTGCGATCTAGATCACAACACTGATACGGTCTGTTATTTAGACAAATTATGTCAAGGTAAGTGCTTTAGGCTTACATGTGGGGAAACTACTTTGTTGATATTTGATGTTGTTCAGTGTCCAATCAAAAAATGATTAAGGGACTCTATTCAACCTGTAAAGCTGAGGCGTTACAGATTCCGCTATAGAAAAGTAAAGGTCATTTCCGACTGAGCCCACATATGCAGCATTTACCGCGAAATGCAGTCTCCGCTAACGCGGGAAACTTTGCCTTTTAAATTTCAATCACGCAATGTGGATTGAATAGAGCCCAACGTTATTCTGAGCACAGATTGTTTTTTAGCTGACTGACGCCTGCGTCACTCATCTTTGAGCATGAAGCGGATTTTGCTGGACATAGTACTGTTTTATTCTTTGGCATTTTTTTTGATGTTCTACGTGGAATATCAAGAGTTGTGTTGTCATAGAGCGTTTCATTGGGTTGCATCAAACCTGAAACCCTTTTCAAGTCACTGCCTGTACCTGAGGTAGATTAGGTGACACAACTGGCAATGCTTGAAAATACAATCCTGTTGCTCAAGGAAAATTATGCCACTAAAGCCGTACTTCACCTTTTTTATAATTGTTTAACAAAGCCGACCTATCTAAAATTGGTGCTTCGTGCTTCTTTGCAGCGAGATCGACAAGAACATCGATCACATGACCAACCTGCGACGGGACAAGTGGGTCATCGAGGGCACGCTTCGCAAGTGAGCATCCGAGTCATGTCAAGGAGCACTCAGGAGAAGACTGCGTGACATACATTAATAGACCTGTATTACCGAATGGGTGTCCGGTGAAAATGATGGATATCAGAACAGAATTTACTGTTGTCCCGCCTCTATTTCTTTTGTATTGGGACAGACTTGTTTGAAGTTATACTTCGAATAAATGTGAATTTGATTGTTTATGCTTTTTAAAGGTTTTATATAATATGGTATGATACCAAAGCCTAGGAAAACATTTGCCACTCTTATCCTCCTGCTGCTTGTCTTTTTCCAGGCTGAGGACCAGCCACGCCAAGAAGACTGGGAAGAGGGACAGCGGTGTGGGGGGAGAGGAGACCCAGTCCCTGGGTACATCCACCCCCGGACAGAAACGCAAGAGGAAAGGAGGGGACAGCGAGGAGGACGAGGATGAGGACGAGGACAGCGAGGATCAGGGGGATGAAGACGACGATGAGGAGGAGGAGGAGGAGGAGGAGCGAGGGAAGAAAGGGAAGAAAGTGGAAACCTGTGAGGATGAGGTCAGTGAGGAAATTGTCACCTATCCACATGATCTATCCTCTGAACCAAATGACAATGGAGTTGTCCCAAGTGGCACCCTATTCACTGTATTGCACTACATCGTGAATAGGATGCCATTTGGGACATAGTCTCAGTCATTGTTTGTCTATTGTAAATGTCAGCCTCTCCTCTGGTGTCAAATGAAATGTGATCTTTCCCTTCTAGGATGATGGGGACCAGACATCCAGTGTAGAGGAGCTGGAGAAACATATCGACAAATTAACGAAGGTTGATACCCAATGGGATCAAAGATTCTTTATTTTTTTATTTTTATGAGGGTCAGTTTCCGGGCAGAAAAGACCCCGGCCTTGATACCATTTGTGTTTTCTCTCTCTAGCAACAGAGTCAGATCAGACGGAAGTTGTTTGAGTCATCCCACTCGTTGCGCTCCATGATGTTCGGCCAAGACCGCTACAAGCGCCGTTATTGGGTGCTGCCACAGTGTGGGGGCGTCTTTGTGGAGGGTATGGAGAGTGGCGAAGGTGAGACTTAAAACACTGACATGACATACGGGCACCACACTTGTTGCTACTTACTTTATCAACTCACTATTGGGATAATATCGTTCATTTGAATAACCCAATTCAGCTTCTTCTCCTAGTGACATGGCTTCAGATCGGTAAGGTCTTTTATATTATACATGTGAGTTTGGGAAATGCGCTTTCTAGAGCAATGTGGTTAATAATATTACTATCTTTTCCAGGAGCAGAGGAGCTGGAAAAGGAGAGAGAGAGACTGAGGCGCACAGAGCTGGTCCAGGTGAAGGAGGAGGTGGAAAGGAGGCCACAGGAGGTGGAGGGGAGGCTAGGGGCGTCCACCCTGGAGGGTAGCCGTGACAAGCACACCGCCACACCAGACAAGCACACCCTCAACCTCTTCCTCCAGAAGCCCGGCTCCTTCTCCAAACTCAGCAAACTCCTGGAGGTGGCCAAGATGTCCCCAGACTCAGACAACCACCCTCACAGTCTGAGCTGTAGTCTAGCCAAAGTCCCCACCACAGTATCTTCCCCTATCCACCCTACCATTCAGACTACACTACCCAGCAACCCTTCTGCATCTCCCGCTCCGCTGTGTCCAGAGGTGAAAGCGGAGCCTTCCACAGCCCTCCTCAGCCCGTCCTACCTCAGCAGCGGCCCAGGGAAGATGTCCTCCAGCCCCCAGCAGCTCCAGCCCAATGACCAACTCTTCAGGGTGCTGACAGAGAAGAACTGCCACTGGTTCAGCCTGCTGCCCCGCTCCCCGTGTGACGAGTCGTCCGTCAGCACCAGCTCCACCACCACCCCCCCGGCCTCCTCCCCCTATTCCTCCTCAACCACCAGGCCCAAGTCCCCCTCCTCCCTGTCTTCTAATCCCCTAGCCTCCACATCAGCCAGCCCCAGCAATCTCACCACTGGGATCAATAACTTCCCTTTTTCAGCTCTCCAGGTAGGGCCCCTGCACCATATCTCTGTCTCTGATCCTCTAGGATTATTGTTAACATGGTGTAAGCATATTGCTACTGACCGGCATTTTTGATGTTGTCCAATAAGTGCTGTTCTGAAGCTGATTTCCCAGGCACACGTGAATCCCTGTCCTGGACTAGGTGTAATCTGTCTCTAGGAATCCTCCCCTTTATGTTCATGTCTGATTTGTTATTCTTTAGCCGTGTTCCTTTTATCATAGCTTTATTTCTAGATGCCATTTGTGCTAGTTGTCAGTGAACCAAGTTCTGCTACATAACATTCTCACTCCTCACCACTGCCTGTGCATTTCTCTGGTTCATGAACTCCTCCAAGCAGGTGAAGTCTGGCGTCCATATGATAGGTCTGCCATTCTGTGGATGGCCCGGTGGCATGATGATCCCCACCCTGCCCTTCTCTGCCAGTCCACTGCCCCCCTCCACGCTGGCCGCTGCCTACCACCATGTGGAGGGTAACAGCAACCCCTTCCTGGCAGTGCCCCCTGGAGAGAAGCCCCCCTCTGCCCCGTCCAACGTGGTGGAGGTGGCCAAAACCCAGGACTACCCCGACCCACTGCCCATTCCAGAGGGTAAGCATGGCACACTGCCACCCGCTGACAGGAAAGATGGGAGATGACACAGCACATGCAAGCACTGTGGAGGACTTTTAGGTGGCTCCCAAGAATTTCCACTTTTCATTATGTGTTGTCATGGATTTTATTTACAGAAGTCTTAATAACTTAGGTGTGTGTGTTGTAGAGATGCTGTCAGGCTGGTGGAGAGTGGCAGACATGGAGGAGTTGAGGAGCTTGGTCAAGGGCTTGCACAGCAGAGGTATCAGAGAGAGGGCCCTGCAGAAACAGATCCAGAAACACATGGAGTTCATTGCACAGGCCTGTGCCAAAAACAGGGATGGTGAGTTTTTTAGGGTTAACACGCATACAATTCTCAAATTACACCCTATTCCTTATAAAGTGCACTACTTTTGACCAGGGCCCATAGGGAATAGGGTAATGCACTATAAAGGGAATAGAGTGCCATTTCAAATGAGTCCTTATAGATGTCCAAATTATCTTGTGACTCTTTAAATCTAACCTTTTAATAATGTGGTAGCATGCATGACCTCGGTTTTAAAATGACACTGAAATGTCAACCCACTGCAGGGAGAGAGTAGATACATCATTCAGAGCTAACGTGGTATTTACCACCATTCCTTAGGTTCATAATCACTTACAGCATGTTGGCGCAATTGAATGAGGCTGTCTTACAGCTTTGAATTCTGTAACCTCGATGCCAAATATATTCTAAACTCAAGATTGTCTGCATGCATGCGGTTACAATGGCTCATCTCTACAGAGCTAGGCAGGGGAGCCCAATAAAAATGGCAGGGGAAACACTGCATCCCTATATTAGAAAATATCCTTTCCAAACTTCACAGTACCTACCAAGATACAATAACTGTAGTAAACTTGGTTTTAGAAAACAATGTGTTTTTGGGGGTCCTGCGTTTATCCCTATTGACCTGTCTGTCTCTCTCTCCCCCTTTCTCTCCCTCCCACTCTCGCTTCAGCGGCAGTGATAGACGAGTCCAAGCTGGAAGAGAACGGGGTGAGCGAGGAGACAGTGGAGAGCTGGTGTGTGGAGGAGCAGGCCATGGAGATGGACATCGCTGTTCTGCAACAGGTGGAGGAGCTGGAGAGAAAGGTCACTTCGGCCAGCCTGCAGGTTAAGGTACAGTACATCCTTTTATAGCACTGTATCCATGTGGTATGTAGTGAAGAAGGAATCTATCTGCAATGGAGAAAGACGACGCTGAATAAAGTGCTCCTTCCGCATGGACGCGCAATCGACTGTCTTATTTCCTCCCAGGGTTGGATGTATCCGGAGCCCCAGTCAGAGAGAGAGGACCTGGTCTACCATGAACACAAGCCCTTCACTAAGCTGCTTCTAGCAGGAGAGGAGCAGCTTGCAGGGGAGGAGGCGGCCAAAGGCGGCTGCAGCCTGGTGCGGCGCGTCAACAACCCCCTAGATATAGCTGTAACACGGCTAGCCGAGCTGGAGAGGAACATCGAGCGAAGGTACCTGAAGAGCCCTTTAAGTCCCACCATTCAGGTCAAACTGGATAATGGTGCTGGGTACATTCACTGTCCCTGCTCCCACACCATCTAGTAGTGTTGATGGTGAAGGGTAGGGTCATCCAGATTCCCATTTGAACACTTCTTTGGGCTTTCCTCTGCTTCACTGGGGCCTATTTCGGTTGTCTGTTTCTCTCTCCCTTTTTGCTGCTGTGTGCATTGTGGTTTTTCTTCATTTGTGAAGTCCCTTAATGTAAGTGGTTGCATCTGTCTCTTTGGAAGCCGGTCTGTACTGTAGCTCTGCATGCTGCATCACACTGGTAACCGTGGTTCTATGTCAACTCATTGACTTACCACGGCAGCCTGAATGTATCTATGAGTGACATTGTTACCGACAAGGATGCATGTACACCATGACATTTGTTGAGCTACGTCTGCGCATTTAGCCCTAAAGTCTGACCTGAGAGTCTAGAAAGAGCTTGTAGAAATCAGGACAGCAATTACTCACCTCGTATTGAAGGACCATTTTTTTCTTAAACGAGTCGGACGAGAGGGACACCCGACAAGGCCCTCATCCCCGTCATTTGCAGGGGAAAGAGACTGAGATATCAAGGACGAAGGTCGGGGTGCCTTGTAAGGATCCGGCGGTGAGTGGGTAATTTACCTTTTCCACCGGTCCTATTAGCCAATTTACAATCATTGGATTATAAAATAGACGAACTACAACCACGTATATCCTACCAACGGGACATTAAAAGCTGTAATATCTTATGTCATCTATATTCTTTGTCGCTGTCTATTTACCACCACAAACCGATGCTGGCACTAAGACCGCAGTCAATGAGCTGTATAGGCCATAAGCAAACAGGAAAATGCTCATCCAGAGGCGACGTTCCTAGTGGCCGGGGACTTTAATGCAGGGAAACTTTCTTACATTAGTAATCCAGGTCATCTTGGGTTTCATTACATACAGTCGAGAAGAACTACTGAATATAAGATCAGCGTCAACTCACCATCAGTACGACCAAGAATGTTTTTCGCAACGCGGATCCTGTGTTCTGCCTTACAAACAGGACAACAGAGTGGATTCCATGCAGCGACCCAAAAAAATTACTCCGAAAAAGAGGGAAACGAGGCGGTCTTCTGGTCAGACTCCGGAGACGGGCACACCGTGCACCACTCCCTAGCATACTTCTTGCCAATGTCCAGTCTCTTGACAACAAGGTTGATGAAATCCGAGCAAGGGTAGCATTCCAGAGGGACATCAGAGACTGCAACGTTCTTTGCTTCACGGAAACATGGCTCACTGGAGAGACGCTATCCGAGGCGGTGCAGCCAGCGGGTTTCTCCACGCATCGTGCAGACAGAAACCGAACCACTGCTTTTAATCAGGGCAAGGTGTCTGGTAACATGACCGAATACAAACAGTGCAGCTATTCCCTCCGCAAGGATATCAAACAAGCTAAGCGTCAGTACAGAGACAAAGTAGAATCTCAATTCAACGGCTCAGACACAAGAGGCATGTGGCAGGGTCTACAGTCAATCACGGACTACAGGAAGAAATCCAGCCCAGTCACGGACCAGGATGTCTTGCTCCCAGGCAGACTAAATAACTTTTTTGCCCGCTTTGAGGACAATACAGTGCCACTGACACGGCCTGCAACGAAAACATGCGGACTCTCCTTCACTGCAGCCGAGGTGAGTAAAACATTTAAACGTGTTAACCCTCGCAAGGCTGCAGGCCCAGACGGCATCCCCAGCCGCGCCCTCAGAGCATGCGCAGACCAGCTGGCCGGTGTGTTTACTGACATATTCAATCAATCCCTATACCAGTCTGCTGTTCCCACATGCTTCAAGAGGGCCACCATTGTTCCTGTTCCCAAGAAAGCTAAGGTAACTGAGCTAAACGACTACCGCCCCGTAGCACTCATATCCGTCATCATGAAGTGCTTTGAGAGACTAGTCAAGGACCATATCACCTCCACCCTACCTGACACCCTAGACCCACTCCAATTTGCTTACCGCCCAAATAGGTCCACCGACGATGCAATCTCAACCACACTGCACACTGCCCTAACCCATCTGGACAAGAGGAATACCTATGTGAGAATGCTGTTCATCGACTACAGCTCGGCATTCAACACCATAGTACCCTCCAAGCTCGTCATCAAGCTCGAGACCCTGGGTCTCAACCCCGCCCTGTGCAACTGGGTACTGGACTTCCTGACGGGCCGCCCCCAGGTGGTGAGGGTAGGCAACAACATCTCCTCCCTGCTGATCCTCAACACTGGGGCCCCACAAGGGTGCGTTCTGAGCCCTCTCCTGTACTCCCTGTTCACCCACGACTGCGTGGTCACGCACGCCTCCAACTCAATCATCAAGTTTGCGGACGACACAACAGTGGTAGGCTTGATTACCAACAACGACGAGACGGCCTACAGGGAGGAGGTGAGGGCCCTCGGAGTGTGGTGTCAGGAAAATAACCTCACACTCAACGTCAACAAAACTAAGGAGATGATTGTGGACTTCAGGAAACAGCAGAGGGAACACCCCCCGATCCACATCGATGGAACAGTAGTGGAGAGGGTAGCAAGTTTTAAGTTCCTCGGCATACACATCACAGACAAACTGAATTGGTCCACTCACACAGACAGCATCGTGAAGAAGGCGCAGCAGCGCCTCTTCAACCTCAGGAGGCTGAAGAAATTCGGCTTGTCACCAAAAGCACTCACAAACTTCTACAGATGCACAATCGAGAGCATCCTGTCGGGCTGTATCACCGCCTGGTACGGCAACTGCTCCGCCCTCAACCGTAAGGCTCTCCAGAGGGTAGTGAGGTCTGCACAACGCATCACCGGGGGCAAACTACCTGCCCTCCAGGACACCAACACCACCCGATGTTACAGGAAGGCAAAAAAGATCATCAAGGACATCAACCACCCGAGCCACTGCCTGTTCACCCCGCTATCATCCAGAAGGCGAGGTCAGTACAGGTGCATCAAAGCTGGGACCAAGAGACTGAAAAACAGCTTCTATCTCAAGGCCATCAGACTGTTAAACAGCCACCACTAACATTGAGTGGCTGCTGCCAACACACTGACAATGACACTGACTCACTCCAGCCACTTTAATAATGGGAATTGATAGGAAATGATGTAAATATATCACTAGCCACTTTAAACAACGCTACCTTATATAATGTTACTTACCCTACATTATTCATCTCATATGCATACGTATATACTGTACTCTATATCATCGACTGCATCCTTATGTAATACATGTATCACTAGCCACTTTAACTATGCCACTTTGTTTACATACTCATCTCATATGTATATACTGTACTCGATATCATCTACTGTATCTTGCCTATGCTGCTCTGTACCATCACTCATTCATATATCCTTATGTACATATTCTTTATCCCCTTACACTGTGTATAAGACAGTAGTTTTGGAATTGTTAGTTAGATTACTTGTTGGTTATTACTGCATTGTCGGAACTAGAAGCACAAGCATTTCGCTACACTCGCATTAACATCTGCTAACCATATGTATGTGACGAATAAAATTTGATTTGATTTGACTTAAATCCATTTTAACTCATTTCTACCAGCATGTTACATGCAACCAGAGGGGGAAAAAACTCTAGACCACCTTTACTCCACACACAGACGCATACAAGGCTCTCCCTCACTCTCCATTTGGCAAATATGACCATAATTATATTCTCCTGATTCCTGCTTACAAGCAAAAACTAAAGCAGGAAGCATCAGTGACTCGGTCAATAAAAAAGTGGTCAGATGAAGCAGATTCTAAGCTACAGGACTGTTTTGCTATCACAGACTGGAATATGTTCCAGGATTCTGAGTACACCACATCAGTCACTGGCTTTATCAATAAGTGCATCAATGACGTCATCCCCACAGTGACTGTACGTACATACACACACCAGAAGCCATGGATTACAGGCAACATCCGCACTGAGCTAAAGGGAGCGGGACTCTAACCCGGAAGCTTATAAGAAATCCCACGATGCCCTCCTACGAACCATCAAACAGGCAAAGTGTTAATACAGGACTAATATCGAATTGTACTACACCTGCTCCGACTCTCGTCGGATGTTGCAGGGCTTGCAAACTATTGACTACAAAGGTAAGAACCGCCGCGAGCCCAATGACTCGAGCCTACCAGACGAGCTAAATTACTTCTATGCTCGCTTCGAGGCAAGTAACACTGAAACATGCATGAGAGCATCAGCTGTTCCGGATCACTGTGTGATCACGCTCTCCGCAGCCGATGTTAGTAAGGCCTTTAAACAGATCAACATTCACAAGGCTGCAGGCCAGATGGATTACCAGGACGTATACTCCGAGCATGCGCTGACCAACTGGCATGTTTCTTCACTGACATTTTCAACCTCTCCCTGTCTGAGTCTGTAATACCAACATGTTTCAAGCAGACCACCATAGTCCCTGTGCCCAATAACACTAAGGTCACCTGCCTAAATGACTACTGACCCGTAGCACTCACGTCTGTAGCCATGAAGTGCTTTGAAAGGCTGGTCATGGCCCACATCAACACCATTATCCCAGAAGCCCTAGACCCACTCCAATTTTCATACCGCCCCAACAGATCCACAGATGATGCCATCTCTATTGCACTCTACACTGCCCTTTCCCACCTGGGCAAAAGAAACACTTATGTGAGAATGCTATTCATTGACTACAGCTCACTGTTCAACACCATAGTGCCCTCAAAGCTCATCACTAAGCTAAGAATCCTGAGCCTTAACACCTCCCTCTGCAACTGGATCCTGGACTTCCTGACGGGCCGCCCCCAGGTGGTAAGGGTAGGTAACAACACGGGGGCCCCTCAGAGGTGTATGCTCAGTCTCCTCCTGTACTCCCTGTTCACTCAAGACTGCATGGCCAGACACGACTCCAACACCATCATTAAGTTTGCTGATGACACAACAGTGGTAGGCCTGATCACCGACAACGATGAGACAGCCTATAGGGAAGAGGTCAGAGTACTGGCTGTGTGGTGCCAGTACAACAACCACTCCCCCAACGTGATCAAGACAAAGGAGATGATTGTGGACTACAGGAAAAGGACCGAGCACACCCCCATTCTCATCGACGGGGCTATAGTGAAGCAGGAGAGCTTCAAGTTCCTTAGCGTCCACATCCCCAACAAACGAACATGGTCCAAGCACACCAAGACAGTTGTGAAGAGGGCACGACAAAACCTTTTCCCCCTCAGGAGACTGAAAATATTTGGCATGGGTCCTCAGATCCTCAAAACGTTCTACAGCTGCACTATCGAGAGCATCTTGACAGGTTGCATCCCAGCCTGGTTTTGCAACTACTTGGCCTCCGACCACAAGGCACTACAGAGGGTAGAGCGTTCGGCGCAGTACAGTACACTGGCGATGTCAGAGGAAGGCCCTAAAATTGCCAAAGACTCCAGCCACCCCAGTCATAGACTGTTCTCTCTGCTACCGCACGGCAAACTGTACCGGAGCGCCAAGTCTAAGTCCAAAAGGCTTCTCAACAGCTTCTACCCTCAAGGCATAAGACTCTTGAACAGCTAATAAAGTGGCTACCCAGACTATTTGCATTGCCCCCCCCCCCTCTGATATGCTGCTGCTATTCTCTGTTTATGATCTATGCATAGTCACTTTAACTCTACCTACATGTACATATTACCTCAATTACCTCGACTAACCGGTGCCCCCGCACATTGCGGGAATGTTATTTTACTGCTGCTCTTTAATTATTTGTTTACTTTTATTTTTATTTTTACTTAACATGTATTTTTCTTAACTGCATTGTTGGATAAGGGCTTATAAGTAAGCATTTCACTAAGGTCTACCTACACCTGTTGTATTCGGCGCATGTGACAAATAAAATTTGATTTCGCATCGATATGCTGTTTTCCCCACTTCAAATAGCAATTATAGGCACACACCTAAGAGTTTCCACAAGACCTGACACAAATCAATGGAAAACACTCACCATAACTTTTTTGTAACAGAATCAATTCTATAATGGTGAAAAATCAGACTGGTCATTTAGCAGATGCTCTTATCCAGACCGACTTCCGTGAACAATTAGGGTTAAGTGCCTTGCCCAAGGGCAAAATGACAGATTTTCACCTAGTCTGCTCGGGGATTCGAACCAGCGACCTTTCGGTTACTGGCCCAATGCTCTGAACCATTTGGCTACCTGCCAACTTGCTTAAGTGGATAAGGACTGGAGAAAAGCAGCCGGTCTGCTGTTTACCTCTGCCATGCACATTTGCTTCATTTTGATTGGTCAAGAGAGTTCAGAGCATGTGTGTGTGTGTGTGTGTGTGTATATATATATATATATTTTTTTTTTTACATATTTTTTAAAAATTGTTTATACTACCTGGATATTTGAACAAATGTCATGATATTATTTGAATTGTGAAATAATGCCAAATGCCCATCCCTACAGTACTATGAAGCATGTCAGTCACCAGGTCTGTGGAGTATTATGCAGTATCTCTTAATCATGTCCACTGTGACCAAAACACTCTTCCACCCTCGTGGTTTTCTGTGCACTGCTGTTGGCAGTGGGCTTGGTTAATGTTTCTGATAGTTTTATGGGATGTTGTGAGTGGCTGGTTCTCTGATCACGTTGTCTGTCTCCATCTTCTCAGGGGGGAAGAGGAACTGGCCCCGGGCATGAAGGTATGGCGCAAGGCCATGGGCGAGGTCTGCAGCGCCGCCCAACTGTCTCTCTGCATCCAGCAGCTCCAGAAGTCTATTGCCTGGGAGAGATCCATCATGAAAGTGGTACGTGTTCTCGGATAGAGTTTATTTGAAGTACGGTGCACTCGGAAAGTATTCAGACCCCATGCTTGTGACTCTACAAACTTGTTGGGTGCATTTGCTGTTTGTTTTTGGTTGTGTTTCAGATTATTTTGTGCCCAATAGAAATTAATAGTAAATAATGTGTTGTCATTTTGGAGTGGCTTTTATTGTAAATAGAAAATGAATGTAGAAGTGTTCAGAAACATATATTATATTCTTAATTACAATAAAAGTGACTCCAAAATGACACAATACATTATTTACCATTCATTTCTATTGGGCACAAAATAATCTGAAGCACAACCAAAACAAATTTAAAGACAGTCATTGTATCATTTCAAAGTGCTGGAGTACAGAGCCAAAATAACAAATAATGTGTCACTGTCCCAATACTTCTGGAGCTCAATGTATAAATATATACCGACAACAGACAGACAAACACAAATAATGACATCACACCTGCCCAGACCCACATGTTCCCACTGCATCTATTTCCAGTACTTGTAAGACTATGCCATATGGCATTTCAAATTGTGCTATTCTGTTTTTCTGTCGCCTTTTCAATATTTAAATATTAATGCATTTGATTCTTCCACTGTCTTAACAATGATCATTTGATTTCCAGTTGAGGTAAAACATTTTTCTCAATTATTGACGAGTAAAGTATGGTCCAACCCATTGGGTATCTCACCGCCCTCTCATATTAATTCAATTCAACGATGACAAGTGTGATCCTCGCTAAATGCGAAATGCATATTTTATGTCATTCAGGCAAGCGGTCAATCCCCCAAGAATAAGAAGAAGCAGCAGCAGCGGCAGAGCCGAGCGGGGGCAGCCGGGCGAGGAGGGAAGACAACCACTGAGGTAAAACAGAACAGGAAACCGTCTTCTGTAGCCAGCGGAGAGGTCTCTGAGGACGATGCTGCCAGCACCAGCAGCAGCACGCCAAAAAAAGTGAGTAAAGAGCCCAAAAAGAGGAAGAGCCCAGGAGAGGGGAGCCCAGCCACCAACCAGTCCAAGCAGGACAGTACTCCCGTCTGTGTGAAGAAGGCGAAGATGGCCACATCAGCCAGAGACAATGAAAAGGATCTGACATTGTGCAGGTAACAGTATGACTGAGGTTGCACCATTAGTATAATACTATATTTACCCAGTAAGTGATGTACGCTTACGCTGGTCCCAGATCTGTTTGTGCACTTGTCGACTCCATTGATGTCATTGTCAAGCTAAACATGTTTGGCATGTCAATGAGTGACAGGGAGTTGGCGTTAGGGCTGTGACGATACCAGTATCGCAATATTTTTTTTCCCATGGCAAAAATGAAAACCAGACGCAGACCTAAGTCTTTGGTCCTTTTTAAAAACCTGCAGTATATAAAATACTGTGTTATAGCTTGGAAAATGAATGTGACATAATGATGTTTGTTTCCAACATTAGGGCTGTTTTCCTAAAGAAGTTAAACCGCTTCCTGTTTTGTTTCCTTGCCACGATGCTAATGAGTATCGTGATACTGGTAATGTCCCGGGCGCAGTTGCCATGGAATCATAAACAGGCTAGTGCTCAGGCTAACACCCTAGCTGCTGTAGTGTGGGATGCATTGCCATGCTGGACTGTAGTTAATCTGAGGTTCATCGATTTGTTGACTCCTTTTTCTCCATAGGGTGCTACTGGTTGAGCTGGAGGGTCACCAGGATGCCTGGCCCTTCCTTAACCCTGTCAACCCCAAATCTGTCCCTGGCTACAAGAAAGTCATCAGGAAACCCATGGATTTCTACACAATCCGAGAGAAGCTCGTCCACAGCCAGTACGTGTACCATACAATATTAGTATGAAAAATGATCTGCATACAGTGTTGATTGATACCTATATGACTCTCTCATAAATGTCATAATTAAATGTTTATTTGTCTCAATTTACAGGTACTTGAACCTCGAGACGTTTATAATCGACGTTAACTTGGTTTTTGATAACTGTGAAAGGTTTAATGAAGACAATTCGGACATTGGACGAGCCGGACACAACATGAGGAGTTTTTTTGATAATAGATGGAATGAGCTGTTAAAACAAACCAACTAGGCTAGTTTGGACTACTTTATCCTCACTATACTGTATGGGACCAGCAGTAACCACAAGCAGAGCAGCTGGATTGGTCTAAAGTCTCTCCGTCAGCATCCAGGGAACCTAAATGAATTTACAATTGTAATTCTACACATTCACTTCAGTGATGTACAGTAGAATGCAGTTTCTTTTTTTAAGAGCAGAGAAATGCACCCAAAGGGATACACACAAAAGGGTGTTTTTAAAGTGCAATACCATTTCCTAGAAGAAACCACATCGGAGCTGCAACTGGGAACAAAACGTTCCAACTAACTGTACTTAGTTTATTTTTAATTTTTTATCATTAATATTAAAGTGAATGTATTTAATTTAGTCAATTATTTATGAGTGAAAATGGTTCCGTTTTCTAAGACGAGGAAGAAAAAAGCAAAACTGCTTGAACAAAAATCTCACGGAATGTTTTTATTTTATTTTTTTGGACATAAAACTAAAGCCAAGAGAAAAAAACGAATTGTTTACACTGCTCTGTGCCGCCGGGGTACCACAAGATTCCTGACGGTATTACTGTAACACTGCATTTCAATGTATCTTTACATTGCTCGCTAACTTCACACGGACAGTGAGGCAGCAATGACATCTGTATATACTATTCATTCATGTTAATATGAAGTATTGTTTGTAATATGTGTACATACAGTATTGTTACAAGAAATTCAATATTGTTTATGCCTTTGATTGTGGTGTTTCATTTCAGTCTAAAGTGATAAATACATGTATATTACCTGTGATGTATATCCTCTGCAAACACTGTGGTCTCTTCAATCTGGGTAATGCCTGCCCTCTCAAATGTGTGTGGAGAATATTATTTCAATCTTTTGGTTTAGCATTCCTTCAAAAGGTGTGTGTGTGTGCGTATGTGTGTGTACAAAATGTCAACTCTGGTGGGCCTCGAATTCTGACATTATCATCCTATCGTCAGTATAGAATCCATTGTGATGCACAGTACCTTTTCATAAAAGATGTTCTCTCCATTTGCTTTGCCACAGACCCAAGGACACAGGGCGTTTGTAATAACCACTGTGTTTGAATCTGGCTGTGTCATGCATGGTCTACTGGTGCCATGTACAGCATTTTCTTTGTACCTGAGTCAGAGTACTTGAAGTTATTTTATTTATGAATATTGTGGGGAAAAGTCACTTTTTTTTGTAGGAGCATAATTTTTCACTAGTGTGTGGGGCACGGATCTAATATAAAGGATCTTTTTCAACTCTGTATTTTGCATTCCGTCATATTTCATTTCCATACTATAACTACAAATATTTGTGTTGGTAGGATATCTTGGGCAAACACTGAGTGTACAAAACATCAGGAACACCTTCCTAATATTGAGTTTGCATCCCTTTTTGCCCTGAGAACAGTCTCAATTCCTCGGGTCGTGGACTCTACAAGGTGTCGAAAGCGTTCCACAGGGATGCTGGCCCATGTTGACTCCAATGCTTCCCATACTTGTGGCTGGATGTCCTTTGGTTGGTGGACCATTCTTGATACACACAGGCAACTGTTGAGCATTAAAAATCCAGCAGCGTTGCAGATCTTGAAACCAGTGAGCCTGGCACCTACTCCCATACCCCGTTCACATACACAATCCATGTCTTAAAAATCCTTATTTCAACCGGTCTCCTCCTTCAGCTGCACTGATTGAAGTGGATTTAACAAGTGCTATCAATAAGTGATCACAGCTTTCACCTGGTCAGTCTGTCATGGAAAGAGGTGTGCAAAACATAAGCCTGGTATTTAGCAATGTAATTTGAATGTCATTGGATTATTACTAGATTTGTCTAAAGAGTCTATATGAGTTCAGGTGGACCATCTTGCTTCAGAAAACAAAGGAAAGGAGGGGGGTGCTCAACAATGACAAAAATCATGAAAATGGGCCTCCCAAGAAAAACTTCCAAAAGGACTAATTTCAGGTGGAAATTATTTGGAGCACTCAACAAAAAAAAGCAAAGATTAGATTTTTTGGGGACTCTTGTCTCCAGAGTCAGACACCCAATTATCACAAATAACCTATGTTTGCTGAACAAAAATATGAACACAACAATTTGAAAGATTTTACTGAGTTACAATTCATATCAGGAAATCGGTCAATTGAAATCAATTCATTAGGCCTAAATCTATGGACTTTACATGACTGGGAATACAGATATGCATCTATTGGTCACAGATAAGACAAGGTAGGTGCATGGATCATAAAACCAGTCAGTATGTGGTGTGACCGCCATTTGCCTCATACAGCGTGACATCTTCACATTGAGTTGATTAGGCTGTTGATTGTGGCCTGTCGAATGTTGTCCCACTCTTCAATAGCTGTGTGAAATTGCTGGACATGGGCTGGAACTAGAACATGCTGTTGATCCAGAGCACCCCAAACATGCTCAATTGGTGACATGTCTGGTGATTATGCAGGCCATTGAAGAACTTGACATTTTCAGGTTTTAGGAATGATCAGCATTATCATGCTGAAACATGAGACGATGGTGATGGAAGAATGGCACAACAATGGGCCTCAGGATCTTGTCACTGTATCTCTGCATTCAAATTGCCATTGATAAAATGCAATTGCAGTTGTCAGTAGCTTCTGCCTGCCCATACCATAACCCCATTGCCACCATGGGGCACTCTGTTCACAACCTTGACATCAGCAAACTGCGGTTGAGAGGCCTGTTGGACGTACTGTCAAATTCTTTAACATTGTTGGAGGTGGCTTATGGTTAAGAAATTAACATTCAGTTCTCTGGTAAGGACATTCCTGCAGTCAGCATGCCAATTGCACACTCCCTCAACACTTGAGACTTCTGTGGCGTGACAAAACTGCTCATTTTAGAGTGGCCTTTTGTCCCCAGCACAAGATGCACGTGTGTAATAATGATCATGCTGTTTAATCAGCTTTTTGATATGTCACACCTGTCAGGTGGATGGATTACCTTAGCAAAGGAGAAATGTTCACTAACAAGGATGTAAAAAAAAAAATTGAGTGTGTATTGACAATTTCTGGATTATTTTATTTCAACTCATGAAACATGGGACCAATACTTGCTGCATTTATATTTTTGTTCAGTGTATCAGTATCGACAAGGCCTATTGATTAACGAAACTCAATGTTTCTCGTATTATTTTGTTCTATAATTTGCCATTTACCTTGAAACATTTTTTCTTACACTGTCTCAATGGGCCACTACACTGTAAATAGGAGATTAAGTGTAATGGCTCAAGTCACTCTTGACGTCGAAACGTCAGCCAACTGCCCGCATCCTGTACAATGGATTCAAGTGAGCTAAAATAACTACATCTCTGCTTTTTTATTTTATTAAGTGCTCCAACTCCTTTCTACCTCGAAAGAGTAAATTGGATATTTGAGAAACAGTTCGTAAATACAAGGACATTTTCCAGTGTCATATAACAACTTCCAATGTCACGTGTTGAGCAATCGGTCATGAGGTTTATTGTGTGCAAAAGGTAAGCGCCACCTGTCACCAACAGCACAAGGTCGGCTGATAACAGGTAAAGAAAGGTAAGACTGTTTTCAAAGATTCATAGTTTTAGATCTGGCAATATTAACAATATCAGTAACAAAACGCCTTTGTCTGATTTTAACACCTGCACACATGAAAGTAGTACCTACCTACCTGATTTTGTTGTATTATTCTATATCCAGTGATATACATACATAATTTCGGTTCCGTTAATGCCTGGGTGTTTTGCGCCACCTAGTGTAAGCTAAGGTTGTTCACTTTTATTTACAGGAAGAGCATCTACTGTGACAAAATGGTGTCATTAATCTGCACGCTCCAGGACCATCGAGATGAAGTATATTGGTGCGCGTTCTCCCCCACACTACTGGCGACTTGCTCCGGGGATAAGACCATACGCATCTATAACACCAATGACTTCTCGGAGTTGCCGTTTTCGCCTCTGTCAGGCCATCGCTATGGAGTTCACTGCTGCAGTTTCAGTGTATGTGGCACCTACCTGTTCACCTGTTCCACAGACGCTTTAACTATCATTTGGAGTATGGCAACAGGTGAGGTAAAGACGAAATTTGAACATCCTGGAGGCAGCCCAGTCAGGGTGTGCTCACTGTCTCCCAACTCCTCTCTCCTGCTGTCAGGGGCATCAGATGGAACCTTGGCCCTTTGGGATTTCCACTCTAAGAAATTACGCAAGTAGGTTATAGATCATGAGACAAATCCCTATATTGCATTGTATCAGTCAAAAGTTTGGACACACCTACTCATTCAAAGGTGTTTCTTTATTTTTACATTGTAGAATAATAGTGAAGACATCAAAACTATGAAATAACACATGGAATCATGTAGTAACCAAAAAAGTGTTAAATCAAAATATATTTGAGATTCTTCAAAAAGACCACCCTTTGCCTTGATGACAGCTTTGCACACTTGGCATTCTCTCAGCCACCTTCATGAGGTAGTCACCTGGAATGCATTGTAATGAACAGGTGTGCCTTGTTAATAGTTAATTTGTGGAATGTCTTTCCTTCTTAATGCGTTTGAGCCAATCAGTTGTGTTGTGACAAGGTAGGTGGGGATTGCCCTATTTGGTAAAAGACCAAGTCCATATTATGGCATGATCAGCTCAAATAAGCAAAGAGAAACAACAGTCCATTACTTTAAGACATGAAGGTCAGTTAATCCGGAAAATGTCAAGAACTTTGAACGTTTCTTCAAGTGCAGTTGCAAAAACCATCAAGCGCTATGATGAAACTGGCTCTCATGAGGACCGCCACAGGAAAAGAAGACCCACAGTTACCTCTGCTGCAGAGGATATGTTATTATGTTATTAGTTAACTGCCCCACAGATTGCAGCCCAAATTAATTATTCGTAGAGTTCAAGTAACAGACACATCTCAACATCAACTGTTCAGAGGAGACTGCGTGAACCAGGCCTTCATGGTCAAATTGCTGCAAAAAAAACACCACTAAAGGACACCAATAAAAATGAGACTTGCTTGGGCCAAGAAACACGAGCAATGGACATTAGACCGGTAGAAATCTGTCCTTTGGTCTGATGAGTCCATATTGGAGATTTTTGGTTCCATCTGCTGTGTCTTTGTGAAATGCAGAGTAGGTGAACGGATGATCTCCGCATGTGTGGTTTCCACCGTGGAGGAGGTGTGATGGTGTGGGGGTGCTTTGCTGGTGACAGTGTCAGTGATTTATTTAGAATTTAAGGCACAATTAACCAGCATGGATACCACAGCATTCTGCAGCGATAGTCCATCCCATCTGGTTTGGGCTTAGTGAGACTTAGTTTTTTTTCAACAGGACAATGACCCAACACACCTCCAGGTTGTGTAAGGGCTATTTGACCAAGAAGGAGAGTGATGGAGTGTTGCATCAGATGACTTGGCCTCCACAATCACCCGACCTCAACCCAATTAAGATGATTTGGGATGAGTTGGACTGCAGAATGAAGGAAAAGCAGCCAATAAGTTCTCAGCATTTGTGGGAACTCCTTCAAGACTGTTGGAAAAGCATTCCAGGTGAAGCTGGTTGAGAAAATGCCAAGAGTGTGCAAAGCTGCCATCAAGTAAATGGGTGTCTAATTGGAATAATCTACATTTTGATTTGTTTAACACTTTTTTTTTTGGTTACAACATGATTCCATATGTGTTATTTCATAGTTTTGATGTCTTCACTATTATTCTACAATGTAGAAAATAGTCAAAATAAAGAAAAACCCTTGAATGTGTCCAAACTTTTGAAGTTGGTGTGTCCAATCTTGAATAAAGCATTGTATTGCTTGTCCTCATTTCTCCAACCTAATAAGTGTATATAGGCCTACTCTTTAAAATGGTACGTCATATTCCAATGTTCAACCTCCCAGATCTAAGGCCGTGACAGAGGCCACGGTGATGGCGTGCTGCTTCACTCCATGTGGTCAGATGTTTGTGACAGGATGTACATCTGGAGATATCAAAGTGTGGGATTTGGACATGAAGCAGCTCTATGCAGAGAGGGATGCCCATGATATGGGGGTGGCCTGCTGCCATTTTGCACCCCAGTTTGACATTGGTAAGATGAGCACAGCATAGTTACCTCATTCCCTGATCCTCTCATTGAGTCACTGTTCTTTTCAACAAATTGGGATAGTGCCCAGTTGAGGTATCATGTGTAAGGAAAAAACACACATACAGTACCGCTCAAAAGTTTGGACACACCTACAAATTCATGGATTTTTCTTTATTTTGACTATTTTCTACATTGTATAACAATAGTGATGACATCACAACTATGAAATAACACATATGGAATCATGGAGTGACAAAGTGTTCAACAAATCAAAATATATTTTAGATTCTTCAAAGTAGCCACATTTTCTCAACCAGCTTCACCTGGAATGCATTTCCAACAGGAGTTCCCACATATACTAGGCTCCTGAGTGGCGTGGTTGTCTAAGACACTGCATTTCAGTGCAAGAGGTGTCACTGCAGTACCTGGTTCGAATCCAGGCTGCATCACATCCAGCCGTGATTCGGAGTCCCATAGGGCGGTGAACAATTGGCCCAGTGTCGCCAGAGTTTTTCCTTTCCTTTTTTCCTTCTGCGGTCCAACTCATCCCAAACCAGCCAGCTCGCAGTTGTAAATGAGACTTCAACTGGCCTACCTGGTAAAAGGCCTCCACAATCAACCGATCTCAACCCAATTGAGATGGTTTGGGATGAGTTGGACAATAGAAAAATCTGTATACAGTGAAGTAAGGAGGTGAGGCAATAAATAGGCCAATAGTGGCAAAGTAATTACAATTGATAGAGTGATATATGTGCAAGTACAAATACTGATGAGGTAGGTAGTTGGTTGGATTTATTTACAGATGGGCTGTGTACAGCTGCAGCGATCGGTAAGCTGCTCTGACAGCTGACGCTTAAAGTTAGTGAGGGAGATATAAGTCTCCAAACTCCAACTAAATTTAAAACAGTTATAGGCTGTGATAGGAGAAAACTGAAGATAGCTCATCAACATTGTAGTTACTCCACAATACTAACCTAAATGACAGAGTAAAAAGAAGAAAGCCTTTACAGAATCAAAATATTCCAAAACATGCATTGTGTTTGCAACAAGGCACTAAAGTAAAACTGCAAAAAATGTGGCAAAGAAATTAACTTGGTCTTGAATACAAAGCATTATGTTTTGGACAAATCAACACAACTCATCACTAAGTACCACGCATGGTGGTGGCTGCATCATGTTATGGGTATGCTTGTCATCGGCAAGTACTAGGGAGTTTTTTTAGGATAAAAATAAATGTAATAGAGCTAAGCACAGGCAAAATCCTAGAGGAAAACCTGGTTCAGTCTGCTTTCCAACAGACACTGGGAGACAAATTCACATTTGCAGCAGCAAAATAACCTAAAATACAAGGCTTACCAAGACAACATTGAATGTTGCTTACCAAGACAACATTGAATGTTCCTGAGTGTCCTAGTTAAAGTTTTGACTTAAATCGGCTTGAAAATCTATGGCAAGACTTGAAAATGGCTATCATTGTCAATGACCAACAACCAACTTGAGCTTGAATAATTTTTTAAAAGAATATTGTGAAATATTGTACATTCCAGGTTTGCAAAGCTCTTAGACTTACCCAGAAAGACTCACAGCTGTAATCACTGCCTAATGTAATTCTAACATGTACAGTATTGATTCAGGGGTTTGAATACTTATGTAAATTAGATATTTCTATGTGACATTTTTTGTACATTTTCAAAAAACATTTTTTTTCGCTTTGTCATTACGGGGTGTGTAAATGAGTGAGGGGAAAAAATATATTTATTGATTTTGAATTCGGGCTGTAACACAACAAAATGTGGAATGAGAAAATGGGTATGAATACTTTCTGAAGACACTGTAGATCAGTATTTGTATTTATTTCCTACAGTCTTTTTTAGATGTTCCACCCGCTCTCAGCTAATCATTTATTAAACTGGTGAAACATTTATTTACTCTTTAATCAATCATTAACATGAGTTCCTATTATCAATGCAATCCATTTAAGATTGTCAGAGTTGAATTCTAGAAATTGCCTGAAATGTATTATCAATGTTGCCCAGCACTTCAAATGATAGGCAACAACCATGTGTGTCCTCCTATTGTGATGGGGTTTTATTATGAGGGTTATTGCCTGGTTTGTAAACAAGTTAATATTATTATTCTGATGGAGGGCCAATGTGCCGCGTTTGTTCCTCTGCTCCACAGATTTCAGTTCGGTCGAGTTTCGATTGGCCTCCTGTGGACAGGACAGTCAACTGAAGGTATGGATCGTATCTCAGCATGGTGCAGCAGGTAAGCTGGCCTGGCCTTCATTCACCCCAGTCTCTCTCTCTCTTCTCTCTCTCGCGAAAAGATAGGGAGCAGCATCAAAAACCTTGAATTATCTGAACTGAATAAAATAATTGCATTAGTTTAGAACAAACCGCATCAGTACCTTTCCATATGAACATTTAATAAATGTATCCAAACTTTGTTTCAAGTCTGTTTATGGTATTTTCAACACATACTAGTTAAAGAGTCCAATATGCTGGTCTCTGTTCTAGATGTGTGTATATCTGTATATATACGGTACCAGTCAAGTTTGGACACACCTACTCATTCAAAAGTTTTTCTTTATTTTTACTATTTTCTACATTTTAGAATAATAGTGAAGACATCAAAACTATGAAATAACACACATGGAATTATGTAGTAACCAAAAAAGTAGCCACCCTTTTCCTTGATGACAGCTTTGCACACTCTTGGCATTCTCTCAACCAGCTTCACCTGGAATGCTTTTCCAACAGTCTTGAAGGAGTTCCTACACATGCTGAGCACTTGTTGGATGCTTTTCCTTCACTCTGCGGTCCAACTCATCCCAAACCATCTCAATTGGGTTGAGGTCGGGTGATTGTGCAGGCCAGGTTATCTGATGCAACACTCCATCACCCTCCTTCTTGGTCAAATAGCTCTTACACAGCCTGGAGGTGTGTTGGGTCATTGTCCTATTGAAAAACAAATGATAGTCCCACTAAACCCAAACCAGATGGGATGGCATATCACTGGAGAATGTCTGTGATTTTATGGCATGCTTAACCAGCATGGCTACCACAGCAGTGTCACCACCCCACACCACACCACCTCCTCCATGCTTCACGGTGGGAACTACACATGAGGAGATCATCCGAAACAGCTGTTCCTGGGTGAGCCGTGTGTCCAGAGTGGTGTTCCACATGGATGTGTTGTGGTGCCTTTGTCCTAGAGCAGCAGACACAGGACACTGAAGGGAGCACACAGAAACACAGGGAATGAAACCAGAGAACACGTACCTCTCACAGGCTGCAGAATAGGCCGCCTGCTGCAAAGTACAGGCCCTGGTGCTGTGCCTCGCCTGGTTATTGTTCCACAGTCACAGGAAATTGTCCTTTGCAGATGGGCTTAGCCGCATGGGTGGAATTTTTATTGTCATCATTTTTCAGTTCTCTTTTGTGTCAGTAACCTTTCAATTCAACTGGCATTCTGCTTCTGCTTCCTGTAGCCGATGTGTTATTATTCATGCGTTTCCTCCTTAATTGTCCTGTAGCATTTTTTTGTTTGTTGTTGTTGTGTGTTTTAGAAAGAAAAAAAATATTTCTATCTTTATCTCTTCATTCACTGTGAATTTTAATAGCCACATGGCCATCACTACTTACTCAGCCTGTAAAGGCTCAATTAAAAAGAAGCAATTAGAGATTTTGAATGACTTGCCAGCAGGGAAAGAATGTCATGTAGATAAGATGAATTTGAAAAGGGACAACAGCCTTACCACAGTGCTCAGTTGTCAACCTGCAAACACGATGTGGCATTACTGAATTGGAATGTAGTGTGTGTGTGTGTGTGTGTGTGTGTAGCCAAATCCTAAATGAACAGTCAGTTGTTAATCCAACTGTGTTTGTGGTCATGGGAAGGGTTCCAGGGATGGTCAGAGGGGTGGTCAGTGTGACACACAGCCAGTGGGTGCGAGGTCTTCTCTACATGAGGTCTTTGTGTGTTATTGATTCCCAGCCTGTGAGATGAAGCTGCTCCACACGCTGACTGGTCAGTCGGCCCCTGTGCTCTCCTGTGCCTTCTCTTCTGATGGTGAGCTGCTTGTCTCAGGGTAAGATCGTCCGTCCTCCATGTATGCTCTGATGTTAGTCCTCTCATGACCCTTAACCCTAACCATAGCTCTGGTCCAGGGCGTTTTGTGCGGATGGCGAGCTGCATGAACACCCTGGACCAGAGCTATCCTTACGCAAGCCGCACAAATGCCTTAGACCAGACCCACTTGGCACACACTGGTTGAATCAACGTTGTTTCCACATCATTTCAATGACATTACGTTGAACCAACGTGGAATATGCTTTGACGTCTGTACCCAGTGGGGACTACCCTAACACTCATTTTGGCATAGCCTTAATGCTACTCTAGGGTACTTACAGGAATAATTACAGTCATAGCATCACTGTAATGTAAGGTGTGACCAAATAATTCTATACATCCCTATTCAGTAGGAATAAGCCTCTGTTGGTATAATCAGGTAGAAACATCCATTGCTGCTTTTAAATACTGCTGTTATCCTATTGTACCACTAGGGGTCTCTACTCTCTACTCTGTTACAACATTCTGCTCTGTGAGTGAGGCTTCAATCTCATTCATGCTCGTGTTTGTTCAGTGAAGTAGCAGTTTTTGCTTAATTTCTGCACATAATGGGAAAATACAATTGTTTTATGTGTGATTTATTTGTTTGTATCTTGTACTGATGAGCTGTTGAGAAAAATAAATACATGTAATCACTCTTACGTGTTCTTCAACAGCTCAGTGGATAAAACGGTGACCGTGTACAATGCGGTATGTAAAACACAATCTTGGGTGTGGTCTTAGTAAGTTGTTTTGCTTTTTAAACAGATGTATCCGTCCACACTAACACCACTGCTTCCCGTGTACAAATCACAGTCTCTAAACAGTGAGAAATGCCAGACATTCTTCTTTGTCAATGTTTGTTAATCTCTTCCTTTGTAGAGCAATGGAGTCCTCCTTCACACTTTGAAACGGCATGAGAGGTACCAGCATGACCTGCCTGTTACTCTCTGACGTTTGATAACTCAGTGGAATTGTATGCATCAAATACACTGAATTCCTGTGCCTCCCTCTCTTAGCTTTGTGACAGCCTGTGCATTCTCTCCAACCCTGCCCTGGATGGCTACTGGCTCCATGGACAAGAAGGTCAACGTGTGGAGGATAGCAGATAGAGATAGCGGGCAGGGTAGGTAGTAGCCTGTACTCCTAATGTACCGATCAAAGCCCAGCAGCCATTTTGTGTGAGCCAGGCAGCCAGTTCCACAGGGAGTGTAGTGTGAATGTAGCCCCAGCGGGAGAAGCTCCTCTGGGAGAGCTGGAGGAGTACTGTGCCTGCTCTGCTGACAGGGCCAGACTAAAAGTAAAAAAATAAAGAGGAAGATAAGTGTTTCCAATGACATCATCAACCAGTTTCTAGACAATTTGTATGCAGTTGGTTAACATCACATGATGCACACTCATGATGTCATTGGAAACACTTATCTTCTATATTTTTTACTACAAAATGTAGAAACGGGCCATTTGACGTTTGGGTGGTGCTGGAGATGATGAATAGGAAGTATAATTATTATTTTATTTTTTCCCCCCCTTTAATGGTCATTAGCAGGCTGGCTCTGAACCTAGGTGATGCAATCCATAATGACCTTGTCTAACCTCTAAGCCCCACAGTGCCACACTTGCAGAGGGCCCAATGGAGAGATAGAGATAAATCAGGTGAAATGTCTTAAACACGTAAACACTCAGGAAATGAAGCCGTGTCTGCAGACATCAGGGGGCCAAGCTAGACTAGAGTATTCAACAGAGGGTTTCCTTCTGAGAGTAGGCACGTTGACGGAGCACATTCCAAGCTCTCCCTCTTGCTCTGTGTACACAATCTCCTTTGAATGTGATTCATGTTGCGTTTTCTTGTGACTTCTAGCTCAACCCAGGAACCCCTCGTGCCAAGGTAAGAACACACAGGGAAATGTCTTCTCATTCGTTCCAGTGCACGATGGGATGGTCAGGAGCAGAAGTCTCCAGATACTGGCCACAGATGCTGATCTTTGGTTAGTTTAGCATTTACCCCACTAATGGGGTTAGGATTAGGGGAGCTGATCCTAGATCTGTACGTAGGGGAGCTGGAGCCAGATGCTGGGCCAATAAATGGATGAGATGTCTGGAGGAGGCATTAAAATAAACGATGAGGACTTGTAAAGTGACAGATGACGAGGAGGAGCCAGTTCAAGAGTGGAACTTTTCCAGATAAAAAAACAACCCTCTCTTGGCAGAGCTCCCCCCCCCCCCCCCCCCCCCCCCCCCCCAGTCAGCTAGGCTCCCAGAAGCTTCACGGATATTGACATGACCTTCCCCTGAGTCCCAAATAGAGTGCACTACTTTTGACTAGGTCCGTAGGGTGCCATTTGGGATGCAGGCTCAGATTCCCATCTCTGTGGGACTGTGAAGGGGGAGGTGTTACCGTACAGTGCAGGCAGATTTGATAAGAGGCCACTTACTGTTCTGGTGCGTTTCGGTTGATAGTGTTGGTGATGTTTCACATAACATCATTAAGCCTCCATCCACATGTATGCTTCTGAGAGGGAAATTCAGTGGGGAAGTCAGTGGTGGTGGTATTTTGGCCTGAGGGGCAAGGAAATGATTGTGAATGACTGGGATAACAGATAGCGAGAGATGGAGGGTGACGTGAAGGGAGCGAGAGAGGTGAGGAAAAGCGAACAATGCCACGTTAATGTGAAATATCACTCAGCTGCTTAATGATAAACACTCCATGCTTTACATTTCCTACGTGGCGTCATTAGCAAGCGCAGGACACAACACTGTGCGTTTTATCTTGGCGATACATGAAAAATGATAGCCGCTCGCACAATGTCATGTGAAGGTTGCCTCTGACGAACAGTATGCCTGGAAAGGCCAGAAAAACCCAACCTTGTCCGGGGGGGCGGGGCGGGGCTCCGAAGCTGATAAATATTCCCAGGGCATGCAAATGTGATTTAAAGCACTGTTGATAAAAAGAGGATGTATAGTTTGGTGACAGGTTAGGAATCACTGGTTGGTCATTTGCTATCAGCACCGATGGAGGGTCTTCTTTGTGTGGAATGTGTGGGATGTGTTTGTAGGGATCTGATAAGTAGTATTGCAGGAGACGGCGGGGGTGAAGGACTCGAGGAGGGGGCATGTGGGAAGGCCCTTCCTCCCTTCCTGTGTTTGTGTGTGTCCCACAGGAGCAGGAAGGAAGCTGTCAGGTCACTCCAGGCTGCTGGTGAGCGACTGGTCTGAGGAGGATGTGTTGGCCTGGCTGAGTGAGGAGGGTCTGGAGGAGCTGGTCACAACCTTCACAACCAATAACATAGACGGGCCTGAGCTGCTCTGTCTGACCAAGGAGACCCTGGCCTCAGAGCTGAGCATTGGTAAGGACATGGAATTCACAACTAGGGTTGCAAAATTCTGGTAACGTTCCCCAAATTACCAGATTTTCCAGAAACCCAGGTTCAGTGTTTCTCCTATATATTATTTTGCAAAGGTGGGGTATGGGGGGGATACTTTTTGTTGTAGGAGTTTGAGAAGAGTTGACAGGAAATGGTGCAGCGTGAAAGCTAATTTCCTGCAGTTCTGCACATTTTGCAATGGCTAATTCTGTATTCTTATGCTCAAACATTGTAACCAAATCAATGGGGACCCCAATCAGGGACCCTAAGCATGTGCTCTGCGTGCTCGGTCGGTAATCCAGCCATGCCAAAAGAACTCAAATTAATTTTATTTATTGGTTTAATCGTTTTAGCTTTTATTCTGGTGATTTGTAGTTCTCAAAGATTTTATATATATCTAATGTAAATAGATATGAATGTAAATTATATTTTCTACAAACTTTCTGACTGCTTCTAGTCATTTAAATTTACACTGAAGGTGTTTTTCCATCCAGATTAATTTAGTAAAAAATGTGGGTGTGGCAACAGTTTAACAGTGGTGCAGCGGAGAAACACTGCGGGTTGGAAGATTCCCGGAATCAGGACATCCAGAATCCTCCAACTATGATTTCTGTAAAACCCTTTTGCCACCCTACCTACAACACAACACACAGATCCCAGGCATGTCTAACCAGGGGCCCCGGCAGGGGTTTTGGCCCCATGAAAAGATATCACATTGGGCCCCACCACCACAGGCCACACCAACCCTACGCAATTGCTGTAGCCACACACCTCCAGAGCCCAATCAACCCATTCAACGCTTTAAATAACTCTACCTTTGCAGGCTTGCAACTCTCTTTTAGTCTAATATTTACTGTACGATGTTTACTGACAGTGAGCTGTGAAAATATAACACTGTGCAGACATGCACGCAACATTCTGCATTCAGTGGAATTCACTATTTGATGCAAGACTGTGAGCCTTCTTGCTAGCAAAGTCACTGATCAGCTTGTTTTTCAACATCCTCACTTTGTCTGTCTCTTTCTGTGCACCTTCTCTCTATCCTCATCATCTGCATTTAAAAAAAAACGTATTTTCTTTTTATTTCACCTTTATTTAACCAAGTAGGCCAGTTGATTACAAGTTCTCATTTACAACTCCGACCTGGCCAAGATAAAGCAAAGCAGTGCGACACAAACGACACATGGGATAAGAAAACGTACAGTCAATAACACAATAGAAAAATATATGTCAGTGTGTGCAAATGTAGTAAGATTAGGGTGGTAAGGCAATAAATAGGCCATAGTGGCGAAATAATTACAATTTAGTATTAATACTGGCGTGATAGATGTGCAGATGATGATGTGCAAGTAGAGATACTGGGGTGCAAAAGATCAACAAAAAACAATATGGGGATGAGGTAGTTGGGTATGCTATTTACAGATGGGCTGTGTACAGGTACAGTGATCGATCGGTAAGCTGCTCTGACAGATGATGCATAAAGTTAGAGAGGGAGATATAAGTGTCCACTCATTGGCAGCAGAGAACTGGAAGGAAAGGCGACCAAAGGAGGAGTTGGCTTTGGGGATGACCAGTGAAATATACCTGCTGGAGCGCGTGCTACGGGTGGGTGTTGCTATGGTGACCAGTTAGCTGAGATAAGGCGGGACTTTACCTAGCAAAAATGACCGTTTAGCCAGTGGGTTTGGCAACAAATATGAAGCGAGGGCCAGCCAACAAGAGCATACAGGTCGCAGTGGTGAGTAGTATATGGGGCTTTGGTGACAAAACGGATGGCACTGTGATAGCAAAATGGATGTAGTCTGAGTAGAGTGTTGGAGGATATTTTGTAAATGACATCGCCGAAGTCAAGGATCAGTAGGATAGTCAGTTTTACGAGGGTATGTTTGGCAGCATGAGTGAAGGAGGCTTTGTTGCGAAATAGGAAGCCGATTCAAGATTTCATTTTGGATTGGAGATGCTTAATGTGAGTCTGGAAGGAGAGTTTTCAGTCTAACCAGACACCTAGGTATTTGTAGTTGTCCACATATTCATATAAGTCAGAACCGTCCAGAGTAGTGATGCTAGGCGGGCGGGTGGGTGCAGACAGCAATCTGTTGTGGAGCATGCATTTAGTTTTGCTAGCATTTAAGCGCAGTTGGAGGCCACGGAAGTAGTGTTGTATGGCATTGAAGCTTGTTTGGAGGTTTGTTAGCACAGTGTCCAAGGAAGGGCCAGATGTATACAGAATGGTTTTGTCTGCGTAGAGGTGGATCAGAGAATCACCAGCAGCAAGAGCGATATCATTGATACATACAGAGAAAAGAGTCGGCCCGAGAATTGAACCCTGTGGCACCCCCAGAGACTGCCAGAGGTCCGGACAACAGGCCCTCCGATTTGACACACTGAACTCTATCTGAGAAGTAGTTGGTGAACCAGGCGAGGCAGTCACTTGAGAAACCAAGGCTATGGAGTCTGCCGATAAGAATGCAGTGATTGACAGAGTCGAAAGCCTTGGCCAGGTCGATAAAAACGGCTGCACAGTACTGTCTTTTATCTATGGCGGTTATGATATATTTTAGGACCTTGAGCGTGGCTGAGATGCACCCATGACCAGCTCGGAAACCAGATTGCATAGTGGAGAAGATATGGTGGGATTCGAAATGGTCGGTGATCTGTTTGTTAACTTGGCTTTTGAAGACTTTAGAAAGGCAGGGCAGGATGGATATAGGTCAATAACAGTTTGGGTCTGGAGTGTCTCCCCCTTTGAAGAGGTCAATGACCGCGGAAGCTTTCCAATCTTTAGGGATCTCAGATGATACAAAAGAGAGGTTGAACAGGCTAGTAATAGGAGTTGCAACAATTTCGGCAGATAATTTTATAAAGAGAGGGTCCAGATTGTCTAGCCCAGCTGATTTGTAGGGAACCAGATTTTGCAGCTCTTTCAGAACATCAGCTATCTGGATTTGGCGGAAGGAGAAGTGGGGGGGGGGGGGGGGCTTGGGAAAGTTGCTGCGGGGGGTGCATAGCTGTTGGCCGGGGTAGGGGTAGCCAGGTAGAAAGCATGGCCAGCCGTAGAAAAATGCTTATTGAAATTCTCGATTATTGTAGATTTATCGGTGGTGACAGTGTTTCCTAGCCTCAGTGCAGTGGACAGCTGGGAAGAAGGGCTCTTATTCTCCATGGACTTTACAGTGTCCCAGAACCTTTTGGAATTAGTGCTACAGGATGCAAATTACTGTTTGAAAAAGCTAGCCTTAGCTTTCCTAACTGACTGTGTATATTGTTTTCTGACTTCCCTGAAAAGTTGCATATCGCGGGGGCTATTCGATGCTAATGCAGTCTTTGTGCTAGTCAAGGACAGTCAAGTCTGGAGTGAACCAAGGGCTATATCTGTTCTTAGTTCAACATTTCTTTGAATGGGGCATGCTTATTTAAGATGGTGAGGAAAGCATTTTTAAAGAATAACCAGGCATCCTCTACTGACGGGATGAGGTCAATATCCTTCCAGGATACCCGGGCCAGGTCGATTAGAAAGGCCTGCTTGCTGAGGTGTTTTAGGGAGCGTTTGACAGTGATGAGGGGTGGTTGTTTGACCGCAGACCCATCGTGGACGCAGGCATTGAGGCAGTGATCGCTGAGATCCTGGTTGAAGACAGCGGAGATGTATTTAGAGGGCAGGTTGGTCAGGATGATATCTATGAGGGTGCCCATGTTTACGGATTTATGGTTGTACCTGGTAGGTTCCTTGATAATTTGTAGGAGATTGACGGCATCTAGCTTAGATTGTAGGACGGCCGGGGTGCTAAGCATATCCCAGGTTAGGTCACCTAACAGTACGAACTCTGAAGATGGATGGGGGGCAATCAATTCACATGGTGTCCAGGGTACAGCTGGGGGCTGAGGGGGGTCTATAACAAGCGCCAACAGTGAGACACTTATTTCTGGAAAGGTGGATTTTTAAAAGTAGAAGCTTGAATTGTTTGGGCACAGACCTGGATAGTAAGACAGAACTCTGCAGGCTATCTCTGCAGTAGATTGCAACTCTGCCCCCTTTGGCAGTTCTATCTTGATGTAAAATGTTGTAGTTGGGGATGGAAATTTCTCAATTTTTGGTGGCCTTCCTAAGCCAGGATTCAGACACGGCAAGGACATCAGGGTTGGCGGAGTGTGCTAAAGCAGTAAATAAAACGCATTTAGGGAGGAGGCTTCTGATGTTAACGTACATGAAACCAAGGCTTTTACAAATACCGAAGTTAACAAATGAGAGCGCCTAGGGTGTAGGTGTAAAGCTGGGGGCTGGGTTAACCTCTACATCACCAGAGGAACAGAGGAGGAGGAGGATAAGGGTACGGCTGAAGTCTATAAGAATTGGTCGTCTAGTGCGTTGGGAACAGAGAATAAAAGGAGCAGATTTCTGGGCGTGATAGAATAGATTCAAGGCATAATGTACAGGCAAGGGTATGGTAGGATGTGAGTAAAGTGGTGGTAAACCTAGGCATTGATTGACAATGATAGAGCTTGCATCTCTGGAGACACCAGTTAAGCCAGGTGAGGTCTCCCCATGTGTGGGGTGTGTGACAAAAGAGCTATCCAAGGCATGTTGAGCTGGACTAGGGGCTCTACAGTGAAATACAACAATAATAACTAACCGGAACAGCAGAAGACAAGGCATATTGACATTAGAGAGAGGCATGTGTAGCCGAGTGATCATAGGGTCCAATGAGCAGCAATAGGTGCGTCAGGGAGCCGTTCGGTAGTCGCTACTGTGCTAGGCGAACAGAAGGCACGGCTTTCAGAAAGCTAGCGGGCCGTGGCTAGCAGATTGGTCATTGGTACTGCCGGCACTGTCTTTCACCTCTTCCTCCACTTCCACACTCCTCCCTGACAAAACTGTATCACTTGAAGAGGGTCCTGGCTCTGTAGTGTGCTTGACGCATATGATAGTATATCCTATAATATCGTTTGTAATAACATCATAATCAAAATTTCAGTTGCTATTTCAGTTACTTTAATAACTTAAATCAACTTCATGCACCACGTAAAAAAATTAAGCAGCACTGAAAACTGCAGAATATTGACCCAAATTATCCCCATCCCACCACTAGATGTCAGTAAACTACCATATTTCAGTCTGCATCAAAGCCATGGAGACGTACCTTGGCCATATGATTTGAAGGTATTATTTTAACATTGGCTGTCACTTATACAGACTGAGTCACTCAATGCTTCAAACTGTCCAGCATCCAATACAGGCTAGGCTGTTTTTGTTTCATATAATGGCCATTATGTGGAAAAATAATTAGTGTTTGAATTCTTATCATTCAAAAAGGGTTGAATCATTTTCATTTTTTTCATAATAATAAAAAAAGATATTCCCAAGCACTATGCCAACTGACATGTCATTCAACACTATGCTGCTCACCTTCTTTTTCAGTTGGGAGACAGGGCTGGTTCAGGGGGATGGGGAGACAGGGCTGGTTCAGGGGTATGGGGATGGGGAGACAGGGCTGGTTCAGGGGTATGGGGATGGGGAGACAGGGCTGGTTCAGGGGTATGGGGATGGGGAGACGGGGCTGGTTCAGGGGTATGGGGATGGGGAGACAGGGCTGGTTCAGGGGTATGGGGATGGGGAGACAGGGCTGGTTCAGGGGTATGGGGAGACAGGGCTGGTTCAGGGGTATGGGGATGGGGAGACAGGGCTGGTTCAGGGGTATGGGGAGACAGGGCTGGTTCAGGGGGATGGGGAGACAGGGCTGGTTCAGGGGTATGGGGATGGAGAGACAGGGCTGGTTCAGGGGTATGGGGATGGGGAGACAGGGCTGGTTCAGGGGTATGGGGATGGGGAGACAGGGCTGGTTCAGGGGTATGGGGATGGGGAGACAGGGCTGGTTCAGGGGTATGGGGATGGGGAGACAGGGCTGGTTCAGGGGTATGGGGATGGGGAGACAGGGCTGGTTCAGGGGTATGGGGAGACAGGGCTGGTTCAGGGGTATGGGTATGGGGAGACAGGGCTGGTTCAGGGGTATGGGGAGACAGGGCTGGTTTCAGGGGTATGGGTATGGGGAGACAGGGCTGGTTCAGGGGTATGGGGATGGGGAGACAGGGCTGGTTCAGGGGTATGGGGATGGGGAGACAGGGCTGGTTCAGGGGTATGGGGATGGGGAGACAGGGCTGGTTCAGGGGTATGGGGATGGGGAGACAGGACTGGTTCAGGGGTATGGGGATGGGGAGACAGGGCTGGTTCAGGGGTATGGGGATGGGGAGACAGGGCTGGTTCAGGGGTATGGGGATGGGGAGACAGGGCTGGTTCAGGGGTATGGGGATGGGGAGACAGGGCTGGTTCAGGGGTATGGGGAGACAGGGCTGGTTTCAGGGGTATGGGTATGGGGAGACAGGGCTGGTTCAGGGGTATGGGGATGGGGAGACAGGGCTGGTTCAGGGGTATGGGGATGGGGAGACAGGGCTGGTTCAGGGGTATGGGGATGGGGAGACAGGGCTGGTTCAGGGGTATGGGGATGGGGAGACAGGACTGGTTCAGGGGTATGGGGATGGGGAGACAGGGCTGGTTCAGGGGTATGGGGATGGGGAGACAGGGCTGGTTCAGGGGTATGGGGATGGGGAGACAGGGCTGGTTCAGGGGTATGGGGATGGGGAGACAGGGCTGGTTCAGGGGTATGGGGATGGGGAGACAGGGCTGGTTCAGGGGTATGGGGATGGGGATGGGGGAGACAGGGCTGGTTCAGGGGTATGGGGATGGGGAAACAGGGCTGGTTCAGGGGTATGGGGATGGGTAGACAGGGCTGGTTCAGGGGTATGGGGATGGGGAGACAGGGCTGGTTCAGGGGTATGGGGAGACAGGGCTGGTTCAGGGGTATGGGGATGGGGATGGGTAGACAGGGCTGGTTCAGGGGTATGGGGATGGGGATGGGGAGACAGGGCTGGTTCAGGGGTATGGGGATGGGGATGGGGAGACAGGGCTGGTTCAGGGGTATGGGGATGGGGAGACAGGGCTGGTTCAGGGGTATGGGGATGGGGAGACAGGGCTGGTTCAGGGGTATGGGGATGGGGAGACAGGGCTGGTTCAGGGGTATGGGGAGACAGGGCTGGTTCAGGGGTATGGGTATGGGGAGACAGGGCTGGTTTTATGGGTATGGGGAGACAGGGCTGGTTCAGGGGTATGGGGATGGGGAGACAGGGCTGGTTCAGGGGTATGGGGATGGGGAGACAGGGCTGGTTCAGGGGTATGGGGATGGGGAGACAGGGCTGGTTCAGGGGTATGGGGATGGGGAGACAGGGCTGGTTCAGGGGTATGGGGATGGGGAGACAGGGCTGGTTCAGGGGTATGGGGATGGGGAGACAGGGCTGGTTCAGGGGTATGGGGATGGGGAGACAGGGCTGGTTCAGGGGTATGGGTATGGGGATGGGGGAGACAGGGCTGGTTCAGGGGTATGGGGATGGGGAGACAGGGCTGGTTCAGGGGTATGGGGAGACAGGGCTGGTTCAGGGGTATGGGTATGGGGAGACAGGGCTGGTTCAGGGGTATGGGGAGACAGGGCTGGTTTCAGGGGTATGGGTATGGGGAGACAGGGCTGGTTCAGGGGTATGGGGATGGGGAGACAGGGCTGGTTCAGGGGTATGGGGATGGGGAGACAGGGCTGGTTCAGGGGTATGGGGATGGGGAGACAGGGCTGGTTCAGGGGTATGGGGATGGGGAGACAGGGCTGGTTCAGGGGTATGGGGATGGGGAGACAGGGCTGGTTCAGGGGTATGGGGATGGGGAGACAGGGCTGGTTCAGGGGTATGGGGATGGGGAGACAGGGCTGGTTCAGGGGTATGGGGATGGGGAGACAGGGCTGGTTCAGGGGTATGGGGATGGGGATGGGGGAGACAGGGCTGGTTCAGGGGTATGGGGATGGGGATGGGGGGGGAGACAGGGCTGGTTCAGGGGTATGGGGATGGGTAGACAGGGCTGGTTCAGGGGTATGGGGATGGGGAGACAGGGCTGGTTCAGGGGTATGGGGATGGGGAAACAGGGCTGGTTCAGGGGTATGGGGATGGGGAGACAGGGCTGGTTCAGGGGTATGGGGAGACAGGGCTGGTTCAGGGGTATGGGGATGGGGATGGGTAGACAGGGCTGGTTCAGGGGTATGGGGATGGGGAGACAGGGCTGGTTCAGGGGTATGGGGATGGGGATGGGGAGACAGGGCTGGTTCAGGGGTATGGGGATGGGGATGGGGAGACAGGGCTGGTTCAGGGGTATGGGGATGGGGAGACAGGGCTGGTTCAGGGGTATGGGGATGGGGAGACAGGGCTGGTTCAGGGGTATGGGGATGGGGATGGGGAGACAGGGCTGGTTCAGGGGTATGGGGATGGGGATGGGGAGACAGGGCTGGTTCAGGGGTATGGGGATGGGGAGACAGGGCTGGTTCAGGGGTATGGGGATGGGGAGACAGGGCTGATTCAGGGGTATGGGGATGGGGAGACAGGGCTGTTTCAGGGGTATGGGGATGGGGATGGGGAGACAGGGCTGGTATGGGGATGGGGATGGGGAGACAGGGCTGGTTCAGGGGTATGGGGATGGGGGGAGACAGGGCTGGTTCAGGGGTATGGGGATGGGGATGGGGAGACAGGGCTGGTTCAGGGGATGGGGATGGGGAGACAGGGCTGGTTCAGGGGTATGGGGATGGGGATGGGGAGACAGGGCTGGTTCAGGGGTATGGGGATGGGGATGGGGAGACAGGGCTGGTTCAGGGGTATGGGGATGGGGAGACAGGGCTGGTTCAGGGGTATGGGGATGGGGAGACAGGGCTGATTCAGGGGTATGGGGATGGGGAGACAGGGCTGGTTCAGGGGTATGGGGATGGGGAGACAGGGCTGGTTCAGGGGTATGGGGATGGGGATGGGGAGACAGGGCTGGTTCAGGGGTATGGGGATGGGGAGACAGGGCTGATTCAGGGGTATGGGGATGGGGAGACAGGGCTGTTTCAGGGGTATGGGGATGGGGATGGGGAGACAGGGCTGGTTCAGGGGTATGGGGATGGGGATGGGGAGACAGGGCTGGTTCAGGGGTATGGGGATGGGGAGACAGGGCTGGTTCAGGGGTATGGGGATGGGGATGGGGAGACAGGGCTGGTTCAGGGGTATGGGGATGGGGATGGGGAGACAGGGCTGGTTCAGGGGTATGGGGATGGGGAGACAGGGCTGGTTCAGGGGTATGGGGATGGGGAGACAGGGCTGGTTCAGGGGTATGGGGATGGGGAGACAGGGCTGGTTCAGGGGTATGGGGATGGGGAGACAGGGCTGGTTCAGGGGTATGGGGATGGGGATGGGGAGACAGGGCTGGTTCAGGGGTATGGGGATGGGGAGACAGGGCTGGTTCAGGGGTATGGGGATGGGGAGACAGGGCTGGTTCAGGGGTATGGGGATGGGGAGACAGGGCTGGTTCAGGGGTATGGGGATGGGGAGACAGGGCTGGTTCAGGGGTATGGGGATGGGGAGACAGGGCTGGTTCAGGGGTATGGGGATGGGGAGACAGGGCTGGTTCAGGGGTAATGGGATGGGGAGACAGGGCTGGTTCAGGGGTATGGGGATGGGGATGGGGAGACAGGGCTGGTTCAGGGGTATGGGGATGGGGAGACAGGGCTGGTTCAGGGGTATGGGGATGGGGAGACAGGGCTGGTTCAGGGGTATGGGGATGGGGAGACAGGGCTGGTTCAGGGGTATGGGGATGGGGAGACAGGGCTGGTTCAGGGGTATGGGGATGGGGATGGGGAGACAGGGCTGGTTCAGGGGTATGGGGATGGGGATGGGGAGACAGGGCTGGTTCAGGGGTATGGGGATGGGGAGACAGGGCTGGTTCAGGGGTATGGGGATGGGGAGACAGGGCTGGTTCAGGGGTATGGGGATGGGGAGATGGGGATGGGGAGACAGGGCTGGTTCAGGGGTATGGGGATGGGGAGACAGGGCTGGTTCAGGGGTATGGGGATGGGGAGACAGGGCTGGTTCAGGGGTATGGGGATGGGGATGGGGGAGACAGGGCTGGTTCAGGGGTATGGGGATGGGGAAACAGGGCTGGTTCAGGGGTATGGGGATGGGGAGACAGGGCTGTTTCAGGGGTATGGGGTATGGGGATAGGGATGGGGAGACAGGGCTGGTTCAGGGGGATGGGGATGGGGAGACAGGGCTGGTTCAGGGGTATGGGGATGGGGATGGGTAGACAGGGCTGGTTCAGGGGTATGGGGATGGGGATGGGGAGACAGGGCTGGTTCAGGGGTATGGGGATGGGGATGGGGAGACAGGGCTGGTTCAGGGGTATGGGGATGGGGATGGGGAGACAGGGCTGGTTCAGGGGTATGGGGATGGGGAGACAGGGCTGCATCTGTTGGGCCTGACACCAGGCAGGGACAACTGATTTAGTATGAAGGTTTACCTGCAATGATTAAATGTTGGCTAAAAGAGGAGTGAAATGTTAGGGGAGCAAAAGTAGCCTATTTCACTATTTGCTAACAGGTTAATTTTCACCAGTCAAAGACTACACCCATCTTTCTTTATGAAAAATTGGGTGACAGTGTCGCCCTTTCTTTCCTCTCTCCTGTCTTTTCTTTCTTTTCGTTTTTGTAAACCAGATTGTTCTTTAGGAAGCTGAGACATGATGCTCCACCGGCATTCCTCACTCGCAATTCACTGCTAGCAAGTACCGTTCACACCTGGTTTGGGGGCAGGACCATGTAAATAGAGGGTGTGAAAAAGAAACCGTTTAGTTTTATTAGTACAATTGTAAATAAATTATTATATTAAGGATGAAAGGCTATTAATTTAATATTGAAAAAAATGTACCAAATGTCCCCCCCCCCCCCCCCCCCCACCCCCGCCATGCGGCGCCCCTGTGTCTGACCTGTGACCTGGCATCTCCATTCCTCGTTAGTAATGAAGGGACCCAGGAGTAGATACATAGGATTATTCTGGATTGTGCAATTCTGTTGGAATGGAATACATACCACAGAGGCTTTTATCTGGCTTCTAATATTCCCACAATGCTCCCCAAATCAAATTGTAATCTGCTTTGGGGCTGCCAAGGTGTGACATTACTACTTCCAAAATGTCCCATTGGAAATTACTTGCTTATATAATTAGCTTCAGACAATTTCCCATCAGCCATCAGATGACCTTAGATGTTAAAATAGTTTGGACAGGACCTAGTGTCTTACATTTTCTATAGCATGCTATTACCTCAACCATCACTGTTAGAGAGAAAATTACATGTTTACTCTGTGTCTTCACTGTGATATGATTGAAATAGATAGTGCCATAAGACTATAGTTTTCTGAATCAGTATTAATCATTACCAATGAATCGTTACTGAGGAAGCAATACACTGCTACTAATCCCCTTTCCTTTCTGCTGTCCACACTAACCTACTTTAGGATTTCCTGAAGATGCTGTTTGTGGATACAGTGAAACAAATGAGATTCTTCACCACATCTCTGTAGAGGAGGGTTCCAAAACTGACCCCATAAAAGACTGTAAAAACACCAAGTGATTTTAATTTAGGAAATCTGTTCCAAAGTATTCCCACACATAATAGAAAGATACTGTGTATGTAATTGTATAGAAATATAAGCAAGGTTTGAAATTTTACTTTTTTTTGTAAAATATCTGTTTTGGCTTCTTGCAGTCAATACAAATGATTTGTAATTATGTTCCGGCCCTCTGACCATCCTCTCAATAAATAAATTGTCCCGCGGCTGCATCCTAGTTGATGATCCTTGCTGTAGGGGTTTAGGGTGAATTCTGCATCACACCCACAGAGAGAACAGCACCTCGGTGTAGCACAGTAGGACATATGTTATCTCTAGGGACTAGCTTTTCTGGTACAACAATCCCCATCTACAGCAAACCTCAGTCCGCTGCATTACAGATTTATGGTGGTTTGTCAATGTATCCCAATGTAGTCTTGGTCCTGTGATTGTCAATATGCAAACTGTGAGGGTAAGTTACAAAGTGTATTTCGCAAGCAATCATGAATGTCACCTCATTTGCTGCAATGCAGTCACAAAGAAAGATACTGTAAATATTGCTCAGAGTTGAGCAATTCCCTTATCCGCATTAGTTAATTGTATGACTAATGGGTTCAGCAAGTCTGATTGGACGTACACATTTTGATTGAGCACTTTTCCCCACTGGGATTTGACCTTTTGTGATTGCACTGCCCGATCTATCTATAGTGCTGCATCTGCACTGAGTTTCCTCCAATCACATTGGTTGAGTTTGATCCCCATAGTCTCATGGGGCCCCTGATTGCAGGTGCTAGCTAATTAACTCTACAGAGACACTAAAGTCATGTGGTGCTGGAGTTTCTGTCTTTCACGCCACCAACACAGTTTTCTGTCAGTTCCTAGCCTAAGCGCACGTTTGTGTGTGTTTAGATCTGTTTCCCTTGAGCACCAAGTCACTAGGCACTGGCAGAACTGTGATTAACAAACAGAGCATTCCATATGTAGGTGCAAGGTCTTCCACAGGAAGAAGTCTGATTGGGTTGCTGCTAGATGGTATGAAGCTACGGTAAAAAGGTTGTATGTTCAGGTTGCATCGGAGAGAATTTTAGCTAACCCTAACTCTTTTCCTAACCTTAACCTAATTATCTTAACCTGCTACTTTAATTCTCCTAACCTGCTACGAAAAGTCACTTCTGTCCGTAGCTGTATACCATCTAGTCAAAACAGTCTGATTTGGGAGATGATCATTCCTTGGTATACATCCCGGACCCTGTAGAACTGCCTGACAATGAGGCCGTTTTCAGACTGCAGCTCAGTTCTGCTCCCCAGAGGCCCTAACTGAATCATCTACAATGCAGCCAAGAGGCGGACGGAGGCAGACGTCATTGTGTCTGGGGCTCTGTTTCACCATGCCAGAAAGGTGACGTGCTGCTCTAAATAAAGGTGGCCTACTGATACCTGCTGTCGACATACTGGCACCCACCGGAAAACCACAATTCTCTGGCCCTGGAGATGCACTATTCAAACCTATTCCGTTGGGTTTGAATAGGCTTTAGGAGTTACAATTCTATCGAGCAGCGGTTGCTTTGCTGTGCCCCAAGTGATAGCGGACATCTTCCTGGCTACCATCTCTCTTCCTGTGGAACATTCCAAGTTCCAACACCAATAACATTCAAGTGATCCTCAGGGATGACGTTCAGTTGCCTGCTGCTTTTGAAAAGCAGAGCTTTAAAACTGTCTACAGGCTTTGAATCATCAGTATTACCCTTTGTTTCTGTGAAGATGGGTGAAGGAGAATCCCAGTCAGATTTATGCATCTGTCTCTTATCGGGGTAAGCCAGAAGAAAGGATTGCACATTTTATTGAACAGTAGATGCTGTCATTGGGTTTCCTAGCACAGATAATGAGGGCTTGTTTATGGAAGCACTGACACTGGCAGTTCCTCAGTTTGGCTTTACCCTTCACCAATGTCCACACACATGCTGTGTTAATTTCTAGGGAAATGTACTACTACCACAAATAACCATAAATATGACTTATCTATACAGGCCCAGACAATCAGAATGAGTTTTAAGGGCTTTATTACAGACAGAAAAACTCTTCTTCAGTTTCATAAGCTGTCCGGGTGACAGGTCTCAAACGATCCTACAGGTGAAGAAGCCGGATGTGGAGGTCCTGGGCTGGCGTGGTTACATTTATGGTAGAGAAATTAACATTCAATTCTCTGGCAACAGCTGTGGTGGACATTCCTGCAGTCAGCATGCCAATTGCACGCTCCCTCAACTTGACACATCTGTGGCATTGTGTTGTGGGACAAAACTGCATATTTCAGTGGCCTTTTGTCTCCAGAACAAACTGCACCTGTGTATTTACATTTTTTTATTTAACAATTGCCTGCTCCCAGCACAAGGTGCACCTGTGTAATTATCGTGCTGTTTAATCTGCTTGTTGATATGCCACACCTGTCAGGTGGATGGATTATCTTGGCAAAAGAGAAATGCTCACTAACAGGGATGTAAACAAATTTGTGCACAACATTTAAGAGAAATGTTTTTTTGTGCATATGGAACATTTCTGGGTTCTTTGATTTCAGCTCTTGAAACATGGGACCAACACTTTACGTGTTGCGTTTTATATGTTTGTCCAGTATAGTTTTGTATGTTGCCATTGTTTTTCTAGAGTCGGTGGGTCTCCGTGGTAAAGTCCTGAGGAAGGTGGAAGCTCTGAAGGCAGAGTTGACGGGACTAGACGCCCCAGATGAGTTCCTCTGTCCAATCACCAGAGAGGTGATGAAGGACCCTGTCATTGCTGCAGGTGAGGGAGAGGGCATGAAAACATCTGTCTTACAGGCTGTGTATTTTTTCCATTAATTGGCCTTTTGACCAATCCGATCAGCTCTGAAAAATCTGACTTGAAAAGATTTGTCAAGACTAATTAGTGGAAAAAAGTTGGGTTGCCGGTCTAAACGCAACCGTACAGTGCATTCAGAAAATATTCAGAACCCTTCACTTTTTACACATTTTGTTACATTACAGCATTATTCTAAAAAATGTCCCTCCATCTACACACAATGCCCCAGAATGACAAAGCAAAAACAGGTTTTTAGACATTTTTGCAAATGTGTTTAAAAAGAAAAATTAAATATCTGATTTACGATTCAGACCTTTTACTCAGTACTTTGTTTAAGCACCTTTGGCAGCAATTACAGCCTCGAGTCTTCTTGGGTATGACGCTACAAACTTTGGCACACCTGTATTTGGGGAGTTTCTCGCATTCTTCTCTGCAGATCCTCTCAAGCTCTGTCAGGTTGGATGGGGCTTGTCGCTGCACAGCTATTTTCAGGTCTCTCCAGAGATGTTCAATCGGGTTCAAGTCCGGGCTCTGGCTGGGCCACTCAAGGACATTTAGAGTGTGTATGCCTTTCCAAATCATGTCCAATCAACTGAATTTACCACAGGTAGACTCCATTAAAGTTGTAGACGTGAGCTCAATATCGAGTGTCATAGTTAAGAGTTTGAATACTTATGTAAATAAGGTATTTGTTTTTTATTTTTAATACATTTGCAAACATTTAGAAAACCTGTTTTCGCTTTGTCATTATGAGGTATTGTGTGTAGACTAAGATTTGTTTTTTTAAATCCATTTTAGAATAAAGCTGTAACGTAACAAAATATGGAAAAAGGGGGTTTGAATACTTTCCAACTGCACATGTCCTTGTTCGTCAATGCTAACGTAGCCAATTTGTTATTGTTTAAAAAAAATATATGCACTGTTTCCTGCTCCAACTCACGTTATACTGTACGTAGCCTATAAAAGTAATTATGTCAATGTCTGATGTATAAAATGTGTCTAAAATCAACAGATGGATATTCCTATGAGAGAGAGGCCATTGAGAGTTGGATCAGCGCTAAGAACCGCTCCAGTCCCATGACCAACCTACCTTTACCAACCACTCTGGTCATGCCCAACAGAAGCCTGAAGACCGCTATTGGCCGTTGGACTGCCACTCAGTGATAGATTGGTGTACGAGTAATCAGTAATGCCTTATTCTGAAGCAGACTATAAAATGAGGTCACCCAATTGTTTCCTATGAGAATACTCAGTGGTGCATTTGATGATCAGGAAGTGTCATTTCAGCATGTCGCCATCTTGCTACATTAAGTTTTTGGAAACATTGCATGCGCAGTTTGATCTACTCTAGGAAGTGACGGTGCAGGCTAGCTCAGTGCTACCCCCTCTCATGGAGAACCTCAAGTTGAAGGCCAACCAGGTACTACAGGCTACCATTAGCAACTAAATGATCCTTAGTGTGTGATTTTAAAGGAATTGCTTCAAAGACATACATCCAGTGAAATAGAAATCATGTACCATGATTGTGTTTGGAAAAGGTTTTTATATCCACAAATATTTACCACAAAAATCGCCATTTCCCCATTCACTATAAATGTGGGGTCTTGTTTTCTGGAAACAATGCCTGCAGTACTGTGGTCGGCCTTCAACTTGAAATCATCAATGCGAAGGGGGCATTTCAGAATCAAGACAAATTTGTACAATGTGATCACTGACAATCAGTTCACTGCACAGTTCTATTACATACTTTTGATTAAACAAGGGTGATTATTCATGAATGAATGATATGTCGTTTGCCTGTGTGTGCCTTGCAAATTACTAGATCTTTACATCATTTGTGCAATAGGATTTTCTGGGAATAAACTAAATTGGAGTCGACGTTTATACTGTATATGCAGTATAAACATGTGGTTCTAAAATGTATTGTCTAACTTTGCTCTGGTCCATGACGTTTAGTGTGCATTCAAACGGGCTCTACCACCCTGGACCAGAGCTATGTTGAACTGTGCCTCCTGTTCCCTGCTACAATGACAGCCAGCAGGCCTGAGTGTTTTCTCTGTGGGATTTTATTTCCCTATGTTGGGAATGGCAGTAATATTCTATTACACTATGTGATTATGGGTAACACAGCTCACAATACTGGAAACATGGCAACCATTTCAACATACATACATATTAAAATACTGTCAATGGCACCATGCTCCCCCAAACCTTTTGTTTATAGATATTTATTTTTAAAACTCTTTATTATAAATTGAAGTTGTGGCATGCACTTAAACCAATATTACTTTGACAGAGCTTATTATTGAACTTGTAAAATGTCTTAGTAGCTGTGCAAAAATAACTATATAAAATATATTTTTTTACAATGAATCAAGCCATAGACATTGTAAATAAATTAACGTGACAGCAACGACAAGCAGATACAGAGAGGATATAGTTAACGTTATCGGGCAATTTATAGAATGTACAAACATATAAACAAATACATTTTTCAGAACCTTGAACACAGTTGGAACCAAATTGTGCATCAAATAAACCTCAAAATACAGATAAGTCAATACACTGACATTGATCTTCACTCAAAAGGAAAAAAATATATTTATATATACACAATGTGAGGATCTACAACATCCTTCTTAGAACACAGGAATGCCCATCTCAAACATATCCTTACAGCTCTTCTAAATAGCTCCGTAATTCTGTCATCAGCACCATTGACATAATGAACACAGTTCAAATCCCATTGGATGTGTCCAGAATGGCACCCTATTCCCTATATAGTGCACTACTTTGACCAGGGTCGACCAAAAGTAGTGCACTACGGTATATAGCGAATAGGGTGCCATTTTGGATGCAAATATTGTCTTATACTTAACACTGAACAATTCAGTAATAACATTATACTGTAATATAATATGTTGTATAAGCACTTTACTTAAAGGCCTATGTAAATGCGTAAAGTGCTGTCACTGCAATGTCTCCAGCTTTGCTGAATAAGAGGGAACATGTCATTCTGTAACAGAAGCAAACAGCTGTACGCAATAGTAGGAAAGAAATACATCTGTTCTGTTACAGCTTCAATCAAAACGCTCCATGTGGCGGATATTCACAGGGGGAACAAACATAGTTTGCGTACTTCTTTCAAAGTTTCGACTTACATTGCTTAATTTTTTACCAGCCCATAAAAAAACTATCTCTCCACTTAGAATCTTCCAAAGGTGTGTGTGTAAAGTGTTTGTGGGTGTGTGCAATGTGCATGTTGTCTGTATGTGCGTGCCAGCGTGTGTATCTCGTTGTCTGTGTGTTGAGAGAGGGGAGATAAATATTCCTACACATTTGACTCTATGAATGATCGCTTTGGTTTCATTGAAGCTACGTGAATGGCGGGATTCTCTCGGACTAAGCTTGGCTGCTTGGGCTTACTGTCCACAAAAGTGTGCGACGGCATGGCCAGAGCTGGCTTGGATTCCTTGTAACAGGTGGATGCTTGGCACAACTTCTCTGCAAATTCCTTTGAGTGCATTCCATTCTGCAGGCTCCCCATAGCACCCTGAGATGGAGCTTTGAGCTGCTCGTGGTAAGTGCTCCCTATTTTGGCATAAGGTAGCTCACAGTTCACCCCTGCTGCCTGGAGGCTTATGGCAGACATGGTGTGGGACACTAATCCCTCAGAGGAGTGACTCTGCCAGCTGCGGGGGGCTCCGGTGGCGGGCTGTAGGCCTGGGTGGTTCTGGAGCCCTTGGTGTTGTTGCTGCTGCAGTTGTTGCCGCTGCAGTTGTTGCCACTGCAGTTGTTGCCGCTGCAGTTGTTCTCGCTGCAGTTGTTCTCGCTGCAGTTGTTCCTGCTGCAGTAATTCCCGCTGCATTTGCTGCTGCTGCTGAAGAAAGCGTGCCTTCTTGTCCATGATGCCCATGAAGGGCCTGGGTTTCCACTCGCTCGTGCCTCCCTGGCCCTGCTTGGCCTTGTCTGTGGTGGTCTTGGTGCGTACGTCAGGGCCCTGCAGCTTGCTGCTCTCCGATAGACTACTGCTGGAGGCCAGGGAGCTGGTGGAGCTGGACACCTTGATGTTGCCGTCTCCCCCCTGGGAGAGTGCCTGGGAGATCCCGTTACCCCCACACTCCTTCCTCCGCTCCTGGCCTGGCCCTGCAGCATTGAGGGGGTCCTGGGGAGACCCTGAGGTCTGAGCGTCCAGGGAGGACACCGAGTAGGTAGACAGACGGTCCTGGGAGGAGTAGGAGGCCCGGGCAGAGTGTAGGGATTCGCTGTCCCTTTCGCAGTGGTGGCCCATAGCCATGTTCTGGGAGGCAGCAGCCATAGACAGGCGTTGCTCCCCGTTGACGGGCTCGTCGTTAGGGGGCGGTAGAGGGCTGATGTCTATGCCCAGACCCCCTGGCTTCAGCATGCTGGACATGTGTCGGCTGGGCAGGGGGCTGGAGGGGGCGTACTGGGACTTGGCCCCCGAGGAGCGGCCTCCTGCCTGCAGGGAGCTCATGTGCTGGTTGGTTTTGACTATCTGGGCCTGCTTGGTGGGCTCTCTGGGCTCCCGGGGAGGGTAATGGTGGTGACTCAGCCTGCCAGGGCCTGAGGGCCCGGAGGGGGGAGAGCAAGGCCTGGTGCTCTGCTGCTGGGTGGTGAGGCTGAGGGTGTCAGGCAGAGTTCTATTGATGGAGTAGATATTCTGTGTCCAGGGCTCACCTCTCTCTCCTCTCCTGTCTGAGTGTTGAGACTGAAAAGTTCCCTCCCCTTCCACGTCATTCATCCCCAGAGTGTTCTGTCCATCCAGACCTCTGACGGCCATGCAATGCCCCGACATCTCCTCCTCCTCCCCTTCCTCGTGTTTGTGTTCCGAGTCGTTGTTGGCCGGGGCCTGGTTTGACGAGGACGTGGCCCCCTGCGGTTTGCCCTGGGTCGTGCTGCGAGGCATCTGCTTACACTCCTCCTCTACACGGGCCAGCAGCCGCCGGATTTCACGGTTGTTGGGACACAGCCTGGCCGCTTCGTGCAGGTCAGCCATGGCTGCCGTGAACTGCCTGGGGTGGGATGGAGATAGACAGAGCAAGTTAGGGGGATATTTGAGAAGCGAGGTAAAAAAAAAAGAAGCTGAACCATATTCTCACAATTCACGCTAACAATGGTCCCCTAAAAGAGGGGGATGTATCCTTATGAGTTTCTGACGAATAGCTTTACCTGCTGCTCCTCTTGGCTCGAGCGCGGGCGTAATAGGCCTCGTACGATTTGGGTTTCAGCTCCAGGGCCTTTGTCGCAAACTCCTCTGCCAAGCCAAAGTCCTGTTGCAAGGGGTAGGGGAGGATCAATATGATTAACCAATGCAAGGAAATGGAAATGCACATTGTCCAGGGGCCCAGCTCTCTCTCTTTCTCTGCATCCATCTCCCTGATTGTTTATGGGAGCAAGCTGACAATGACTACAAGCATGCTATCGCTTGTGGACTTCTGCACAGATTATAATTTAGTCTTGAATGGCTCAATCAAACTCACTCAACTGGACAGCTTAATAGCTATAATTTTGGACGGGTAGTAGATAGTATTATTTATTGAATTCAATCTGTTCCTAAGAGCATTGTGTTAGTTTATGTCACGTTTCATCGATCATAGGCCTGGAACACGAATTGGCTTGAAATTGTATCATGGGGCTTTTAAAGTGCTGTCTAGTACTCCTTAAGGGCAGCCATACTTCTGGTATGTGTATCTTTTCAAATACGTTCATAAACACACAGTACAACAACAGTTTCTTTGACTTAAAGCTCTTCCAATGTCCACTTGTAGTGTCATACATGGCCTGATCACATATTGTATATTTTAACAGAGACATTTGGGAACCAATGACCCAGTAAATACAGCACTAGAGGAGGTAAGGAGAGGAGGATCATGGGGAATCTTACGTTGGTTTTCCTGCGACAGCGGGAGAGGTTGAGGTACAGAGACACCCTCAGCTCTTTGAAGGCCTTCAGGTCATCGCCAAACCCTTCTCTGGGGAACTTCCTCAGAGCATACTGGTACCTCTGGGCTGCCTCTTTCATCTTCCCCTTCTGCAGGGAGAGGGAAATGAGGGAGGGAAGGAAAGAGGGCGCGAGAGAGGAAAAGAAGGACGGTCGTCAGATACTCCCCCCCAACCCAACAGCCGTGCCGCAGCAGCTCACACACTCCCTTCCGTCTCTCTCATCAATCACACACAGTTTCCACCCGAGCGGATTGTCCTTAAAACTCTGCCATAAAACTCAATCTGTTAAATACCACGGATCAATCATGGCTCAGAAGGCGAGTGTGGCACGGCACACACCCCTTTATCTCTGCTGCGTCGCATTGAGCTGCTCAAAATATGACAGTCATTACGTTGTTTTCTCTCAAGCAAATTAGTGGCTGAGATGTCCTTTTTATACAGTGGCTGAGATATATACAAACACTCCTTTTGATGGCTGATCAATTCAGTGACATCAAGGTATAATTACAGTACTTGCATCAGTCTTTGTTTAGATGTAGCCCATCATAAAATATGGTATATATTCCATTCACTCAGAACACACTTGATTGTACATACACATTATACAGTATAATGTCCTTGTTTCTAACCATAAAGTTCAGACTTAAAGGGATACTTCAGGATTTTGGCAATGAGGCCCTTTATCTACTTCTCCAGAGTCAGAGGAACTCGTGGATACCATTTTTATGTCCCTGTGTCAAGTATGAAGTAAGTTGGAGGTAGTTTCCCGAGCCAATGCTAACTGGCGTTAGCGCAATGACTGGAAACTAGTTAGCAACTTCCTACAAACTGCACAGTACATGTAGATTTTTTATTTGATTTTATTCAACCTCTATTTAATCTGTTAACAAATTATTATTTACAGAACCAGGGTCTGTAGTGACGCCTATAGCACTGAGATGCAGTGCCTTAGACCGCAGCGCCTCTTGGGAGCCTCATTGCCAAAATATAAAGGGCCTCATTGCCAAAATCCCAAATTATAATTTTAACAGTGTAATGTTGACTTGATCTCTTTTCCATACCTTGTAAAGCAGGTTGCCCTCCTCCATAAGCTTCTGCAGGAGAATGATGAGGATGTCAGGCTTGGACGTGGCCATAGCCCAGGCTGCATTCCCTGTTGGTCCACACAGACATAGAGAAAGTAGAGTTACACCACTGCCGCTGCCCGACCCACGGACTCTATTCACTAGGAAATTGGTAACAAGGTAAAGTTACCTAAAGATTGTACCTGATCGATCATAAGGCGACGTTCTGTACCCTTAGGGTTACATTGAAGGCAGTCAAGAAGAAGAAAAAAAGGATGAGAGATTGAAGGAAGGAAGGAATCATGTAAAAAGATGAAAAGCAGAGGAGAATTTGAAACCGCTACAGCTATAAAACGTTATTTATTCATTTTAGACCTTTCCCAGATTAAAGATGGAATTCACAGTAGGGGAAACAACGCCACTGTTCGCCATTGTTGTTTTTGTTTTGTTGCCGAAGTGGAGGCACATCGCGCAATGCGGGGGGGAAACATTGCAGTATATAGAACAGCAGAATATCGCGAGTGCAATTGATGTCTGAGGGAAGAAAACGGTGTTTGTTTTACAATAACTTTGTTATTTGGATATTTTTTATATGAATGCTTCCACTCAGTGTTTTGAGATCAATTGACACTCTTTACCATGGCACTGAGATTTATTTTAAACTGCAAAAACCCGCACCACTGCACTTTGTATACCAGGGTTGGCTCGCCTTCTCTAGTCACTTCATAGGCTCAGTCACTGATATACTTTTATTTACAAAGCCATTTTGGGTTTACTACCTTTTTATTTGTGCATTTTTATTGTTCAGAAATGTGGTGGGTACTCTCTTCATTCGCTGGACTTTATCCTGCTAACTGTTCCAAATGTCCGAACTGAATTTGGTAAAAGGGCTTTTATGTACTCTGCGCCATCGTCTTGGAACACCTTAGAAAATACTTTTAAACTGGAAGAACTTGTCCCGATTGGTGTTTTTAAATCACTGATGAAGGATTTTGAGGCGGATTCCCTGACCTGTCAATGTTTTTAATTTGCTGTTTTATACTCTTGTGAATTCAATGTTTTTTACTAGATTACTTGTAGTTTTTCATGTTGTCTGTCTGTAATTTTTTTGTAATGACTTGGTGCTGCCTATCTTGGCCAGGGCACTCTTGAAAAATAGATTTTAATCTCAATGAGCCCTTCCTGGTTAAATAAAGGTTAAATAAAATAAATAAATACATTTGTTGTTGTATTATCACAAATGAACGTGGCTGGTTCACCATTAAGGATTCCTGCACTGATAATACAAAGTGAGTTTGTCTGTGGATATACTGTACCTATAATTGCATTGATATGAATCCTAATGGGAAAAAATTGTGATTTGCTGGTCGTAACAGTCATTGCGATCATAGAGACTGATAGCTTTGTGTGCTAGGAACAGGCTACATTGCTACCAGAGTAAGGAGAGTGGGTTGAAGATATTGGCCATTAGCTAATTCAGGGAAGGGAGCACCTGGCTGGCCTGCACCGCAGATGTAAAATGAGGCAGATAAGCTCCAGGCCAAGATAGCTCATTGAGTGTCATTTAGGTGATAAGTACCATTCTCAAATTAGCCTGCCGGCATACCGCGGGGAGAAAAGAAAGAGAGAGCGAGAGAGAGGGGGAGAAAGAGAGACACAGAAAGAGAGACACTACACACACTAGGTGAATGCTGGTAGAAATTGGTTCAGTGCCATTGCCTTGAATTTAGCAGTGAGCATCAATGAAACCAGGAGTTTGTCACCTGATTACATGGATTAGCCTCATTTTAAAGCAACCAAAAGACCGTCCTGTGGTTGGAATAGACGAAAGTGGACACATTAACCGAATGAACATTATTTGCAGACAGACAGACACAGACCATTTGTATCATAGTTCTTAGTTTCTTACCCAGTTTAGCCCCCTTCTTCAGCAGGGTCACCACTACCGATGTGTTCCGACAACCAATCGCCCGGTCCAACGGCCTCATGCCACTGTAGTCCACATGCTCTATCACTGCTCCTCTCTCCACCAGGTAATGGACCTACATACCAGGAACAACACAGTCAAACACACACTCTCTTCCTTAGTCAGAACACACACTCTTAACTCTCCCATAGATATTTGTTAATTCTCAGCAGTGTGCGTCCCATAAGGAGACACAGAGGACTGTGTTGTGCCTAACTAAGGGGCAGGCCTAGTGAGACAGATTTAGATCGAGCTCAATGACCGTCTCTGTCTGTCTATCTGTCCATCTCTCTCTAATACTCACGATCGACGCGTCGCCGTAGAAGGCGGCCAGGTCCAGTGGAGTCCGTCCATTCTTGTCCGTGTGGTCTATGACCGCACCCTTCTCCACCAGAAACTGCACAACGTTCTTATGTCCTTTCAAACACGCCCAGCTCAGGGGCGTTAACCCTTCCTTGTCCATCGATGTCAACAACGCACCTGGGAGAGACCGAATATTCAACATCATATTTCTCAAAACCACAGCATATGATCTTCACTCAACAAAACATTTGATATAAAAACTAAGTGTGATATGTGGTTATTGAAATTTGAATGCTCTAAATTTGAATTTCATTTGACTTTAGAAAAAAAAAGCAGCTGTTTGCATCCCAAATGGCAGCCTATTTCCTTAATAGTGCACTACTTTTGAGAGTCTTATGAGCCCTGGTAAAAAGAAGGGTGCCATTTGGGACACAGTCCACAGGAGGTTGGAGGCATCTTAATTGGGGAGAATGGACTCCTGGTAATGGCTGGAGCGGAATACGTGGAACGGTATCAAATACATGGTTTCCATGCGTTTGATGCCATTCCATTTACTCCGTTCCAGCCATTATTATGAGATGTCCTCACCTGCGCAACTTCCACGGACACAGACGTTATCTAGTGTAGCGTCGTGGTAACTCACCCTTTGATAGCAGAAAGTCGGCCGTGCTCAGGTGGCCCTCGCACGCCGCCACCATGAGTAGTGTCCTTCCCTGTTTGTCACTGATGTTCACGTCAGCACCATGCTGCAGCAGCAGCTCTGCAATCTGACACACACACACAGACTTACAGTAAACTCTACTTCCCCAGGGTAAATCGTCATGGTTACTTTGAAGTGTAATTGTAGTTTGAGGCAAGCAGTGTGTGTTTCCTCACCTGCCAGTGTCCCTGTCTGACAGCACAGAAGAGAGGTGAGACCCCCCTGCGGTTGATCTGCTGCACCATAGCCCCCTGCTCCAGCAGGAAGCCACACACGTCCATCTTCCCCCGGCCCGCCGACACCGTCAGAGCTGATGAGACCAGAAGAGAAGAGATTGGTCAGGACTGGGGTCAGCAAGGGTGAGACCACACACACACACGGCAGGCTATGGTCTGGCTCGCGTGAGACAAAGCTTGCTCCCATTCAAGTTGAAAATATAAAGCATTTAGTTGTACTTTCACTGAGCGCCAACAATTGGACCCAACCACAATATGTATGATTTCCTTCTTGAGAAAAGGGACAACAGAAGTGTCTGAATATGTCAATGGATAATAAGGTGCAATAAAGCTTAATAAACAATACTCTCTGATTGTACATTCATGTGGAATCTTATCTCTTGGAATCGTGTGCTGGGCCTGGTTAGTCATTCCATGATAAAAATAAACACTGACGCAGGAACTGTGGTCAGGAAGTTTGGCTGTTCTCGCTTACACACACACACACACACACACACACACACACACACACACACACACACACACACCTACCTCAATGGAATAGGAGAGCAACAGAGACATACACATACTACAGACACAATGTTTGAATAGCCTATTACTGGTTAAGGCACTCATGTTGTTACATTATGTACTGTATATAGGCCTACCATCGATTCAAATAATAGAATGAGGAAAATAGGCTAATGCTTTTATGCAAGTCCTGTTTACAATCAGACAACTATGTTATAGTTGTAAGTACGTATTCAACTGGTCAACTTGTTGCCTTAAGCTGTCTGATAGTAGTGTGCCAAGAGTTTCGAGACTTGAAAAGTGACCTCATCTAACGTCTGCATGATAGCAGGTCGAAAATAACGAAAACGGGAAAAAAAATAAATGAGATACCATTAATATGCTGACAGGTTAATTAATAAATCTTTGCCATTTCTGTTTTAATTCAAATTACTATACTGTATGTATGTATTCTATTTTAAAGACCGATGCATGCAAGTATGCTCCAACTAATTTAAACGCATAAGATACAGTGACAAACCACACATTTATGATACAACAGTCAATAGGCTCACCTCCTGCTTTGCATTCAGTTGAGCCATGCAAAAACAGACTAATCCTAGCAGTAGTTCGAGGCCCACATTCAGTGGATGCTACACTTTACTGTGGGCTGTGGTAGATTCCGCCAATCTTGGATGAATGTTGGTATCCAAACAAATAAATCCTCAGAGACCACAGAGTGAGGGAGAGAGAGAATAGTGGTGCTTTCTGATTCACCTCAGGAAGATTCAAGACCCAGAGCCACTGTCTCTGTCTGAGTGACATCATCCATCTGGATGTTAGTGTGAGCGGAGGGCTGTTCCATTACGAGCCTGTCTCAGCCGACCACACCCTTCATCTGATCCACTAGCATATCTCTTCAGAGCAGACAGACACCTCCAGACTACTACACAGTACAAATCTCTATGGGGCAGCATTAGCAAAAAACGGATTTGAGATCAGCTGGCTTCATGAGTAAAAACTCAAAAGCCCAGAGGATGAAATAATTGATTGTTCTAATGATTGACTCTTTCAGAGATGCATTTGTTTTTTGATCTCTGATTTTAGACTCGATTCTGATGTACACTTATCTGTAGTGGAATGTTAAGGAATGACTAACAGTGGTCTCTGTCTGCATACTACTTTCAAACCCTATAGGAGACCCAGTGGCATTCCTCTCTGATCTTCTAAGTACAATTCAATGCATTTTATGTCTCTCTTTGATCTCACAAACATTACTCTTTACTGCGCCCATTCCCTCCCTCTCTCTTTCCTTCCCTCCCTTTTTCAGAGCCAGGTATGTTCTGTAATAAGCCACTCAACCTTGTATTTTCTCCTAATCTGCCTCTCCGGCCCACCAACACCGCTGTCCTTAGGGGAGGTGGGACTGTAAATCACAGTCATACGCAAACCAAACCTGTAAATAATAGAACACTATGAAAAATCTGGGAACCCAGGCCTGGTATTCATAGCCTACTTTGAAAAGGCTTTTGATAAAGTACGACTCAAATTGATATATAAATGCCTGGAATATTTCAATTCTGGAGAATCTCTTATACAATGGGTTAAAGTTATGTAAAGTAACCTTAGGTGTAAAATAGTAAATAATGGCTACTTCTCAGAAAGTATAAACTGTCAACAGGATTAAACAAGGTTGTTCACTATCGGCATATCTACTTATTATGGCCATTGAAATGTTAGCTATTAGAGTCAGATCCAACAATAATATCAATGTGCTAGAAATCCAGGGCTTAAAAACAAAGGTGTCATTGAACGCTGATGATTCATGTTTTCTTTTAAGTCCACAACTTGGATCCCTCCACAGCCTCATAGAGGATCTAGATACTTTTTCTAACCTCTCTAGATTACAACCAAATGATGATAAATATTCGTGTTGGATCACTTAAAAATGTTTGGGGGATTACCGTGTAGTTTACCAATAGAATGGTCTGACGGTGAAGTGGACATACTCTGTATTTATTTGGGTATTTGGGATGGCAGGTAGCCTAGTGGTTAGAGCGTTGGGCCAGTAATAGAAAGTTAGCAAAAATAGATAAGATCTTGCTACCATGGTTAGGGGGAAAAAATCACCCCGATTAACTCTTTAGTCACATGCCCGGTTTACCTATTGGCCTTGCAACTTGTTTTTTAAATTAGATGTAAAAAATATTTAGTTGGAACGGCAAGCCAGACAAAATTAAACAGGCCTATTTATATAATACATATGAATTCAGAGGGCAGAAATGATCCAAACTGGTTCTCTAGCAGATTAGTAAGAATGTCTCACCCCATGTTCAGGAATGGCCTTTCCCCCTTTATTCAGATTACAACCTCTCATTTTGGTTATTTGATAATGAAATCTCCAAAATATCGCTATTTTTAGAACAAGCCATAGAAAGTTGGTTGTAATTTCAGTTTAATCCACCTGAAAAGACAGAACAAATATTACAACAAATATTATAGTTAAACTCAAATATACTAATTTATATAAATTATATCATAAATAGGACTGGTGGAATTATGTCACACATGCATTGAACAAAAATATCTGGAAATATCTGTTCTACCCAAAATTACAACCAACTAATTGCAGCATACATATATATTCCCTACATAGTGCATTACTTTTGAGAAGAACCCTATAGGACCTGGTCAAGTAGGATTTTTAATGAATTTATTTGCAAATTATGGTGGAAAATAAGTATTTGGTCAATAACAAAAGTTTATCTCAATGCTTTGTTATATACCCTTTGTTGGCAATGACAGAGGTCAAACGTTTTCTGCAAGTCTTCACAAGGTTTTCACACACTGTTGCTGGTATTTTGGCCCATTCCTCCATGCAGATCTCCTCTAGAGCAGTGATGTTTTGGGGCTGTTGCTGGGCAACAAGGACTTTCAACTCCCTCCAAAGATTTTCTATGGGGTTGAGATCTGGAGACTGGCTAGGCCACTCCAGGACCTTGAAATGCTTCTTACGAAGCCACTCCTTTGTTGCCCGGGCGGTGTGTTTGGGATCATTGTCATAATGAAAGACCCAGCCACGTTTCATCTTCAATGCCCTTGCTGATGGAAGGAAGTTTCCACTCAAAATCTCACGATACATGGCCCCATTCATTCTTTCCTTTACACACGGATCAGTCATCCTGGTCCCTTTGCAGAAAAACAGCCCCAAAGCATGATGTTTCCACCCCATGCTTCACAGTAGGTATGGTGTTCTTTGGATGCAACTCAGCATTCTTTGTCGTCCAAACACGACGAGTTGAGTTTTTACCAAAAAGTTATATTTTGGTTTCATCTGACCATATGACATTCTCCCAATCTTCTTCTGGATCATCCAAATGCTCTCTAGCAAACTTCAGACGGGCCTGGACATGTACTGGCTTAAGCAGGGGAACACGTCTGGCACTGCAGGATTTGAGTCCCTGGCGGCATAGTGTGTTACTGATGGTAGGCTTTGTTACTTTGGTCCCAGCTCTCTGCAGGTCATTCACTAGGTCCCCCTGTGTGGTTCTGGGATTTTTGCTCACCGTTCTTGTGATCATTTTGACCCCACGGGGTGAGATCTTGCGTGGAGCCCCAGATCGAGGGAGATTATCAGTGGTCTTGTATGTCTTCCATTTCCTAATAATTGCTCCCACAGTTGATTTCTTCAAACCAAGCTGCTTACCTATTGCAGATTCAGTCTTCCCAGCCTGGTGCAGGTCTACAATTTTGTTTCTGGTGTCCTTTGACAGCTCTTTGGTCTTGGCCATAGTGGAGTTTGGAGTGTGACTGTTTGAGGTTGTGGACAGGTGTCTTTTATACTGATAACAAGTTCAACCAGGTGGCATTAATACAGGTAACGAGTGGAGGACAGAGGAGCCTCTTAAAGAAGAAGTTACAGGTCTGTGAGAGCCAGAAATCTTGCTTGTTTGGAGGTGACCAAATACTTATTTTGAGTTGAGTTGAGTTTATTTTTTATTTTTACAGGGACAGTGCACATTAATCAACGTTTCAGTAAAAGTGCTGGTTTTAGCCAGCCGGCTAATTTTCAACCGCAGTCCCTGGGCAGGTTATTAAAAACAATTACAATATAGACAATAGCAGCATAGAACAAGCAAGACATAGCAACATAAGACAAGCAAGACATAGCATACAGACAGAGCAACATAGGACAAGCAAGACGTAGCATACAGACAGAGCAACATAAAACAAAAAGCAGCAAGACAAAATTCATAAAAGCAACAAAGTGTTTCCACACCTCACAAGCTACAGACAACAGACAACATGGAAAGCGGCAACACACAGCTAGGGACCATGTTCACAAATCTGATTGACCTTTAGCCATGTCTTCAAGCATTTTGTGAAAGTGTGATATGTGGTGCAGTTATGTGTGTCTGATGGCAGTGTATTCCAGACATGGGAAGCTCTCACAGAGAATGCAGATTTACTAAAGGTGCTTTTCCTTAGGGGAACTATACAGTCACCTCTCATGGCAGACCTTGTGGATCTGCTGCCATATGTCTGGGTTTTCTGTTTAACAAAAATATTGAGTGGAGGGGGAGCCAGGCCATTAAGGATCTTGAATACAAGACATGCGTCGGTGTATTGCACAAGATTTTCCCAACTCAAGAGCTCATGCTTTCTAAGGATGTGACAATGATGATGGCTATTGGGCTTCCTATCAAGCACTTTGAGAGCCTGTTTGTAGACAGACTGAATAGGTTTTAATGTTGTACAGCAAGCTTGGGCCCAACTAGTCAAGCAGTATGTTAAGTGGGGGAGTATCATAGATTTGAAGTACAGTTTTGCTACCTCTGTAGTCAAACAATTTCGTATAAATCGGAAATTAGCTAGGTTGAATTTGGTTATTTGAATTACCTTTTTCACATGCTTTTTAAAAGAGAGGTTGGAATCAAGTATGATGCCAAGGTACTTAAAATCGGATACCACCTGGAGCTTCTCCCCTGACACATAGACATCTGGCTCAGTAGCATCTGTTGCCCTCTTTGTGAAGAACATGCAAACAGTTTTTTTCACATTGAGATGCAAACACGAGTCACTGAGCCACTTTGTAACCTGGACCATTACAGTAGTGAGTTCTTGTGCAGCTTGTTGTTTGCTCTTTGCATGCACATATATCACTGTATCATCTGCATACATTTGAACTTCAGACCCAGTACAGACAGAAGGCAGATCATTAATGTACAGGCTGAACAGGAGGGGCCCCAGTATTGACCCTTGGGGCACGCCCACATCATAGCTACGAGTGGGCGACAGCTCATTGCTCACTCTGACACACTGAGTTCTGCCTTCAAGGTATGATTTCATTCATCTCAAGGCATCAGGGGAAAAGTTGAACTTGGACAATTTTGTGATGAGAATCTCATGGTTAACAGTATCAAAAGCCTTCCTTAGGTCCAGAAACACAGCCCCAACAGCACCCCCTTTGTCCATCTTGGACTTCATATTTTCCAGAAGAAAGCAGTTGGCCGTTTCTGTGGAGTGTTTCGCTCTGAAGCCAAACTGCATGGAATGTAATGTGAAGGGGCTGTTGTTGAGGTGGGCAATCGGTTGTTCTGCTACACACTTTTCAACAACCTTTGACACCACAGGTAGTATACTAATGGGCCTGTAGTTACTCACGTCAGCAGGGTCGCCTGATTTAAAGATGGCCGTTATTATGGCCGACTTCCATACCCTTGGAAACACACCGAGACCAATAGATGTGTTGGTGACCTTAGTAATGGGGCCAATGAGTGACTCTTTGTAGTTTTTAAGAAAGGTTGAGTCCATCCCAAACACATCTTTGGCTTTAGAGTTATTTAGTGAGCTAATCACCTTGTTCACCTTTGACTCAGAAACCTCCCTTATGATGAAGACAGGTTGAGTGTCATTCACTAGCACTGAGCCCAAGAAACAAGTGGAGGGGTTCTGTGTCAGTGCCCTGACAGAGTCAATAAAGTAGGAATTGAAGGCTATTGCTATTTCGACTGCATCCTGTGTTAGATTGTTATTCACCATGATTTCTAGTCTTTTTGCAGTGTTACTATGGTCTTTCCCTGTTACCTTTTTTAGATTCTCCCATATCAATTTAGAATTTCCCTTTGCTTCACCAATTATGTTAATAAAAAAGTTTGCCTTGGCTTGTCTGATTTCTTTCATCACCTTATTTCTCAACATGGTAAACCTACGCCTGTCATGCTCTAATTTAGATTTTAGGGCTATTTTTAGAGCATAATCTCGTTCTTTCATCAATTTCTAGATTTCTCCATTTAGCCAAGTAAGAGTGCTCTTTTGGCCAGGTTTGGATTTGATTTTCTTTAGGAAGCCATTTATTGTAGTCTGGATTGTGGATAGAAAAACCTGACTATCAGCTTCCACGTCTGTATAGGACAAGAGATCATTCCAGTTTATTCCCTTAATTGCCTTTTCAAAATAGTTTAATTCATTCTTAGGTATTCTGAGTTGATCCGGCTTTCTAACAGTAGAGAGGTTAAACCTGCTCTTAGACAGCTTTCTGGCTATAAGTGTCAGATTATGATCAGACAGCCCAGTAACCATATTGAATGATTTAGTCACTCTCTCTGGTTTATTACTGAACACAAAATCAATCTGTGTTTTAGAGCAACAAGTCACCCTGGTTGGCCCTTTAACTAGCTGTGTAAGGTCAAAGGTATTAGTGATCCGTTTTAGGGTTTTCCTACAACACTTGTCTTCATAATTAATGTTAAAATCTCCCATTAAGATGACCTCTTTCCCAAAATCACATTCCCTAAGCATGGTATTAAACTGATCAAAAAACACACTTTTGGTGGAAGGTGGCCTATACATTCCAATGAGGGTAAAAGACATTTGGGGAGACAGTGTAACGTTCAGGCCGTTACATTCTAGTTCATTATCACATGACCACTCAATTTGTTTACATCGGATATGTTCTTTAATGTAAATCACCACACCCCCTCCTCTTCCTTCAATCCTGTCTCTCCTGAAAACATTGTAGCCAGGCACAATCAAAGCAGCATATGGAGAGTGTTTATGGAGCCATGTCTCTGAGAGGCAGAGAAAGTCAAGGTTGGAGTCTGTGAGTAGATGTTGAATTTGATCACTTTTTGGAATGACACTACGAATGTTCAAGTGCCCCCCTAGTCGTCCCTTGGGCTTAGCTCGTGGGTCCCAGATGACTCGAGAGTGATTGACACATTGAAAAAAGTTAAATTTTCTGTGTTTTCTGACGGCTGGGTTTAGGCCGTTTTGTTTAGTTTTGATTAGGGGCAGTTCGGTAGCGCAATTAACAATCCCTCCCGCTTGCACTGGATGCGGGGAACTAATTAAAATAGCTTGGGTACCAGAAACACCATAATTTGCAAATAAATTCATAAAAAATCCTACAATGTGATTTTTTTTTCCTCTAAATTTGTCTGTCATAGTTGAAGTGTACCTATGATGAAAATTACAGGCCTCTCTCATCTTTTTAAGTGGGAGAACTTGCACAATTGGTGGCTGACTAAATTATTTTTTGCCCCACTGTATATAGGTAATAGGGTGCCATTTGGGACATACACAGTCCAGAATACCAGAGAGGCCATGACTTTACAGTGTCGTGTGTCAAGGTGCACAGTTTGTAGACATGCACTAGTAGCTAATAATTTATGAAACAGCTGATTCTGAAGGTTTAGATGGAGACCATTGCAAGGCTAACTGGAGAAGCAGGGTGCCAGCTGTAGCATGACATCTGTATCAGTCGGTCAAGAACACCACAGCGACATACGATATCCATCACATGAAGACCTACATCCTGACTGTGGCAGCATGGGAGTTTCAGTCTATTTCTATGTAGGTCTAGATCATTACAAGTTCACTCCACCAGCAGAGAAACTACTGTGTGACATGTCAGCCTGGCATACGTCCTCCCAGCTGTAAATAATGAAACACAACCAAACACTTATAACACAAACAACTAAACACCACATATATTAAGCACAGCCTGTGAACGTGGAAGATTTTATAAAAAATTAAAGATTCTTGGCATAATTACAGTGGATAAAAAAAACGATATACGGTACTACACTCAATGTCTCTACTGTATATTTCATGACAATGAGAAGTTGATCTCATCGTTTTACTAAGTAATGTAGAAAATGTCAGGGCTGCCGCCTGACTTTGTCGCTGCATTATTCATTTTTGATATATGTGATACATAATGTAAACAAACCTTCTCTTTTACGGATGGAAACAACCCCCATTTGCAATTTTCTACAGAAACCATAACTTCAGAATAGCTCTTCTCTTGTAACTTGAGATATATGCCATGTGATCACAAACATTATACCTCACCGTGTCTATATGTCTTTCCCCTTACCTTTTGCACTGCTGCCGACTTATTCACATATATCAGAAAGCTGCTTTACAGAGAGGGCTAAATTACCTTTTGTCATTCCTAGAAGTAAAACAGTCAGGAGGGAATTTGTTGTTTATTTTTTGCCAACACGTAGCCGTGATCGAATCTCTCTCTATCCAAACAAAGTGCAATGGGCCTATTTGCATAAAGATGTTATTTCTTTCACATATAGAAGAAAAATAAACGCACACCTATTTGGGCGAGGTGCTGGCTAGCGGAGTAGAAAACTTGAAAATAAAAGAGAGCATATTTCTTTCACATATGAAATTATATTTCTCAGACAGGTTGTTAACTGAGAGAATTTGTTCAGAGCTGCAGCAATAAATGTCCATTTTCGGGAGGATATTTCACCGGGGTTATTTGTGTCTCACTGAGTTTTCTCCCATATCGCCATACAGGCCTCCAGATTGGGTTAATAAACCCTAAATCAGAATTAATATGAAGGGGTCTGACTGTGATATTGACTCAGTATTTCTAAGACCTAAAAGGTTCTGCTGTCTATAACGTATCCACGACATTTAAGTATTGATGCTCTTTTCTATAGCTGTGATGGCTCTCCATTGAATTGCATTGAATACAACCATTTGAATCATTCTACTAAGGGGTCAGGAGAAGTGCAGAGAAGCGTAACCTCTTTATGTTTTCTAAAATACATATATTCAATGAGTTTAAAGCACCACAGCGCACAAAATAATTTATATTTGCATATCTGCTCAAATACAAAGTGTTGCTTTGAATGAGCCTAGTGCCAGGTGGGTGCAAAGGGCTTTCAAAATGCGTTCATTAAGCGGCTGAGGTGGGTGTTGGAGCGTGTCTCAGGTCGCTGGTGTTGTGCCCGGCGCCATTCGGCCACCTGCAACCTGCTATTGCATTAGCTCGTAATGAATGGGAGTTGAAAGGAGGAACGTGGCTATGATTTAACATCCACTAGGTAAATACATAGAGCTCAGAGGGAAATATTAGATAGTTACAGCAGGTGGCACATACCGGATGACTTTGAGAATGAAGGCAAGCATGACTACTATTATTCACAGTAATGGTCATGTCTACAGGAACCAGCCAAGGCTTGTGTGTAAATCTGTTTAAAGGGACCCATACACATCTGCCTACTACTTGTGATAAATTAGGATTTTGTCCTATACCTCTTGAAAATCAAAACGGTAGTGCAAATCAAATCTTATTTGTCACATGCTTCGTAAACAACAGGTATAGACTTCAGTAACAGCGTAAGTAAGCATTTCACTGTCAGTCTACACCTGTTGTTTTCAAAGCATGTGACAAATAAAATGTGATTTGATTTGCACTACCGTCTAACGAAGTAAAAATAAAGAAGGCCTCTATCCTTCTCTAAAACAAAGTAGGTGGTGGGGGTTGGAACAGAAATGTTGGTATGCAGCAGTGTGATGATGTAACAAAGTGCAAAACTTGAAGCAGCAGGTTTTGATTAAAAATATAAACGTTTTCATCCAAATCTAAAATAACACTGCGGCCCATTTCTCAGCCATAAGAACATGCGGCACTAAGATGGAAAGCAGCCGTTTCCAGAGATGAAGGCCCATTTTGAATGGATATCTTTGTCTCTAGGATGTAATAAACCCCAAAGCCCTTCAGCACTTTTTGCTACGAAATGTATTTGCAGAAGTAGCACCAGTTGACAGAAGTAGCACTAAGGAGAATACAGCGGCCCTGGTCAAAAGTAGTCCACTATATAGGGAATAGGGTGTCACTTGGAACAGAGATATCCGCTCTCTCCTAGTCCTAATGGGCTGACCTACATCAGAGCCATCCTCTCCCTCTCCTAGTCCGAATAGGCTGTCCGACATCAGAGCCATCCTCTCCCTCTCCTAGTCCTAATAGGCTGTCCGACATTAGAACCATCCTCTCTCTCTCCTAGTCCTAATAGGCTGTCCTACATAAGAGCCATCCTCTCTCTCTCCTAGTCCTAATAGGCTGTCCTGCATAAGAGCCATCCTCTCTCTCTCTCCTAGTCCTAATAGGCTGTCCTACATCAGAGCCATCCTCTCTCTCTCCTAGTCCTAATAGGCTGTCCTACATCAGAGCCAACCTCTCTCTCTCCTAGTCCTAATGGGCTGGGCTACATCAGAACCATCCTCTCTCTCCTAGTCCTAATGGGCTGTCCTACATCAGAGCCATCCTCTCTCTCCTAGTCCTAATAGGCTGTCCTACATCAGAGCCATCCTCTCTCTCTCCTAGTCCTAATGCAAAGAGTGTGCAAAGCTGTCATCAAGGCAAAGGTTGGCTATTTGAAGAATCTCAAATATAAAATATATTTTGATGTGTTTAACACTTTTTTGGTTACTACATGATTCCATGTGTTATTTCATAGTTTTGATGTCTTCACTATTATTCTACAATGTAGAACATAGTAGAAATAAAGAAAAACCCTTGAATGAGTAGGTGTTATAAAACTTTTGACTGGTTGTGTACATCAGAATCATTTGTTACTGCTAGGCTGCACCAGGCTGACATTCTACTGAGGCCACAGAGAGACTATTGTTCACATTCTCTCTCACCGTTAGATTGTGTGCTCTAAACCATACATATGAAATGAGCTGCACAAATGATGAGGAGTTGGGAACTTCTGTCCCATTTCATTGCAGTTCTGGTCTAGATCACTAGGCTTTCTAAGCAACAGTTGGTCATCATGATTATATATAATGGGTTTCTTTCATGTTGGGCCAAACAAGCGAAGTTCTGCTACTGTGAAAAAGTCTGAGAGACATCTGATAGACAGACACACACAGATCCCTGTCTGTGCTGGTGTACTCCAATTTTTTAACAGACTACCACAGATAAGAGATTGCTGGAGTCAGTTATCTCCACTCTGTCTCTGTTTATCTCCAGTGTGCAGCTTTCCACAAGAGGCAATGATGATAACAAAAACAACAATAATAATTTCTAAAAACCTGTCTTGGTGTTGTCTACATTCCAAATGGCACTATATTCCCTATGGGCCCTAGTCAAAAGTAGTGCACTATTAAAGGGATAGGGTGCCATTTGGGACTCAGATATGGTGCCATTTGGGACTGAGTCAAAGAATACCCTTAAGAGATGTGTTTACTCATTCAGTACACAGAGATGCTGTACCAACACGAATAGTGATGGTACTGGTAAGTGGTAATGTTTATCAGCATGGGGGTACTGTTATTGTGGCAAATGTTTAAAACCCATCCCAATTTGAATACTTCCATACCCAAGGGCCTCATCTTTGATTTATATCAAAACACAATGTTCCCCACAGACACATTTGTTTTGTTCAGCATTTATATGACAACCCTGGTGACTCACAGAAATGACAACAGACCCATGATTTTAGGTTGCGTGCCAAATGGCACCCTATTCCCTAAAAAGTGTACGACTTTAGAACAGGACCCATAGGGCGCTGGTCAAACGTAGAGCTATGTTAGGAAATAGGGTACTACTTTGGACTCATGCTTTTAGACTTTTGTTCCCGGCTCCATTTGGCTTCCTGCACCATTTACAGGATCAATCCTAAATTGCTTTGACTGGTCATTAACAACTCATGTCTCTTTCACCCCCCCCCCTGCCAGCAGCTCCATAGCTCTCCTGCTTTTCCTCTCTCAACTGTTGCTTTTGTCAGATGGGTCCCAACTTTCCTGCCTCTTCCAAAAGAGGCCTTGCATATCATTTTTAAGTGGCCACTAGGTACATTGTACCTCTCCCAATATCAACCGTTTCTCTGTATTACCACTGGGACTTTAATACTGTCCAACAAAAATACTGTAATAATTCTCCGCAGTGCTTTATGATCAATGGTTCGTTTCAGATCGAAACTGAAGCTCTGGCGACACTTCCAGTAAGAAGAACATATGAGTAGGTGTGTGATAATGGTAGAAACACAGGACAAAACATGAGGACAAACGGCTTGACATGACCTAAATGGACAATGTATTACACTGATGACTTAGTGCTTAGAGCGATGGTGGTAATTCTGCTCCAAAGTAGAAATTCACTCAGTAAGCACCACAGGATGGCCTGATGGCTCTCCATCCAGATAAAGGACCAAATGACCAAAGCAGGGACGCTTTTAAAGCGTCTTTCCGCTAAGCAGAAACTAAGTTCTCACTGCCACTGTTTCGGTACAAATCTAAGGGATGGGGCTGGAGAAATGCAACACCTCTCAAATTCATTGACAGTCCATGACATCTAAATGATAGTTTTAACCATGTTTTGAAGCTATACAGTTTGTTTACATTTACTTTGTTTTACAAATAGAGTTAAACTGTTAACTTAAAATGACACAACGACTAGGTTCCAGTTTAACCACGTTTACTAAACCGTATTTCCACAAAGCATGTTTGCCATTGTACTCATGCCAGGTCCATCAACAGTGAGACTACCACGCAGGTAAAACAATAACAGAGTGATACATTAGCACTGTAATAACAGAAATATAGGGATACGTAAAACATGAATTTAACAATCTCCCACTTCTTTAAAGACAAATCAAATAATTAAATGTCCCAAGTATTATTTAAGTTACCCATTACAAATGGGTTGTGTGACAGATTTTATTTGTATTACTCAAGCTGCCACAAGACCGGATCCTCTCTTTTTAGTCAGACAGTCAGCAAGCTGTCCCTTTGTGGCCAACCACAGAATCCACTGGATTCTCTGTGCTTGAATAAGTTCCTTGATGCTGCTAATCTCAAGACAAAGTATTTTCTCTGTGACAGACTTGGTTGACTTGACAGCATCATCTATGGAGTAGTTGTCAGTGACACAAACTACAGGTAGAATGTGCCGTTTTGTTCCACCAGTGGTAAGCTCTGAGAACAGAGTTGTCAGAAAGATGGCGTCGTCAATTCCATCCGCAAGAGCAAGGGTTTCCCCAGCAAGTGTGTTTCAGACAACCCTTCTGATCCTTTTTGACTGCCTTCACCCATTAACACGATTAGATGTCCACCTTGTGTGCCTCCATCTGTAAGGTTCCCTAGCGAAGCATCACTGAAGACAACTAGTTTCAGAGAGTCATCTTTTACAACATGATGAAACTTTAGAGTCACATGTCGTGATTTCAGTTCACGAACAACTTTGTTTGCCTCATGAATGTACAGTGTACAGTGGCGTGTTTTGTGTTTGATGCCAGGTTGCAGCCATCCAACATTACATCAGGTCAACTCTGTCTAGCAACCCTTAGAATATGACCTATCTTTGACCTCAATTGATCAGCTTCAATTCCACAGATTCCTTTCTACGGCTCTTGAAGAATCCATGTGGATGGGTTGAAGATTATTGACATAGCTTTCCTGTTGAGTCAGTATTGTTCCGTCAACGGTAATAAACTCTATGCCAACATAACAAAAATTATCATGCTCCTCACGGCCGACCTGGAAAACAGCTTTGAGGTGTGGAATCACAATTGTAGCAAAGGTTTGTGGGCCACCCCAGATGAAGTCATCAACATGACAGGCAAGTACAGTCACATTGTAGTCTTGATCAAGCCAATAGAAGACTGCAGGATCCACTTGTGACTTTTTTTCCACCTGTACTCAGCATTGTTGCCTTGACTTTGTTGTAACAGAAAAGTGATGCATCTTCCAAGACATACACACACTTTTTTAGTTTCCAGTGTTCATTCGCTCTTAGCTTCAGGCGGAGGTCGGACGTGAATGTCACTTGACAGCTCTGTTCCCTGCAAAATTTCAGAATTGATGTTTCCATTTTCTCTGGCAAGATCACTGTCATCAGCAATCTGGGTGACTCTGAGGCGCATGTCGGTCATGTCTGAGTCTTTTGGGAGTTGTTTAGCAGCCAGTTCCTCAAAACCTCTAGCCAAGCTTTTGCTTCTAATCCAGTTAAGGATTCTTTAAGGGTATACACCCACCTTGTTGAGATACATTTTGGCAAATGTCTTGGACTTCCTCAAACACTCAAATTTTCCTCCAATTACTGAGCTCCTCTAGTTTAGCTGAGTCAAATTACATGTATTTTATTTCAAGTAAATCATCATTTTGGATGTCATTCTGTTTTTCTCGATTTTCCATTGGTTCAATTCTGAGATTATCTACAAGTGACAGGTCAGCTGACTCTGTTGTACCAGAAAGTGTAGCTCGTTCAGAGTACTGCAAGTTGTACCAGTTCTGGTGTTTTCCTTTGGCTTTTGCTACTCGTCCAATGACGGTTGCTGTGTGTGGAATACCACTTTCTCTATCCATGAACAGTTGAAGTCGGACATTTACATACACCTTAGCCAAATACATTTACACTCAGTTTTCCACAATTCCTGACATTTAATCCAAGTAAAAATTCCCTGTCTTAGGTCAATTAGGTACACCACTTTATTTTAAGAATGTGAAATGTCAAAATAATAGTAGAGAGAATTATTTATTTCATCACATTCCCAGTGGGTCAGAAGTTTACATACACTCAATTAGTATTTGGTAGCATTTCCTTTAAATTGTTTAACTTGGGTCAAACGTTTTGGGTAGCCTTCCACAATAAGTTGGGTGAATTGTGGCCCATTCCTGCTGACAGAGCTGGTGTAACTGAGTCAGATTTGTAGGCCTCCTTGCTCGCACACACCTTTTCAGTTCAGCCCACACATTTTTGATAGGATGGAGGTCAGGGCTTTGTGATGGCCACTCCAATACCTTGACTTTGCTGTCCTTAAGTCATTTTGCCACAACTTTGGAAGTATGGTTGGGGTCATTGTCCATTTGGAAGACCCATTTGCGACTAAGCTTTAACTTCCGGACTGATGTCTTGAGATGTTGCTTGACTATATCCATGTAATTTTCCGTCCTCATGATGACATCTATTTGTGAAGTGCACCAGTCCCTTCTGCAGCAAAGCACCCCCACAACATGATGCTGCCACCCCCGTGCTTCACGGTTGGGATGGTGTTCTTCGGCTTGCAAGCCTCCCCATTTTTCCTCCAAACATAACGATGGTCATTATGGCCAAACAGTTCTGTTTTTGTTTCATCAGACCAGAGGACATTTCTCCAAAAAGTACGATTTTTGTCCCTATGTGCAGTTGCAAACCGTAGTCTGGCTTTTTTCTGGCGATTTTGGAGCAGTGGCTTCTTCCTTGCTGAGCGGCATTTCAGGTGTTGTCGATATAGGACTCGTTTTACTGTGGATATAGATACTTTGTACCTGTGTCCTCCAGCATCTTCACAAGGTCTTTTGCTGTTGTTCTGGGATTGATTTGCACTTTTCGAACCAAAGTACGTTCATCTCTAGGAGACAGAACATGTCTCCTTCCTGAGCAGTATGACGGCTGCGGGATCCCATGGTGTTTATACTTGTGTACTATTGTTTGTACAGATGAACGTGGCACCTTCAGGCGTTTGGAAATTGCTCCCAAGGATGAACCAGACTTGTGGAGGTCTACAATTTTTTTTCTGAGGTCTTGGCTGATTTCTTTTGATTTTCCCATGATGTCAAGCAAAGATTTAAAGGTAGGCCATGAAATACATCCCCAGGTACAGCCTCAATTGACGCAAATGATGTCAGTTAGCCTATCAGAAGCTTCTAAAGCCGTGACATAATTTTCTGGAATTTTACAAGCTGCTTAAAGGCACAGTCAACTTAGTGTGTGTAAACTTCTGACCCACTGGAATTGTGATACAGTTAATTATAAGTGAAATAATATGTCTGTTAACAATTGTTGGAAAAATTACTTATGTCATGCACACAGTAGATGTCCTAACCGACTTGCCAAAACTATAACCGACTTGCCAAAACTATAGTTTATTAACAATAAATTTGTGGAGTGTTTGAAAAATCTTGAGTGATACACCCTGTCAATGGTGCCTCCGTTCCTCACAAATATCACCACACCATCTTGGCCAATGACTACTCAAGGTCCTTTCCACTCTTGACAGTCAACTCGTTTGTAGTACACTCATCGGTGGATTGAAACTGTTTATGCAGAGCCCTGTGACTTCTCTCTCAACAACCTGCTTCAGTGAACGCTTTTCTCACTGCTGGTACTACTGAAAGGTGCTGTCCCACCCATGCACTCACACTGGTCCCTTCTAGTGCTGGTGGCTTGTCAACCAGTACAAAGCAGTGGTGTAAAGTACTTCAGTAAAAATGCTTTAAAGTACTACTTAAGTAGTTTTTTGGGGTATCTGTACTTAATTATTTATATTTTTGCCAACTTTTACTTTTACTCCACTACATTCCAAAAGACAATAATGTACTTTTTACTCCTTACATTTTCCCTGACACCCAAAAGTACTAGTTACATTCTGAATACTTAGCAGGACAGGACATTGAACATCCCTGGTCATCCCTATTGCCTCTGATTTGGCAGACTCACTAAACACAAATGCTTTGTTTGTAAATTATGTCTGAGTGTTGAAATGTGCCCCATGGCTATCATTTAATCAAAAAAAACATGAAAATTGTGCCGTCTGGTTTGCTTAATATAAGGAATGTGAAATTATTTATACTTTTACTTTTGTTCAAGTATATTTTAGTGATTACATTTACTTTTGATACTTAAGTATTTTTAAAACCAAATACTTTTAGACTTTTACTCAAGTAGTATTTTAATGGGTGACTTTCACTTTTACTTGAGTCATTATATTTAAAGGTATATTTACTTTTACCACCATTGGTACAGAGAAAGATTAGAGTTCTGCCCGAACACTAGTTGGTACGGGCTGTAGCCATGAACATTGTGCATTTCATTTTTTTGCCATCAAAGCCCAATCTAGGGCTGTTTTCCAGTCACATCCATTGTCTTTCTTCACTTTCAGCATAATCTCTGTGAGTGTTTGATTATGTCTCTCCAGAAGTCCATTGCTCCATGGACTGTATGCAGCAGTTGTCTTTACTTTCATGTTGAATTTCTCAGCCATTTCTCTTATTTCATTATTATTGAATTCTCCTCCATTGTCACTGTACAACTTCTGGAGCGGGCCATGCACACTTATCCAGGAATGAATGAAGTGCTTGACGATTTGACTGGGTTTCTTTGTATTCACAATGCTTCCTCCACTGAAGGGTGTGAAGTGGTCAATGACGTGAAGGTACCACACACTTGGTCTTAACTCATGTTGATCTACAGCCACTGTTTCATTGTACTTGGAAGCCAGTGGCAAACCAACAGCTGGTCTGGGCTTAGGTTTGCTGTATTTCTGGCATGTCTCACAACTGTTAACTATCTGCCGTAAAATGTAAATACTCTCATTATCATTATTCCCAGAACTGCTGAGTACTTTCTGAAGTCTGTCAACTGTAGCATGTCCAAACTGTTTGTGAAGTTTTAACAATACGTTGTGTTTTTCCTCTGTGTTCATGTTCTCTGTGACTGTAAGAATCTCCATGTGCTCTGTGTCCGTCATAATCTCATTTTTTACATGTACACTGTGTGATGTCTTGTCTAAAATGTTTACACAATACTGGGCTGAGGTAGTAAGTTCAAGGGTTATATAAAAATCACTGCCTTGTCATTTTTTATGTCTAGTACAGCCCCTGCCTTCTTGAGGGAAGCTTTGCTTAATAGTAAGGGGATATCTGCAGGGACCACGTCTGTTTCAATGTGACACTTCGTCTGACCAATTTTTGCTGGTATCTTGCCTCTTGGTCGATTGGAAGATTCATCCATTTCCAAATTTGAAAGCTCTGTTGCTTGGTGTGTCAATCAGTGTAATGTTACACTGCTCTAGCTCTGTGTTTACATTTTCCTCTGTTACTCGTTCATTTTTATGAGGACGGTCTATAAACTACTGGTAAGTGCTTTGACAGATTGCACATTTTGATCTCCTTCCATACCTGTCCAGTGGATTTATGCCTTGGCAATGGCACCCTTGTCTGGTTGTCTTGAGAATGTGACTTGTGGTGCCTTTTCTCTGCTGCTCAGTGTATATATATATATATATATATATATATATATATATATATATATATATATATATATATATATATATATATATATATATATGCTGCGTAACTCACTTGCATTCCATCTGTTATTGGCGCGACAATTCAGCACTAAATGTACTTTTAGTGCCGACTTCATTGATGCAAAAGTCCCTACCATCCAGACAGGCAGTATCTAGCAACTTGGTCTCCAGAGTGACGCAGCGGTCTAAGGCACTGCATCTAAGTGCAGAGGCGTTACTACAGACCCTGGTTAGATTCCAGGCTGTATCACATCCTGCCGTGAAGAGGGCACGACAAAACATTTTCCCCCTCAGGAGACCTTCAAAGATTTGGCATGGGTCCCCAGATCCTCAAAAGGTTCTACAGCTGCACCATAGAGAGCATCCTGACCGGTTGCATCAAATCAAATCTTATTTGTCACATGTGCCGAATACAACAGGTGTAGACCTTACAGTGAAATTCTTACTTACAAGCCCTTAAGCAACGATGCAGTTGTGGCTTTGAACTAGAAGCTGTTTCAAAGCCTCTTGGACCTCGACTTGGTGCTCCGGTACCGCTTGCTGTGCGGTAGCAGAGAGAACAGTCTATGACTAGGGTGGCTGGAGTCTATGACAATTTTTAGGGCCTTCCTCTGACACCGCCTGGAATAGAGGCCCTGGATGGCAGGAAGCTTGGCCCTGGTTATGTACTGGGCTGTACGCACTACCCTCTGTAGTGCCTTGCGGTTGGAGCAGTTGCCATACCAGGCAGTGATGCAACCCGTCAGGATGCTCTCGATGGTGCAACTGTAAAATCTTTTGAGGATCTGAGGACGCATGCCAAATTCTTTCAGTTTCCTGAGGGGGAATAGGTTTTGTTGTGCCCTCTTCACGACTGTCTTGGTGTGCTTGGACCATGTTAGTTTGTTCTTGATGTGGACGCCAAGGAACTTGAAGCTCTCAATCTGCTCCACTACAACCCCGTCGATGAGAATGGGGGTATATTCGGTCTTCTTTTTCCAGTAGTCCACAATCATCTCCTATGTCTTGATCACGTTGAGGGAGTGGTTATTGTCCTTGCACCACATGGTCAGGTCTCTGACCTCCTCCCTATAGGCTGTCTCATTGTTGTCCTAGAACTGTTGTGTCATCAGCAAACTTGATGATGGTGTTGGAGTTGTGCCTGGCCGTGCGCAGTCCTGAGTGAACAGGGAGTACAGGAGGGGACTGAGCACGCACCCCTGAGGGGCCCCCGTGTTGAGGAACAGCGTGGCGGATGTGTTGTTACCTACCCTTTACCACCTGTGGGCGGTCCGTCAGGAAGTCGAGGATCCAGTTGCAGAGGGAGCTGTTAATTCCCAGGGTCCTTAGCTTAGTGATGAGTTTGGAGGGCACTATGGTGTTGAACGCTGAGCTCTAGTCAATTAATAGCATTCTCACATAGGTGTTCCTTTTGTCCAGGTGGGAAAGGGCAGTGTGGAGTGCAATAGAGATTGCATCATCTGTGGATCTGTTGGTGCGATATACAAATTGGAGTGGGTGGTGTTGATGTGAGCCATGACCAGCCTTTCAAAGCATTTCATGGCAGACGTTGGTAGTCATTTAGGCAGGTTACCTTAGTGTTCTTGGGCACAGCGACTATGGTGGTCTGCTTGAAACATGTTGGTATTACAGACTCAGACAGGGAGAGATTGAAAATGTCAGTGAAGACACTTGCCAGTTGGTCAGCGCATGCTCGGAGTACACATCCTGGTAATTTGTCTGGCCCTGCGGCCTTGTGAATGTTGATCTGTTTAAAGGTCTTACTCACATTGGCTGCGGAGAGGGTGATCACACAGTCATCCGGAACAGTTGATGCTCTCATATGCATGTTTCAGAATTGCTTGCCTTGAAGCGAGCATATAAGTTATTTAGCTCGTCTGGTAGGCTCGTGTCACTGGGCAGCTCTTGGCTGTGCTTCCCTTTGTAGTCTGTAATAGTTTGCACGCTCTGCCACATCCGACGAGCATCGGAGCCGGTGTAGTACGATTTGATCTTAGTCCTGTATTGACGTGTTTCCTGTTTGATGGTTCGTAGGAGGGCATATTGGGATTTCTTATAAGCTTCCGGGTTAGAGTCCCGCTCCTTGAAAGTGGCAGCTCTACCCTTTAGCTCCGTGTGAATGTTGCCTGTAATCCATGGCTTCTGGTTGGGGTATGTATGTACAGTCACTGTGGGGACAACGTCCTCGATGCACTTAATGATAAAGCCAGTGACTGATGTGGTGTACTCCTCAATGCCATCGGAAGAATCGAGGAACATATTCCAGTCAAAATCAAAATCAAATCAAATCAAATTTTATTTGTCACATACACATGGTTAGCAGATGTTAATGCGAGTGTAGCGAAATGCTTGTGCTTCTAGTTCCGACAATGCAGTAATAACAAGTAATCTAACTAACAATTCCAAAACTACTGTCTTGTACACAGTGTAAGGGGATAAAGAATATGTACATAAGGATATATGAATGAGTGATGGTACAGAGCAGCATAGGCAAGATACAGTAGATGGTATCGAGTACAGTATGTACAAATGAGATGAGTATGTAAACAAAGTGGCATAGTTTAAAGTGGCTAGTGATACATGTATTACATAAGGATACAGTCGATGATATAGAGTACAGTATATACGTATGCATATGAGATGAATAATGTAGGGTAAGTAACATTATATAAGGTAGCATTGTTTAAAGTGGCTAGTGATATATTTACATCATTTCCCATCAATTCCCATTATTAAAGTGGCTGGAGTTGAGTCAGTGTCAGTGTGTTGGCAGCAGCCACTCAGTGTTAGTGGTGGCTGTTTAACAGTCTGATGGCCTTGAGATAGAAGCTGTTTTTCAGTCTCTCGGTCCCAGCTTTGATGCACCTGTACTGACCTCGCCTTCTGGATGATAGCGGGGTGAACAGGCAGTGGCTCGGGTGGTTGATGTCCTTGATGATCTTTATGGCCTTCCTGTGACATCGGGTGGTGTAGGTGTCCTGGAGGGCAGGTAGTTTGCCCCCGGTGATGCGTTGTGCAGACCTCACTACCCTCTGGAGAGCCTTACGGTTGAGGGCGGTGCAGTTGCCATACCAGGCGGTGATACAGCCCGCCAGGATGCTCTCGATTGTGCATCTGTAGAAGTTTGTGAGTGCTTTTGGTGACAAGCCGAATTTCTTCAGCCTCCTGAGGTTGAAGAGGCGCTGCTGCGCCTTCTTCACGATGCTGTCTGTGTGAGTGGACCAATTCAGTTTGTCTGTGATGTGTATGCCGAGGAACTTAAAACTTGCTACCCTCTCCACTACTGTTCCATCGATGTGGATAGGGGGGTGTTCCCTCTGCTGTTTCCTGAAGTCCACAATCATCTCCTTAGTTTTGTTGACGTTGAGTGTGAGGTTATTTTCCTGACACCACACTCCGAGGGCCCTCACCTCCTCCCTGTAGGCCGTCTCGTCGTTGTTGGTAATCAAGCCTACCACTGTTGTGTCGTCCGCAAACTTGATGATTGAGTTGGAGGCGTGCGTGGCCACGCAGTCGTGGGTGAACAGGGAGTACAGGAGAGGGCTCAGAACGCACCCTTGTGGGGCCCCAGTGTTGAGGATCAGCGGGGAGGAGATGTTGTTGCCTACCCTCACCACCTGGGGGCGGCCCGTCAGGAAGTCCAGTACCCAGTTGCACAGGGCGGGGTCGAGACCCAGGGTCTCGAGCTTGATGACGAGCTTGGAGGGTACTATGGTGTTGAATGCCGAGCTGTAGTCGATGAACAGCATTCTCACATAGGTATTCCTCTTGTCCAGATGGGTTAGGGCAGTGTGCAGTGTGGTTGAGATTGCATCGTCTGTGGACCTATTTGGGCGGTAAGCAAATTGGAGTGGGTCTAGGGTGTCAGGTAGGGTGGAGGTGATATGGTCCTTGACTAGTCTCTCAAAGCACTTCATGATGACGGATGTGAGTGCTACGGGGCGGTAGTCGTTTAGCTCAGTTACCTTAGCTTTCTTGGGAACAGGAACAATGGTGGCCCTCTTGAAGCATGTGGGAACAGCAGACTGGTATAGGGATTGATTGAATATGTCCGTAAACACACCGGCCAGCTGGTCTGCGCATGCTCTGAGGGCGCGGCTGGGGATGCCGTCTGGGCCTGCAGCCTTGCGAGGGTTAACACGTTTAAATGTCTTACTCACCTCGGCTGCAGTGAAGGAGAGACCGCATGTTTTCGTTGCAGGCCGTGTCAGTGGCACTGTATTGTCCTCAAAGCGGGCAAAAAAGTTATTTAGTCTGCCTGGGAGCAGGACATCCTGGTCCGTGACTGGGCTGGATTTCTTCCTGTAGTCCGTGATTGACTGTAGACTGTAGACCCTGCCACATGCCTCTTGTGTCTGAGCCGTTGAATTGAGATTCTCTGTCTCTGTACTGGCGCTTAGCTTGTTTGATAGCCTTGCGGAGGGAATAGCTGCACCGTTTGTATTCGGTCATGTTACCAGACACCTTGCCCTGATTAAAAGCAGTGGTTCGCGCTTTCAGTTTCACACGAATGATGCCATCAATCCACGGTTTCTGGTTAGGGAATGTTTTAATCGTTGCTATGGGAACGACATCTTCAACGCACGCTCTAATGAACTCGCACACCGAATCAGCGTATTCGTCAATGTTGTTATCTGACGCAATACGAAACATCTCCCAGTCCACGTGATGGAAGCAGTCTTGGAGTGTGGAGTCAGCTTGGTCGGACCAGCGTTGGACAGACCTCAGCGTGGGAGCCTCTTGTTTTAGTTTCTGTCTGTAGGCAGGGATCAACAAAATGGAGTCGTGGTCAGCTTTTCCGAAAGGGGGGCGGGGCAGGGCCTTATATGCGTCGCGGAAGTTAGAGTAACAATGATCCAAGGTCTTTCCACCCCTGGTTGCGCAATCGATATGCTGATAAAATTTGGGGAGTCTTGTTTTCAGATTAGCCTTGTTAAAATCCCCAGCTACAATGAGTGCAGCCTCCGGATAAATCGTTTCCAGTTTGCAGAGAGTTAAATAAAGTTCGTTCAGAGCCATCGATGTGTCTGCTTGGGGGGGGATATATACGGCTGTGATTATAATCGAAGAGAATTCTCTTGGTAGATAATGCGGTCTACATTTGATTGTGAGGAATTCTAAATCAGGTGAACAGAAGGATTTGAGTTCCTGTATGTTTCTTTCATCACACCATGTCACGTTGGCCATGAGGCATACGCCCCCGCCCCTCTTCTTACCAGAAAGATGTTTGTTTCTGTCAGCGCGATGCGTGGAGAAACCCGTTGGCTGCACCGCTTCGGATAGAGTCTCTCCAGTGAGCCATGTTTCAGTGAAGCAAAGGACGTTACAGTCTCTGATGTCCCTCTGGAATGCTACCCTTGCTCGGATTTCATCAACCTTGTTGTCAAGAGACTGGACAATGGCAAGAAGAATGCTAGGGAGTGGTGCGCGGTGTGCCCGTCTCCGGAGTCTGACCAGAAGACCGCCTCGTTTCCCTCTCTTTCGGAGTCGTTGTTTTGGGTCGCTGCATAGGATCCACTCCGTTGTCCTGTTTGTAAGGCAGAACACAGGGTCCGCGTCGCGAAAAACATATTCTTGGTCGTACTGATGGTGAGTTGACGCTGATCTTATATTCAGTAGTTCTTCTCGACTGTATGTAATGAAACCTAAGATGACCTGGGGTACTAATGTAAGAAATAACATGTAAAAAAACAAAAAACTGCATGGTTTCCTAGGAACGCGAAGCGAGGCGGCCATCTCTGTCGGCGCCGGAAGTTCAGTCTGTGCTAGCAAAACAGTTCTGTAGTTTAGCATCTGCTTTATCTGACCACTTTTTTATTGACCGAGTCACTGGTGCTTCCTGCTTTAATTTTTGCTTGTAAGCAGGAATCAGGAGGATAGAGTTATGGTCAGATTTGCCAAATGGAGGGTGAGGGAGAGCTTTGTACTGGGGGTGGAGTAGAGGTGGTCTAGAATGTTTTTCAACCTCTGGTTGCACATTTCACATGTTGATAGAAATTCAATAAAACTGATTTGAGTTTCCCTGCATTAAAGTAACCGGCCACTAGGAACGCCGCCTCTGGATGAGCGTTTTCCTGTTTTCTTATGGCGGAATACAGCTCATTTAGTGCGGTTTTAGTTCCTACCTCGCTCTGTGGGGGTATGTAGACAGCTATGAAAAAAAAACAGATGAAAACTCTCCGGGAAAATAGTGAGGTCTTCAGCTTATCATAAGATACTCCACCTCAGGCAAGAGTCTCAAAACTTTGAGACTTCCTTAGATATCGTGCACCAACTGTTGTTTACATAAATGCATAGGCCCCTGCCCCGTGTCTTACCAGAGGCTGCTGTTCTGTCTTGCCGATAGAGTGTATAACCCGCCAGCTCCGTGTTCTTAATGTCGATGTTCATCCACGACTCGGTGAAGCATAAAATATTCGTTTTTAATGTCCCATTGATAGGATATACATGCTTTCAGTTCGTCCCATTTATTTTCTAGCAATTGAATGTTAGATAGCAGAACAAAGGGTAAGGGCAGATTAGCCAGTCGTCGACCTGGTCCTTACAAGGCACCCTGATCTTTTGCCTCGGAAACTCTGTTTCCTTCTCCAGCGAATCACGGGGATCGGGGCTTGGTCGGGTGTCAACAGCATATCCCTGGCGTCCGACTCATTGAAGAAAAACTCTTCGTCCAGTTTGAGGTGAACAATCCCAGTTCTGATGTTTAGAAGCTATTTTCGGTCATAGGAGACGGTAGCAGCAACATTATGTACAAAACAAGTTACGAACAACGCGAAAAAACAAACAAAATAGCATGATTGGTTGAGGGCCAGTAAGACGGCAGCCCTACCCACCGGCGCCATCATCACATTCATCATCACCACCTGGTATGGAAACTGCTCTGCATCTAACCATAAGGCACTACAGAGGGTAGTGCATACGGCCCAGTACATCACTGCAGCCAAACTTCCTGCCATCCAGGACCTATATAATAAGACTCCAGTTATAGACTGTTTTCTCTGCTATCGCACGGCAAGCGGTACCGGAGCACCAAGTCTAGGACAAAAAGGTTCCTCAACAGCTTACACCCCCAAGCCATAAGACTGCTGAACAATTAATAAAATCACCACCGGACTATTTACATCGACCCCCCCACCCCCCGCTTTTGTACACTGCTGCTACTCGGTGTTTATTATCTATGCATAGTCACTTCACCCCTAACCTGTACCCCCACACACTGACTCAGTACCCCCTGTATATAGCCTCGTTATTGTTATTCTTATTGTGTTACTTTTTATTATTATTTTTTACTTTAGTCTATTTGATGAATATTTTCTTAACTCTTCTTGAACCGAGTTAAAGGCTTGTAAGTAAGCGTTTCATGGTAAGGTCTACACTTGTTGTATTCAGCGCATGTGACAAATAAAGTTTGATTTGATTTGTGACTCCCATAGGGCGGCGCACAATTGGCCCAGCAGGTAGGCTGGGGTAGGCTGTCATTGTAAATAAGAATTTGTTCTTAACTGACTTAACTGACCTGACCTATTTAAATAAAAGTTTAACAAAAAAAAAAAAATCTACTTGAAAGCTAACACTGCATCCAGAAGAACCATGTCGTACTTTCACATCCTATTATACCTCTGTTCGAAATCAATTATGTAGTCCGTCATTGCAACTGAAATGTCTATAGTAAAACTGTCAAAGTTTGAATATGCCTCGTAGGCACGGCCTTTCTCTTCTTTAAGACACACAGAATCCAGTGCTCTGATCAAAGTTCCCATACAGTCATCCTTGTTCAAATCCTCAATGGATATTTCCAGTGTTGTATCTCTCGCTCTTCCCTCGAGTGATAATACCACCGCAAGTGCTTGCTTTTTCTCATCCAGATTAGTAACCCGTGTCCAGATTCCAAGTACATTTTTCCAACTTTCATACGACCTCTTCTCGTCGAAGCGAGGTGGCACATTGTAGTTATTAGCCATCCTCTGCTACCAATGTTAACTTAAAATTACACAATGACTAGGTTCCAGTTTATGGTTGCCAGGTCCATCAACAGTGAGACTACCACGCAGGTATAACAATAACAGAGTGATACAGTAGCACCATAATAACAGAAATATATGGATACTTAAAACATGAATTTAACAAAACAAGCTTATATTTTGGGTTCTGATGGGGTACGACAGTTGAACTAAACTTCCGAAGCATTAATAAGTTAAGAATCGATGAGTACATCATTCAAGTCCAAAGATGGATGTAGCAACTACAGATTGCCCCATTAAGGGAAGAGGACAGGGAAAATTAGACAGGCAGTAAAAATAAAAATGAACAGATATTTGGCTAAATGTGAACAACTACATCCTGCAAAAAGAAAGTGTTATGTTACTGGAAGGAGATAAAATACAGAACATTGGAAAAGCGTATACAATTTCAGTAATGCCACTGTAAAAACACTGATATTACAACAAGTGTTAACACAAAGAAAACAACATATTGGAAAAAAAATGGAGAGAAAAAAAATGAACAAGAAAATAAGAAAAATTGAGAGAAAACGTACCAGTTTCTCCCCACAGAGTGTCTTGGCCATCAATTTGCACAGCGTGCTCGTTATTCAACGCCAACAAGCCTCTCACAACCTGCCGAACAAGAAACTTTGATTAATGACACAGAATCCAAGCATCAAATATAAAAGCTATGAGTTAGTTCTATGCCGTGCTGGTTATATCGCAGAAATACCAGAACGACAAAACAATTTCTGCGGGTCGATTAAAAAGCAGCCCCAGCAAATGATGCTTCTCTGGCACATGTTAAATTAATCACTGGACTAGAGTGCTGATGCATGTACTAGTCTCTATAACCTCTATAGTAGAGATTCTCTGTGCTGTGTAGTAAGGCCCAATGGTATTAATATGTCGGTAGTGCTAGTTAGCCCCTTTGTCTGTGCTCTCCTTTACACTCCTCTCTCACTGGGCCCTCCGTGGAGGTGGAGGTCGATAGCCCATCCTATAATACTGTCGACCCACAGCCCTAGTGTATAGGGCTAACAGTATCACAGCCCTTTTAATGAGGAGCTGGCATCAATCAACCCACAGTAGGGATTGACACGGTATTTAGAATATTCAAACAGACGTTAGATTTCGATTACTTGGGATATTATACATTTTTGCAAACAAAATCGGCCTATTTTTGGCTTTGTCAAAAATGTTATTAAATGATCTATGTGACATTGCTACATAGCCTACAAGGACAGACCATAACATTCAACTTTTTAATAAAACAACCGTTTAATGACAGTTTTTATGAGTGTGCCCCATATAAAAGACGCACCGGTAGACTATACACGTTTCACACGTATAAGTTCTTGTTATTGTAGCTTGTTGTAATTGTCGGTCAATCAAAGCGGCTGTGTAGCAAGTGAAGTGGAAGATTTCTAATCAATGCAAAATGGAATACAAATGATGCCATTAAGTTGGCTAAATGAGGAGTAGTAGGCTACAATGATCAACCAACAGGTAGGCTGTGGTTTCATATTAATGGAGTCGTTGTAGACAAGTACGGGGAGCGCAATAAAATATAGTCAATTAGCCTTGCTACTTTAGCTAGTTAGTTGGCTAACTTCGCTGGCTACTGTAGCTCGCTAGCTTCTTTACAGCAATTTAACGCAGTCAAGACAGGCACCACCAGATCGTATGATAGATAACCAACCTATGGCAGCAACAAGTTTGTCTAACTAGCGTGAGATGGTTTGGCTACTTTCTCTCTCTCCTTGCAAAACACATACTGTCACACACCGGCCTTTGCTTATCTCTTGCCCATCCCCCACCATTCTGCTAAAACATGCGCGAGCAAGTCTCCATTGAAGTTTCCCCCCAAAATGTTTTCTTTAAAACACATGTATTCGACTTTCCGGATACATGACAAAATAGCATGATATCATTTGAATAGTGAAATCATTTCAAAGGCCCATCCCTAACCCACAGCCCAGTATGCTCCTCTCCTGGGCAGCTAACTGCAAAACACAGGAGGTTGGTGGCACCTTCATTGGGGAGGACGAGCTCGGGGTCGTGATAATGACTGGAGCAGAATTGGTGGAATGGTATCAAATACATCAAACACATGGTTTGAAGCCATTCCATTCACTCCGTTTCAGCCATTATTATGAGCTGTCCTCCCCTCAGCAGCCTCCACTGCTGCAGACATACTATGGGATCAATACTGTACACATGGTCGACCTACAGCCTATTTCATAAATGAAAACAAGAAGAACGCGCAGCTGAAGTTTTCAGTGGAATCACCTTTGTTCCCAAAGCACTGAGGTGAGGTTGTGTTGTGGAGTTGTAAAGGTGAGGGACTGTGTAGGATAACTCTCCTGTGTACAGTACAGGACTGACCCGCGTGGATAGTGTGGGTGTACACTACATTGCAGTCAGGGTTCATACACTTTTTGACACATGACTTTTCATGACTTTTCCCTGACTTTTAACAACATTTCACATTTCCATGACCAATAATTTGGTGGTGTCTCCACAGTATGTATACATGAAAAAGCAGGCATAAAATGTATGCTTGCTTTTTCATGTATACATACTGTAGAGACACCACCAAAGAAGAGCTCTTAACTAGGTACCAAAATACATTTTCTCAAAAGTAAATTTACAAGTTTATCAACTTTCAAAGCAGAATTACTTTCCCATTGTTCCTCAAACATGCAGTGTATGATATTTGTGTAGCTCTGAGTCTCTACTTTTATCCAATGTAAAAAACACCATTTCAAATGTTGCTACATAAGACCGATTTGTCGGTCGGTCACAAATGTGGACTCTGATAACTTGTACCAAAACCTCCTGCCGCTGTGGGAGTTGTTTGTCAATTAGGTTATTCTATAAATATTTCTTTAATATTGTCAGAATAACATGGCTAATGTTGATTAGAGGGGAATGCCAACTTTCCAATTCAGTGTATGAGCCATTGTTTTACAACCAAAGTGTGTAGCATCAACTGCACCTCGGCCATTTGCATGTGGCAAGTTTTTAGGACACATACGCAAGTATAAACACACACACAGAAACGCGCGATGACTGATATGTAGATTTGTATGTGATTGATAGAATATATAAAAAGTATGCGTAAATTATTTACATGAGCCAAAATTATTAAACTAATTTCCATGACTTTTCCCAAAACGTTTCGGGTTTTTAATATTTTCCATAGGGGTGCGCCGAGTACTTGTGCAAAAAGAGTATCGTAACGGATATGGAGAATTTTCCAAATAAGATTATGACACAAGTATTTTTTATTATTATCCTTGGTCGGAAAAAAAGTTATTTTCTGCTGCCAGCGCACATCTCTCTTTCACTCAAACAGTGTGATGCGCTGTGTGCTCTGAACAACTATTGGCTAGTTCTTCTGTCTGTAAAGAAATGGGCGGGGTATCGGTTGAGCCTGCTGCAACAATTGGATTAGACCAAATCACTCTCTCTGCTCTCATTTTCCCAGACAGGCTGTTTCACTCACTTATAGTCACTCGTCTCAGGGCACAAGTCTCCACTTCTCCAAACATCCTGTATGAATCAGAATCTGTAGCTAGTCATCATTGTTTGCTAAGGACATATGGTTGTTTCTGTCTGTCTACTTGGTGTTGTTTAGTAGGCCTACTTTGTCTGTCCGTTTAATTATTCCATTGCTGACGATGTCTGTCGTTATGTAGTGACCCAAGCCCATGCTTGCTTGCTATTATTATTTATTCTCGCCCAGGAATGTTTACTGAGCGACAGATCATTCGAAAATAAAATGACAAATGTACATTTATTGTAGAAATGTTGTGGCATAAGTGTCGGGAGATAAAAGATTTGCTCTTCTCGAAAGTGAAAAAAATATATTGGTAAAGCGAATTAGCCTATCTTCATCTAAATCTGTCTGGAATAAATGCAGGCAGTAGTAGCCATGCATTAGGATATGTAGTAGTCTATTTCATTGATAATTGAAAAGGACTAAGTAAGTAAATCATGTGCATTTTCATCTGTCGGGTCATTTAACAATGTGTGTGAATGGGTGAAGAAACATAACGATGCGCTATGTGATGCAGTCCAAGCGATAGCGCAGTAATGCGCACTTGAGGAATTAGCTTTACAACATTTAAAGCACACTTCCGGGTTTTCCGATGACGAGATAAAACAGATACGATTACTGAGATCGGGCACAACCATACTTTTCCAGGCCTGGAAAACTATTTTCTAATTCCATGACCTTTCTAGGATTTTCATGACCATACGAACCCTGTGCAGTAAACTGGGTGGTTGCAACATGTGCCATTTGGGATTCAACCAGTGTCTTTTGACTGACCTGTGTGTGTCCCATGCTGGAGGCAGCGATCAGAGCCTGCTGGAGGGTCTTGTTCTTCAGACTGCAGTTCTGCTGCTGGCCCTCGGGGGTCCAATCCAGCTCCAAGAGGTACTGGATGATGCCAGGGTGGCCCCTCAGAGCAGCATGGACCAGAGCACACTGACCGCTCTTATCCACATGGTCAACCTGCAACAAAACAACAACAGGGTTTATATGCTGTAATACAATGACATATTTTATTATTTAAATTGTTTTAAATTGAACCTTTATTTAACAAGGCAAGTCAGTTAAGAACAAGTGTCAGATAATGTGGAGATGGGGCTTGTGGAACTTTATGTTCACCATGGACAATTTCCTAACTTCACTGTCATTGGCAAACAATTATCTTGCAAAGAAAACAAGTCTGGTCGGCACCATGAACAAAGTGAGAACGGAGCTCCTTCAGTCTGCACAAAATAAGGCACCTGCACAGCCATTGTACTCCACAACGGTGTTGAAGAATGACAAGACAACGGGAATACAATAAAGAGAAAACCGGAGACTATTATGCACTACAACCAAACAAAGTTACGTCAAAGTGTGTCAAGGAAGTGAAAGTTACAAAAATTGTGTCAACTGTTAGTACAAGGGATAGCAGCTAAATAAAATGCACACAATATAAGCACGAGCTGACAATAATTCTGTTTTTTTACTGCTGTTATATCGACACTTATATTCATTATAACGCCATTATCGCATTTGTGCCGAATTTTACTATTTATAAAGGCCACTTGGTGCTTATAATGATATTTAGGCTACTTTCATCATTTGACCGTGCATCTTGTGGTTGCTGTATTTTTTATTTTGTTGTTATAAAAATAAGCTGTTACCGTGTTCCAGAACATATGCATTCTGTTTCATAATTGTAACAAAGGCATTCCACAAATAAAATTGATTGAACACTTGCATTTTGGCGTTGTTTTGTTTTTACATATAGCCTACAGTAACATAATATCATGAACATGAAATCAAATCAAATTTGTATTCTAATGTTACCCAAGGCCTTCATTAACACAACCAAATTATTATTTTTGCGATAGCATATATGAAATATATTAAATACACTGTTAGAATGTTGCAGTCAAAATGATTGCTCATTAGCTTGAAGGTGGGTCCATCGAGGCCCAGCGGTTCTAGTGTTAAGGGAAAAGCTGGGATGATTAGCCCTGACCCTGTAGATGTCTGAGGGTCTAGGGGCAGTAGCACCAACCTTGGCTCCTCTCTTGCAGAGCAGGCTGACTAAACCCAAGTGTCCGGCAGCCGAGGCGAAGCAGAGAGGGCTCATGCCGTTCTCGGACACCACGTCCAAGGTAGCCCCGAACTCCAGCAGCAGGCCAGCCATCTCCTGGTGGCCCAGGTGGGACTGGACACACAGCACCGGGCCGTTGTTCAGCACCTCTGTCCTGTAGTTCACATTGGCCCCGCCTAGCATCAACAGACGACTCACCTGCAAGAGCAGCACACATTAAATACAAATGGAATTCAACTGTCTTATCAAATCGTATAAGAAAAACATGAGCATGGAATTAAACATTTTGGCTTCCCTAAACCTGAAAATAGAGGCCTGGCTGGGCTAGCGGTAATGCTGCATCCTTGGGTTGTGATGTGTGGGTTGACTCATAACTCGCAGTCCCCGCAGCTGTATCTGTGGGGCGGCGAGTTTATGGTCATGAAATATTGTATGGATGAAGGGCGGGGTGGGTTGAAGAAGGAGAAAACAATGCCTTAAAAAATCCATAAATGTATCAAATCAAATTTGATTTGAAACATGCGCTGAATACAACACCTTACTGTGAAATGCTTACTTACAAGCCCTTACCCAACAATGCAGTTTTAAGAACATAGAGTTAAGAAAATATTTACTAAATAAAATTAAAATAAATAAGGTAGGGGCAAAGTGACTATGCATAGATAATAAACAGCGAGTAGCAGCAGTGTCAATGCAAATACTCCGGTGGCCATTTTATGAATTTTTCAGCAGTCTTATGGTTTGGGGGTAGAAGCTGTTAAGGAGCCTTTTGGACCTAGACTTGTGCATTTTATGTCTATAGGCCACATTGAGATTTGCTTTCATTATTTTAGGCCATCTGGCATTCTTGCGTAAGCCTAAGCTTCAGGGCCAAACTGTAGCCTACTTGCCAATCGCCAAATGCTTTTGGGAACGGGCAGAAAAAGTTAACGTCGATCCATGGAGGCAAAAAGGACAATGTCCGAGATTAATTCAATTCAATAAGTGAAAAGCTATGAAATGGAGAGTTGAAAATAAAGAGAAGGGAGGGCCAGAAAAATAATGTTTGGGAAAGATTTGGTGACGTGGTAAAAGAGGATTATTATGTGTGATGATTGTGTGGCAATATACATATTCGACAGTCACAAGACGGGGACTTCAAATAGGCCTTTGGTACGTCAAGGGAACTGTAGCCTACTGTTCAGATGGGTTAAATGGAAACTGAAATCTGGACACTGACAGTAGGTCTATAACCTCTCATATAGCCTTCATATTAACTCCTGCAGAATTAAGCACTTATTGCAGTAAAGTGATACACCAAGCGTACATTTGGACTCTGGAACAGGAGTAGAGAAATATGATTTCTTTCTTTCAGCATCTTGAGAGAATGCAAATGCACAGTTAGATACCGTCTGTAGAAGTGCTATGTTTATCAGCAACATAAAAGCTGATAGTATTTCAACCACATAAAATATGCATCCAAGCCGAACTGAAATGTTTACATTTTAGTCATTTAGCAGGCGCTCTTACATTTTCTGAAGAAATCTTATCAGAAACATGTTGGGTCGTTTTCACAGCTTTCTATTTCTTTGCAACCGGTCAAACAGATTTTTGCAACAAAAATAAATAATTAAATGTTATTGCATTTTCTTCTCGATCCCTAAATGTCTTTGCTCTGTAAAAGAAGCAGAGACCACAGAGAAAAATGTACCGGTGTCAACTAGATTGAAGCATTCATTCTATCAATTTATGACATTATTCTGGTGAGCAAGGGTTTATTTAGTCTTCTAGGGCAACATATAATGACAGAAGAGAAGCTGCATGTATCTAAGTATAGATAAGTTGACTACATATAGCCTATCAAAATATTAGAAATTATAAGCAGAAACATTTCTAAATCTGTCAAAAAATCCTGCACCCCCTCTTAAAAAAAAGGTGCTATCTAGAACCAAAAAGGGTTTTTGACTGTACCCATTGTAGAACCCTTTCAATAACCCCTTTTGGTTAAAGGTAGAACCCTTCCCACCGAGAGTTCTACATGGAACCCAAAAGAGTTCTACCTGAAACCAAAAAAGGTTCTCTTATGGGGTCAGCCAAAGAACCCTTTTGGAACCCTTTTTTCTAAGAGTGTAGCCTACAGGCATTTTCTATATTAGCAGGTTAGAGTCGGGCGCGGGCCTCAGATTTTCACTTCATCACATATAGTTGGGTGGTTGCGGATGGGTTAGCAATTGCGGACGGGAGCGGGTGGACATACAGCTGACCGGCACACCACTATCCTCAGGCACATGTGTATTTTGTCGGCATAGGTTCAAATCTGACCTACTGCTCTTTGACACATCCTTTCTCTATCTTCCCCCACTGTCATCTCTCTCAATATCTAACCTTTAAAAATATTTTTGAAAAAAGAAAATGGAATTCAGCCAAATAGCTATTTTTATTTATTTATATATATATATATATATATATATATATATATATATATATATATATATATATATATATATATATACTTTTTTCCTAGCTTTAAACATGACCTTACCACAACTCTCAGATTGTTTTAAACTAAATTCGATTGCACATATAGTCACTTAGAAATGCATTCAACGCAAGAGTACACAGTGGAAATTATCTAGTGTTGCGATAATCAGAGCATATTCTTCTTCTCCTTGATAAGGAATATAATAATTTATGTTTAATCAGACGAGGCGTCAAACCCAGTGAGTGTTAAATGAAGAGGAAATTGAATTTGCTTTATTTACTGGCGGAACCACAACGGAATAAATTAGCACCAATGATTCTTAGGGGGCATTGGAGGACAAGGAACAACTCTGTCTGTGACTGTCTTCATGAGAGATGTTACACTCAAACAGAATATTTCACACCGGGAAAACAGAGATGATAATGTTTAAGCATTAACAAAGCAACACTCTAAGCGTTAACAAAACAACACTCTAAGCGTTAACAAAACAACACTCTAAGTGTTAATAAAACCACATCCTAAGCATACTGCTAATGGCAAACAAAAATATATATTGTTTTTGCTTAAAGCTACAATACATCATTCCCCACTGATAATTGCCCTGTACGCCTTAGGAGGACTATTTTCTATCTCCCGCCATAATAGACAGAGCAGGGCACGTAGACAGACACAGAGCCAGGCATAATTTAACATAAAAAATGATTTTGCCCACTCTGTCATTAACGTGCCTTCTTGTTTATTAAATTAAAAAGGGCTCTGTAATTACTTAGAATGGCACAGCCTCCTTTTCCCCCACAGAGAGCAGCATCACAGATAGCAGATGGATCAAACTAATGGAAGAGAGTGCAACCTGCATCAATCTATCGGAGCCAGTGAGCATCTTGGTGAGATTTCCAATGAGCTGTTGTTCATTGGTGGCGAGCCCACACTCATCACCGTAAGTGAGTATTTCCAGGAAAAACATCACAATGCTTATCATAACACACACTGGGAGCCATCAGTGGAATTAACAAGCACTCAGGGAGGACATTCGAGGTGAGGAGAGTAGATTACAATAATACTACTGTGCTAATACAAATCCCTGGTGGAAAAATGTAATAGGAAAACATTCAGGGAGACACAATGACCAGTGTGTTCAGGCAACATGCATGCGCTCAAGAACATACAGTGGGGTCCGAAATGATTGACACACAGCAATAATGACAGTATAAAAAGATTCTCATAAATTAAGTCGTGAAAAGTTTAATATTTGGCCCAATATACCTAGCACGCAATGATTACATCAAGCTTGTGACTCTACAAACTTGTTAGATTCATTTTTGCAGTTTGTTTCGTGCCTAATAGAAATTAATGGAAAATAATGTATTGTGCCATTTTGGAGTCACATTTATAAATAAGAATAGAATAGGATAGGAATAGAATAATATATTAATGTGGATTCAACCATGATTACAGATAATCCTGAATGAATCGTGAATAATGAGAAATGAGAAAGTTACAGAGGATCAAAGATCATACCCCCAAGGCATGTTAACCTTTCATCATTACCAATAACAGGGGAGGCTAGCATGTAATACAATAACAATATAGAGTTCTGAGCATACAATATAGCTCAATATTTGAATTATTTATTTTATACAGTCATTATCGCTCATCAATCATTTTGGACCAGTCTATATGTCCGTGCTGGGGGTAGGTCTAGTGCAGGGGTACTCAACTACTATTTGAGAAGGTCCAGTGACACAAATGTCCTAGGTGGCAAAGGTCCGGATGGATATCGTTCTTTATCAGCGCTGTGGTACAGCCGCAGTAACAAACATAGTCGTCTACGACTTAGGAAACATGTTGTTATATAAAATGTATATTAAATACAGAAAATGAGACTAAGAATTTCAATGAATTACAACTTATTTTGAATGCAAACATGTGCAACATTGCAGAAGAGCAAAAGTGGTTGCATAATTGTCTATGCATAAAGTGCACTGTGAACTTGAATTATAATAAAATAAAGTACATGTTTTCTGGAGAAGAAAGGAAAGTTTAACAAAAATAATAATCTGAATGCACAGAATGTCTTTGTGGGCCATGCAATATTCATGTAGAAGTCACTCTGGGCTTGCATCAATGAGAGAAATTACACTTTCTGTCTCCTGCCAATGCTTTGAACTTAGGCACTAATGGTGTGAGAACAACTCTTGAGACACTGATGCCGTTGTTCATTGGTGAACCTGGAGCAGTATTTGTTTTTAATAAAGTTCATTGTGGAAAAAGCTGATTCACAGCTGTATGTGGAGCCAAACATGGTCAGGATGTATAGTGCCAGTTTCTTGAGAACAGGGACATCAGCTGCAGGCACCATCTTTCCCCAGAAAGTAACAGGGTCACAGTCACCAGTCTGCTCCTTCAAAGACACATTTTCTTGCAGCTCAATCAACTCCATTTGCAGTGAGGCAACATCTACCCATCTGAAGATCTGTTTAGCTTTTTCTGACAACTTTGTCACATTTGTGACCAAGAAGGGGTTCTGAATGAGCAGCAGCAGTTCTCTCCCAACAATGAAGTCATCAAAGCGAGCCTTGAAGTTATCCATCAGCTTCTGGATGAAATCAACATGGTTAGGGAACATCTTTGTCTCCCTGCGTTTGCACCAGAAGATTGGGGAAGTGGACAAGTTCTCCCTGGAGATCATTCTTGAAAAGCTACAATTTCTTCTGGAAAGCCCGGACTGCTTTTATCATATCACACACTGTGTTGTGCCATCCCTGCAGCTTAACATTCAGTTGATTGAGGTGTGATGTAATGTCTGTCAAAAATGCAACTGTTCCCATCTTCTCCTTATCGTACAAAAACTCCAAAAACTGAGTTGCCTTGTCACTCTTTTGCTCTGATAACAAAGCTTTGATTTCCTCCCGAATGGCCCAAAAGAGTCCAAAACCCTGCCTTTGCTGAGTCATCTGACATTGTTGTGCAGTCGTAAGTCAGCAAAACTGGCATTGGCCTCTGTCAGAATGCCTCGTAGCAAGCAGTGTTGTAGGGATGATGTTGCCCTCAAAAAGTTGATCAGTTTCATCATCGTTGTCATGACCTCAGAATACTATTTCCCCAGACTGGCACACAGGACAGATTGAAGGATGATGCAGTGATATGAAGTCAGGTCAGGGTGGTCCTCTTTCAAATTCGTTTGATCTTTTCTCTGAGCTCATCTTTTGTTTACCTTCAAGCAAGGTGTCAGCAACTTCACACATGCATTAATTTACCATCTGAGCGTCTGAAAATTGTGTTTTGTGTTTTCCCAAAACCCAAGCTATCCTCAGTGAACACTCCATTGCATGTTGTTGGGCTGTCTGGGAATTGACAAGGACTTTGGCGGATCTCTCAAATTGGGATTTTAGTTGGTTAATCTTGTTTGTTCTCACCTCCGCATTCTGATCGAAATTACTATGCCTGGTGTCATAATGGCGCTTAATATTACTACTTTTCAGGTGGGTGTTGCATCGACAGAGAGAGCGAGAAAGAGAGGTTGCTGAGTTAAAGAGGCCACTGCGCCTGGGTTGATTTTTTAAAGCTGTTAAAAAAAATTATGCTTTGACTTTTATAAAACAAAATGCGATGTTGTCCGGTCCGGATTGACTCTTCTCTGGGTCCGGACCCAGACCACGGTCCGCCAGTTGGTTTTGGCTGGTCTAGTGGTAGTGCTACTGCTTGCAGACTACACATTGCCCCTGGAGGCATGGGTTCAACCCCTGACAGCGCCATTTTGCATTCTATGTCCCTCTCCTCATCTCAATCACTTTTTTCACTGTATCTATCAATAAAAATACCCTGAATAAATAAATAAATAGCATATCCTATGTCACAGCAGTGCTCCAGGTGAGGGTCTGGATGTCTAGGGTGGAGGTCTCACCTTGACGTTGGGGGTGTAGAGGTTCCTCAGAGAGGCCAGGGCTGCAGAGAGACCATCAGCGCTGCAGCTGATCCAGAGGGCCTGCAGCACGCTGGAAGACACACCCGTCTTCTTACTCAGACCCTGAGGACAGAGACAGAGACACTAAAACCATGCATACACACCAGGTCAATAAACCAATGATACATACTGTAGATTCACTCCCAGAGTCTTCTCTCACACCCAGAGGGCTTATCCTCTGATGATAATGTCCATATGTACATGTATCTTGATTCATTAATAAACATACGCACTCTAAAATTCACAAAAGGAAAAATCCGAGTAAGGGTGGGATATACACTATAGGCTTCAGGGGCCATTTGCATCAATAGTCTCAGAGTAGGAGTGGTGATCTAGGATCAGGTCCCGCTCTGTCCATGTCATCTTATTCACTGTGGTATAAAAGGCAAAACTGATCATAAATCAGCACTGCCACTGAGACGATTTGTGAATTCTGGCCCAGAACTAAGTAGCTAGTCTCAAGGCCGGACTACCTTGAGGCCCTGGGGCAATATATTGTATATATATATATATATATATTTTTAATGAAATCAGCTAACTTACTGCAGGTGCAGAGAGACAAATGTGCAGTTTTATAATGCTATTCTACACATTTTGTCTAAGAAAAACTGTTGCCGTTATAAAGCAAATTTCCAGCAATTACTCTTTGCCATGAGGTAGATATTTGTTGTTGTTTCTGTTTAATAGTTCAAATATAGCTTTAAAGGGGCCCCGAAGGATGTGCCCTGCATGCCCGTTCGGTAATCTGGTCCTGGCTAGTCTCTTGTACCTTGAAGATGTGTGCTTTAAGGATATGGTGGCCCAGCTCCATGGTCTGCTGCCGGTTCAGTTTCCCCTCTTGTCGCGACAGCATGAAGGCCATGAGTGCGTGTCCACTCCTGTAGAGGAAACACCAAGACATTTCCCATCAACAACTAAAAGTGTGCAAAGTGTTCGAAAAACAATGTCTAGGGCTTACAGGTGCCGTAGTTATGCCATGGTAGGATGTTCTTACAATGTATCGATGTGAGTGACACATTGTTCATCATCCACTTTCATACTTGGCTGATTGGGGAGTGACGGCTGCTGTTTTTTCATTCCAACTAAAGCTAGTTTAATTTTCCCAGGCAGTCAGAGACAGAATTGAGATTTGTAATTTTCTTATCTTGAGAGATTGGAGAGTGTGTTGTAATCATGGTGCATTATTCTATCCATTACTTCACGTCAGCCTCTCTGTTGGCCGGTCTAATTAAACACTGTTAAACGCTAGTGTCTAGACCCTGTCTATGCCATGCCTGGCATGGCCTGGCCCGCGAGGAGAGGAGGACAAGCGGTGTAGACTAGAGAATGCAGCCCTTGTGTTAAATGTAACCACCTTCCTCTTCTCACTGAAGCTCTGCTCTCTGGTGTTAATTACCAGAGAACTTCATTAAAAGACCATGCATGACTGACGTTTCAGTTTGAACTTTTTCCGTTAAGGTGTGCTTTCTCTTTTGAATGGGGAAATAACAAGCATTTCTTCTAGCTCTGTGTGTCAGTCATCATGCCAGGTCTTCACTTGCTTTTGTTTTGACAGATTGTGTTGGAGGGGTCTGAGAGGGGGTGTATAGAGGTCAGTGACTGCAGCTTGGAAGAGGTATGCAGAGGTGAGTCAGAACAGAGAGAAAGTAAGGGCAATCATTTGCGTCCCAAATGGCACCTTATTCCCTATACAGTGCACTACTTTTGACCCCTATATAGGGAATAGGGTGCCATTTGGGACTTGTCCCTAGTATGATTAGTGTGCACTATGGTACTCACTAATGAGGGTATGAAGAATCCGAGTCTAATCACAGTCTAAAAAAATCACAGTCTAAAGACACATTAGCCCATTCCACAGGGCAGCAAAACCGCAGGAAACAATGACTTTTTTTGCAGATTGAGATTCCTTGCCAAAATTAATCTAAGATTAAGTGGAACACACAGTAAATTCCTTGATAATATTTAAGATGGGATGCATACACAATATGCAGTAACCACACAAGTTTGTACTTGTCTCCCTCCTGATTGGCATTAGCCCATGTCTTCGATCACCAATCTTTGCTACCAAATCATGTGTTTGTTTTCAAAGATTTATCTTTAAATCTACAATAACACTTCATACTGTGTTGATGCTTTAGGGACCACATAAGTTCTTGTTAGTGATGCACCGATATGACATTTTTGCACGCTACCAATATCCAATATTTTATAAACTATATAGCTAGGTGTCATCATCTAAAATAACCGTCATTTATAAGGCAGTTCTATTTGGTGAATTGTGAAGCTAGCCACAATAAGGATTAGGCACAATAGTGGACTTCCAAATAAAAGTATGTCATTGACAGTGACGCAAATGAATAAAATAGTAGAATTATGCCATAATTGAATAAATCATACTAAACGAGGTTGGAATGTTATAAAATAAAGAAAATACATTAATTTGTTATTTTGACAAAGATTTGTTGAAATAACACTTTAGAATTGCATTGGGGGCATTCTTATTTCAATAGGTAAACAACAAGTGGCTACCTAGCTAATACTTACTCACAAGGATTCCTAAATCATTGCTAAGAAAAGTGAAAATGACTGCAGTTTCATCAGACTTGAGCTAAATCAATTTCCCTACACGCAGAGCACTGAAGGAGCCCTACATTTCATCAGTCGACCCCATGTAAGATAATGTGTCAGGGACGAGACCCAGGATGTATGCTGCCAAACAACATCAGCAGTGTCCCAAATGGCACCCTATTCCCTATTTAGTCCACCATTTTTGACAAGGGCCCATAGGGCTCTGGTCGAAAGTAGTGCACTATATAGGGAATAGAGTGCCATTTGGGATGCAGACATCCACTACGCTACTTCTCCTGGCTGCCCATCCATCCCCTCACACAGCAAAGCACATCTTAGCAGCAATAGGAAGAAATATGACTTGTCAGCTTCTGTTTCAGAGTTGAGCTATAAATTCCATAATTTGTTCGCAGCGAAGCACCGTCTTCTCCCTCCTCGCATATTACATAAGTATCCTGCCCCATGTGTATCGATCAATGGCGGTATACAAACTAGGGAGCAATAACATGTCTGTGATTGAGTGAAAAGGAGTGGATTGATATAACTTAAAAGGGAACGCGGCGACGCTGTCTTGAATGTTCGATTTCCTCTTCAAGTGAAGAAACAGACATCAGAGGTCTCCCAGGCAGAGATGAATCACGCACAACTTCTTATTGATGGTAATTTACCCCCTCTTTACTGCACAAACAACCATTCAATACTGTCTTGTGCTTGTTTGCTCCTTAAACAAAATGGTCTCCCTTGGTGTTTACATTTTTAAAAGCGTCTGAAGATCAGAATATGCAGCTCTAAACAAGGCATTGTAATTATTTCTCCTCCTTCTGAGTGCTAGAAGAAATGCCAAAGTTAGCCATCTCTCCTAGGCAACCACACATTTCACTCATGGTAGAGAGGCTCATGCAGCGCGACACATCTCCTACGCATCAAGTTGATCAGGCTGATGATTGTGGCCTTAGGAATGTTGTCCCAGTCCTCTTCAATGGCTGTGCAAAGTTTCTGGATATTGGCAGGAACTGGAACATGCTGTCGCACATGTCGATCCAGAGCATCCCAAACATGCTCAATGGGTGACATTTCTGGTGAGTATGCAGGCCATGGAAGAACTGTGACATTTTCAGCTTCCAGGAATTATGTACAGATCCCTTGCGACATGGGGTCATGCATTATCATGCTGAATCATGAGACGATGGCGCGCATGAATGGCAACGGAATTTAAATTGCCATTGATAAAAATGCAATTGTGTTTGCTGTCCATAGCTTATGCCTGTCCATACCATAACCCCACTGCCAGTATGGGGCACTCTGTTCACAACTTTGACATCAGCAAACCGCTCGCCCACATAACACTTCTCCAATGTGCCAGTGGTCATCACAAAGTTGAGCATTTACCCACTGAAGTCGGTTACGACGCCAAACTGCAGTCAGGTCAATGCCCTGGTGAGGACGACGAGCACGCAGATGAGCTTCCCTGAGACAGTTTCTGACAGTTTGTGCAGAAATTCTTCAGTTGTGCAAACCCAGTTTCATCAGCTGTCCGGGTGGCTGGTCTCAGACAATCCCGCAGGTGAAGAAGCCGGATGTGGAGGTCCTGGGCTGGCGTGGTTACACGTTGTCTGCGGTTGTGAAACCGGTTGGACATACTGCCAAATTCTCTGAAACGACGTTGGAGGCAGCTTAGGGTAGAGAAATTAACATTATCTGGCAACAGCTCTGGTGGACATTCCTGTAGTCAGCATGACAATTGTACGCTCCCACAAAACTCGAGACAACTGTGGCATTATGTTGTGTGACAAAACTGCACATTTTAGAATGGCTTTTTATTGTCCCCAGCACAAGGTACACCTGTGTAATAATCAGCTTCTTGATATGCCACACCTGTCAAGTCGATGGATTATCTTGGCAAAGGAGAAATGTGTGCATTTGAGAGAAATACGCTTTTTGTGCCTATGGAAATGTCATGGGATCTTTTATTTCAGCTCATAAAACATGGGACCAACACTTTACATGTTGCGTTTCAAATAAACTTCAATGGAGACTTCCTTGCAGAGATCAGGAGAAAGCTGGTGTGCTGCACTCTGCTTGTTTCAGCAGAATGTGGGGGAGGGGCGTGAGAGGTGCAGGGAACAGTGTGTGTGGCAGGAGGGAGAGAAAGTAGGCAAACCAACTTGCGCTATTAGACAAACGTGTTGCTGCCATAGGTTATCTATCAAAACATGGTAGTGCCTATCTTGACTGCATCAAATCTTTGCAAAGAAGCTAGCTAGCGACAGTAGCGAGCAAAGTTAGCCAGCTAGCTACGGTAGTAAGGCTAATTGAGGCTATTTTGCAGTGCTCCCTAACTCACTGATTGGGCTTGAGTTCGTCTAACTCTCTAATTGGGCTTAAGTTCACCTAACTAACCAGGGTAGATTTGAGTTAGCCTAGCTCACCTGGGGTCACAGAGGAAGTTGGTGCTCTCTCCGTCTGCCCTCCACACCAACCACTCTCTGAAGGATGGGTGGCAGAACATGCGCGTCTTGTCCCGCCGCTTGATGAGGAAACAGGACAACGTCTCCATGTGCTGCTTGAAGTCGTCCCAGGGCAGCTCGCTGCGCACGGTACCCGCGTTGATGGCCTGGAACAGCTGCTCGTCCATCATCGGGTGGAGAGACGCCAGCGCTACATTCAGGATGGGCAGCGAGCGCTCGAACGCCGACTGAGTCATGAACTTCATGTTGCACTGCAGCAGGTAGAGCTCGGCCAGCGACACGGGCACTACCTTGTAACTAGCGCTCTTGATCACCAGGTGGCCCCTCTCGAACAGGTCCAGGGTCAGTTTGAGGTACAGATAGGAGCCCTGGCTGCGGGCGATCAGGTGGCTGCTCACCTTGCCCACAATGATGGGGTCGGCCTTGCCATTGAGGGAGATGTTGTTCATGATGTCTTTGCTGCCGTTGATGCGGTACTGGATGTAGGCATTGAGGTCCGTGTTGATTTCCTTGTTCTCTGGGAAATTGTCCAGGGAGATCTTGGAGAAGGGGAGGAGGCTGGTGACTTCCTATGGAAGACACAAGGATATTGTCATTCGATTTGCTACCGCACTTTAATATTATATTGTTACATTATATCGTTATTATATTATAAATATATGTTCTCCAGTACCATCACCCACACAAAAAAGATGTCTATGTAAATGAGAGTGGGTAAAACAATAAATCAACTATATAACTTACAATTAAGTGTATGCCCAGAATTCCAAATTCCTATTCCAAAACGGTTTCCACACCACAGAAACCACCGCAAAATGAAGAGCTTAATGGACAATCTTCCACTCTCCATGAAGGCTATATCATGTGTGGTTCCTCCAGCTTTTCTTATCAGCCCAAGGTCAGTAAGCACAGGGGGCTAGCTGGAACTGACACTGAGCACTAAGCTATCGGCCTGCCGCAGTCACTCGCCGATGTGTTTGCAAACAAAGGCTTTGGGAGCTGGGAGGTGATAGAGCTGGAAAGAGCAGGAGATGGGGCCATTGGGGAGACTTTTAGTTGGCACGCTGTGGACACAACCCACACTTCAATCTCACTCCTCAGGGTGGGAGAAATCAATCCACCTTAATCCTGCTGCAATCCCCCTGCCTTTCTGGAGAGGATAGAGAAGTAATGCAGCCCAGAGATAACACCTTCTTCTCAGAAAGAGAGTGAGAGGGGGAGAAGAGATAGAGGGAGAGGCAGACACAGCGAAAGTGAGCAAGAGAGCGAGAGAAAAGAGAAAAAAACATACAGAATAATACACAGACTGGCCATGGTTTCTGCGCAACACCTCACCTAAGAACATCTCACACTTATTAGTCTGTAGTGTTAGCCATTGTGAGCGACCTTGCCCCGAGATCTTGTTTACACTTTGGATGTGTGAGCATGAGGTAACACACACATTCATCTGGCTCTAGTCTCCACTTATCCTACCTACTTCATGAGAAAACTTATCAAAGGGCCTCCCTAGGTTAGCAAAATTTCAGTAACTTCCCAGGTTTTTAAAAAAATATACAGGTTTCTTTTTTGGAATGATGGATCAACATATTTTGACATGACATGTAGCCTAATCCCAACCCAACCCAGAAAGATCCATGAACATGAACATGAGAAATCCTCTCTCTGGTCCAGAGATCCTAACACTCAATTTAGAACATACTTGATACCACGTCAAAATAAATAGAATTAGTATGATTTCCCCCAGTTGTTTTTTGTCTTCAGATTTTCGCTCTAGAAATGCTTAAACCACATCAGGGGACCCTTGTTGAGGTCTGAGAAAAAATAGAGAAATGTAGTTTTTTTTGTGTACACCAGCCAGACAGTTGTGTTTGGCTAGAGGTGCTCTTGTAGTGCACTTGTGATGAAGTTTTCAAAACAAATGGCCACTGGATTGATGCAAATAATCATGATTCTGCCAGGTAGGCATAGGCTACTTTGTAGTTAGCTTCAAATGCCTTTCCATCTACCCGAAAACGTTTAGGCTATCATTAGCATCGCTACCGGCTACACAAAGTGGTAGACATATTGGTACTACGTGCACCGCACACAGCATGGCTTGACAATCAGGTAGACTTGCCAGCAAATGAAAGCTACTGGCCCGGATGAAAAAAATACGTTCCCAGGTCAAGATCTGCCAGGAAAGTGAATGATGCGTGCATCATTTCAATAGCAGGGGATTTTATCTTTCATTTGCAGTTTGAGCAAGAAGCCTATACAGGGTTCATATAGACATTGGCAAGTTAAATTCAATTACTTTTCAAGCACTTAATTGTAATTTTAAAGGACCTACATTTTATACGTAATTGTTGTAACACCCTATAGAAAAAAACTCCCCCCAAAATGTATGCAAAAAGGATGCATTACCACTTTAAAAATGCATTTTAGGCCTACCCAATGGCATTTGCATTGACCTTTACATTTTTTTGACATTCTAAAATATGTCAGAAAAATGTGGGCATTGCCTGACTAAATAGACAGCATGCTCCCGACACAAACACACTAATGAAGTCTGTCCACATGGTAGCTCGTCAGTCTCGCCTTTTGAGTTTTTATATGTTTTAAAACGAGAAAGCAACCTAAATCCGGGTTCCCTTTGTAATGGAAAACCAAGTTGAAGAAAACAATCGATGTTGTCTTGCTCATAATGACTACACATTGTTTTACTGCAATGAGCGCAACAGACTACTAGCACAACACCCTTCCATTGAAAGGGCGGGAAACAAACAAAAGCAGCTACCATAATTACAGAATAATTATATTGGAGCAGTAGAACGTCTAAATCGGCAAACCATAACTTTAAGGACTTTTCAAGGAACAAATAGCCTAAGGAAATGTCTGATTGTCACGATCGTCGTAAGCATACTCGGACCAAAGCGCAGTGCGATATGGGTTCCACATGTTTATTCAATGAAATGCACAAAAACAATAAAGAACAACCGAAACTTGACGTTCTGGAGTGCTCACAGGCAATAACACAAAAACTAGATCCCACAAAAACACAGTGGGGAAATGGCTGCCTAAATATGATCCCCAATCAGAGACAACGATAAACAGCTGCCTCTGATTGGGAAACATACCAGGCCAACATAGAAACAAAACAACCTAGATAGGAACACCCACCCCTAGTCACACCCCGACCTAACCAAAATAGAGAATAAAAAAGCTCTCTATGGTCCGGGCGTGACACTGATGTTCAAGGTAGGCATTTCGATGATGACTGAATTGCGCATTGCAAATATTCAACCAAAAAGTTTTTTAGTTTTTGAATAACTGATTTGCATACCCATTCTTGCCTTAGCATTTACTGGTAGATATCATGACTTGGAGCATCTTTCCTACTGCTTTCCCTACCCCTACTACTGCTGTTGGTCTTCGGTGAGTTGCTCTATGCAACAACTAGCTGTTTGAGACCTGCTTGCTCTCTCTGCTCGACAGGGTATCTATAGGCTATATGTTTGCAGTGCGCATGTGATAAATAATCAACATATCAAAATTATATAGCCTAGATTAAAAATAGCGCCGACAGAGATGGTCGCCTTGCTTCAGGTCCTTAGGAAACTACGCAGTTATTTTTTATTTTTTTGTATTATTTCTTATATTGTTAGCCCAGAAAATCTCAAGTGTTATTACATACAGCCGGGAATAACTATTGGATATAAAAGCGATGTCAACTTACAACATTACGACCAGGAATACGTCTTTCCTGAGGCGGATCCTTTGTTCGGAACTCCACCCTGGGCATGGGATCTTATCCCAGAGGCCGACCCAAAACAACGCGGTCACCGCAGGAGAGGCAGACGGAGCGGCCTACTGGTCAGACTCAGAAGGCGAGCACACCATCTATCGCTCCCGAGCATATAACTCGCCAATGTCCAATCTCTAGATAACAAGGTGGACGAAATTAGGGCACAAGTTGCCTTCCAAAGAGACATCAGAGATTGTAACATTCTCTGTTTCATGGAAACATGGCTCTGTTGTCAGAGTCGGTACAGCCACCCGGTTTCTTCAAGCATCGCACCGACAGCAACAAACCTAACTCTGGTAAGAAGGGCGGGGGTGTATGCATTATGATTAACGACTCATGGTGTAATAACAACAACATACAGAAACTCAAGTGCTTTTGTTTACCTGACCTAGAATTCCTTACAATAAAATGCCGACCGCATTATCTTCCAAGAGAATTCTCTTTGATTATAGTCACAGTCATGTATATCCACCCCTCCCCCCAAGCAGATACCTCGTCGGCTCTGAAAGAACTTCACTGGACTCTATGTAAACTGGAAACCATACACCCTGAGGCTGCATTAATTGTAGCTTAGGGATTTTAACAAAGCTAACCTGAGAACAAGACTTCCTAAATTCTATCAGCATATTGAATTCGCGACACGGGCTGGTAGCTTTCTGGATCATTGCTACTCTAACTTCCGTGATGCATACAAAGCCCTCCTCCGCCCTGCCTTCTGGCAATTCTGACCATGACTCCATTTGGTTGCTCCGAGCCGATAGACAGAAAATAAAACAGGAAAAGCCTGTGCTCAGGTCTGTCCAATGCTGGTCTAACCAATCAGATTCCACGCTTCAAGATTGTTTTGATCACGTGGACTGGGATATGTTCCGGATAGCCTCAGACAACAACATTGATGTACAGTGCCTTGCGAAAGTATTTGGCCCCCTTGAACTTTGCGACCTTTTGCCACATTTCAGGCTTCAAACATAAAGATATAAAACTGTATTTTTTTGTGAAGAATCAACAACAAGTGGGACACAATCATGAAGTGGAATGACATTTATTGGATATTTCAAACTTTTTTAACAAATCAAAAACTGAAAAATTGGGCGTGCAAAATTATTCAGCCCCTTTACTTTCAGTGCAGCAAACTCTCTCCAGAAGTTCAGTGAGGATCTCTGAATGATCCAATGTTGACCTAAATGACTAATGATGATAAATACAATCCACCTGTGTGTAATCAAGTCTCCGTATAAATGCACCTGCACTGTGATAGTCTCAGAGGTCCGTTAAAAGCGCAGAGAGCATCATGAAGAACAAGGAACACATTGGCAGGTCCGAGATACTGTTGTGAAGAAGTTTAAAGCCGGATTTGGATACAAAAAGATTTCCCAAGCTTTAAACATCCCAAGGAGCACTGTGCAAGCGATAATATTGAAATGGAAGGAGTATCAGACCACTGCAAATCTACCAAGACCTGGCCGTCCCTCTAAACTTTCAGCTCATACAAGGAGAAGACTGATCAGAGATGCAGCCAAGAGGCCCATGATCACTCTGGATGAACTGCAGAGATCTACAGCTGAGGTGGGAGACTCTGTCCATAGGACAACAATCAGTCGTATATTGCACAAATCTGGCCTTTATGGAAGAGTGGCAAGAAGAAAGCCATTTCTTAAAGATATCCATAAAAAGTGTCGTTTAAAGTTTGCCACAAGCCACCTGGGAGACACACCAAACATGTGGAAGAAGGTGCTCTGGTCAGATGAAACCAAAATTGAACTTTTTGGCAACAATGCAAAACGTTATGTTTGGCGTAAAAGCAACACAGCTGAACACACCATCCCCACTGTCAAACATGGTGGTGGCAGCATCATGGTTTGGGCCTGCTTTTCTTCAGCAGGGACAGGGAAGATGGTTAAAATTGATGGGAAGATGGATGGAGCCAAATACAGGACCATTCTGGAAGAAAACCTGATGGAGTCTGCAAAAGACCTGAGACTGGGACGGAGATTTGTCTTCCAACAAGACAATGATCCAAAACATAAAGCAAAATCTACAATGGAATGGTTCAAAAATAAACATATCCAGGTGTTAGAATGGCCAAGTCAAAGTCCAGACCTGAATCCAATCGAGAATCTGTGGAAAGAACTGAAAACTGCTGTTCACAAATGCTCTCCATCCAAGCTCACTGAGCTCGAGCTGTTTTGCAAGGAGGAATGGGAAAAAAATTCAGTCTCTCGATGTGCAAAACTGATAGAGACATACCCCAAGCGACTTACAGCTATAATCGCAGCAAAAGGTGGCGCTACAAAGTATTAACTTAAGGGGGCTGAATAATTTTGCACGCCCAATTTTTCAGTTTTTGATTTGTTAAAAAAGTTTGAAATATCCAATAAATGTCGTTCCACTTCATGATTGTGTCCCACTTGTTGTTGATTCTTCACAAATAAAAACATTTTTATATCTTTATGTTTGAAGGTTGAAATGTGGCAAAAGGTCGCAAAGTTCAAGGGGGCCGAATACTTTCGCAAGGCACTGTATACGCTGACTCGGTGAGCGAGTTTATTAGCAAGTGCATCGGAGATGTCGTACCCACCGTGACTATTAAAACCTTTCCTAACCCCAGAAACCGTAGATTGATGGCAGCATTCGCACAAAACTAAAAGCGCGAACCACCGCTTTAAATCATGAAAGGCAACCGGAAACATGACCGAATACAAACAGTGCAGCTATTTCCTCCGTAAGGCAATCAGACAAGCAAAGCGTCAGTATAGAGACAAAGTAGAGTCACAATGCAATGGTTCAAACACGAGACGTATGTGGCAGGGTCTACAGTCAATCGTGGATTACAAAAAGAAAACCAACCCCGTCGGGGACATCGACTTCTTGCTCCCAGACAAATTAAACAACTTCTTTGCTTGCTTTGAGAACAATACAGTGCCACTGACTAGGCCCGCTACCAAAGCCTGTGGGCTCTCCTTCTCCGTGGCCAACGTGAGTGAAACATTTAAATGTGTTAACCCTCGCAAGGCTGCCGGCACCGGGCATCCCTAGCCGCGTCCTCAGGGCATGCGCAGACCAGCTGGCAGGTGTGTTTATGGACATATTCAATCAATCCATATCCCAGTCTGTTGTCCCCACATGCTTCAAGATGGCCACCATTGTTCCTGTTCCCAAGAAAGCAAAGGTAACTGAACTAAATGACTATTGCCCCGTTGTGCTTTGAGAGACTAGTCAAGGATCATATCACCTCCACCCTACTTGATACCCTAGATCCACTCCAATTTGCTTACCTCTCCAATAGGTCCACTGACGGCACAATCGCCATCACACTGCCCTATCCCATCTGGACATGAGGAATACCTATGTATGAATGTTGTTCATTGACTACAGCTCAGCATTTAACACCATAGGACCCTGCAAACTCGTCATTAAGCTTGAGATTCTGTGTCTCGACCCCGCCCTGTGCAACTGGGTCCTGGACTTTCTGATGGGACGTCCCCAGGTGGTGAAGGTAGGAAACAACATCTCCATCCCGCTGATCCTCAACACTGTGGTCCCACAAGGGTGTGTTCTCAGCCCTCTCCTGTACTCCCTGTTCACCCATGACTGCGTGGCCATGCATGCTTCCAACTCAATCATCAAGTTTGCAGACGACATTACAGTGGTAGGCTTGATTAACAACAACGATGAGACGGCCTACAGGGAGGTGAGGGCCCTCAGAATCTGGAGTCAGGAAAACAACCTCTCACTCAATGTAAACAAAACAAAGGAGATGATCGTGGAATTCAGGAAACAGCAGAGGGAGCACCCCCCCCTCCCAACCACATCGATGGGACATAAGTGGAGAAGGTGGAAAGTTTTAAGTTCCTCGGCGTACACATCACGGACAAACTGAAATGGTCCACCCACACAGACAGTGGTGTGAAGAATGCGCAGCAGCGCCTCTTCAACCTCAGGAAGCTGAAGAAATTTGTCTTGTCACCAAAAACACAAACTTTTACAGATGCACAATCGAGAGCATCCTGTTGGGCTGTATCACCGCCTGGTACGGCAACTGCACAGCCCTCAACCGCAAGGCTTTCCAGACAGTAGTGCGGTCTGCACAACGCATCACCGGGGGAAAACTACCTGCCCTCCAGAACACCTACAGCACCCGATGTCACAGGAAGGCCAAAAAGATCATCAAGGACAACAACCACCTGAGCCACTGCCTGTTCCCCCCGCTATCATCCGGAAGGCGAGGTCAGTACAGGTGCATCAAAGCTGGGACCGAGAGACTGAAAAACAGCTTCTATCTCAAACCCATCAGACCGTTAAACAGCCATCACTAACATAGAGAGGCTGCTGCCAAAATACAGACTCAAATCTCTGGCCACTTTAATAAATGGTCTTAATAAAGGTATCACTAATCACTTTAAATAACGCCACTTTAATAATGTTTACATATCCTACATTACTCATCTCATATGTATATACTGCTCTATACCATCTACTGCATCTTGCCTATGCCGTTCGGCCATCGCACATCCATATATTTATATGTACATAATCTTATTCACCCTTTACATTTGTGTGTATAAGGTAGTTGTTGTGAATTTGTTACGATTACTTGTTAGATATTACTGCACTTTCGGAACTAGAAGCACAAGCATTTAGCTACACTCACATTAACATTTGCATGTGACCAATACAATTTGATTTGATATTCCAGTGCCATTGTTGCCTCTTCCGAAAGTTTGTTTATTTGTGGTCAACTGCACATTACTCTTTGAATAAATACTGAAGAAAAAGCAAAAACACATTGTGATCCAAAAACTAACGTGACCAGGTACACTTTTTTCACTGGCACCCTTGCAACCGATTAAAAATGTGTTGCACTGCCAAGTCAAACGGTTGCAAATGCGACTGTTTTGATCGCAGTATCGAACCCTGCACATCACAGAATCACCCACACCATGCAACGATTAACCAAAACGGAGGAGGAAATAAAAAAATAACAGAATACAAAATCAGGATAATCCCCATTTCCCCTTCAATTCTCCAGTGGCAAGAAAAACAAAACAGAGAAGCATAGATCTAACAAATGAGTGTAGCCTCTGCATACTGATGGATGGTTGTGCCCGTGGCCAGAGTGGCTGAGAGAGCAATAATGACTAGAGCTGGTACAGATATGGTTGTCAGTCAGCTGCCACATTATCCCAAGGCCCAGGATTAATCTCAATTGCACTCCTTGCATCCTCTCCCCTCTCCTCCTTCTGCAAACCTATTGGAGGGAAAGCCAGAGGTCCCTCCTATCTGACCTTCTCCTCCAATAGGTTTTGAGAAGGAGGCGAGGAGAGGACGCGAGGAGTATAAAATTGAGATTCTCTGACAGTCTACAGGCTACAGCCTAGCTCTGTCCATTAGACATCAGACTCTGCAAAGAAGTGACACCAGGATCTGCATCTCAAATGGCGCCCTAGTCCCTATGTAGTCAGAGGTCTGGTCAAAAGTAGTGCACTACATAGGGAACAGGGAATTTGGAACACCCGAGCTCAGCTCATCTCCTCCATTGGTAGACTCAGTGTCAATTTCAGTCAGTGGCTGTCTGCATGTTCCATTGTCATGCTGTCTTGTTTAACGGGTAACTGTTATTTATCTCACTCTCTCCACTACTGTTCTCGATGCTCTCTACAGAAATGACACTTTGTAGAGGATAGTGTATGACAACAAGAAACGCTTCGTAAAGCAGTTAATCTTTTACACTTGTCAGGATCTGCCGGTGCTTGTGTCATTCAGTGAGAGAGGTATCAAATACTGATACCCAGACTTACCCATGGAGGTTGTAAAAGTATCTTAAATCCTCTTGAAGCTAGGGGGCACTATTGTTATGTTTGGAAAAATAACTTTCCCAAAGTAAACGGCCTATTTCTCAGGACCAGATGCTAGAATATGCATATAATTGACAGATTAGGATAGAAAACACTCCAGTTTCCAAAACTGTCAAAAGATTGTCTGTGAGTATAACAGAACTGATTTTGCAGGCGAAACCCCGAAAAAAATCAAACCAGGAAGTGGCTTCTATTTTGAAAACTCCATGTTCCATAGACTCCCTTTGATCCATTTAAAGGGATATCAACCAGATTCATTTTCCTATCGCTTCCTCAAGGTGTCAACAGTCTTCAGACATAGTTTCAGGCTTTTATTTTGAGCCAGAAAGATAATATCGCGTCAGGTGGTCACATGAGTTTTGCTCGTGCAACAGAGTTTGGACAGCTATTGTTTTCCCCTCTCCTACTGATAAAGACATTTGCGGTTGATATATTATCAATTATATATTTTTAAAACAACCTGAGGATTGATTATAAAAAACGTTTGACATGTTTCTGTGGACATTACGGATATTATTTGGAATTTTCGTCTGTGTTGTCGTGACTACTCTTTCCTGTGGATTTCTGAACATAGCGCTCCAAACAAACAGAGGTATTTTGGATATAAAAATAATCTTTACAAAACAAAAGGAACATTGTTGTGTAACTGGGAGTCTCGTGAGTGAAAACATCCGAAGATCAAAGGTAAACTATTCATTTGATTGCTTTTCTGATTTTCGTGACCAAGCTACCTGATGCTAAGTGTACTTAATGTTTTGTCATGCGACCGATAAACTTACACAAACGCTTGGATTGCTTTCGCTGTAAAGCATAATTTCAAAATCTGAGACGACACGTGGATTAACAAAATGCTAAGTTGTGTTTTGCAATATTACACTTGTGATTTCATGAATATATATATTTTTTGTAATATTATGTGAATGTGGCGCTATGCTATTCAGCGGTTGTTGATGACAATTATCCCGCTAAAGGGATGAGTAGCGTCAAGAAGTTAATTCACTTGAAATTGGCTAGTTAGCTGTTTTGAAATGGCCCTTGAATACAGCTAAACAGATTACAAAATATCCCTGTCATTAAGTCATACTGTACATTACTTGGACAGTATAACACCATCTTAAGTTGCAACATTTTGGTAACTTTTCTGTAATCACACACCGTACAGAAGGAGTGTACATGTAGACTCACCAGTAGGTTGACTCGGACAGTAACAACAAGTTTGAGCCAGGAGGGGAACTTGGAGATTATCTTGGTGATGAAGGAGGCAATGGTGTCTCCGTAGTCGGGCTTGTGGAACTCTGCCTCGTTTAGCCCGTCTATCAGTATGATATGGTCTTCTTCTGGAATCTTCCTCTCTAAACACACACGCGCACGTGCGCGCACACACACACACACACACACACACACACACACACACACACACACACACACACACACACACACACACACACACACACACACACACACACACACACACACACACCAGTAGAGAAGACGGTGGAAAGAAACAAATTCATAAACAATTCATAAACTTTTCAGGCCAAGTCGACTGCAGACATGCCATTTTGCCGAGAAGTAGAACATTTTCTTTTGAGTTTGATCTCATAAAATTTAGTGTCAGTAAAAATAAGAACTGAACATACAGCAGAGAAAGAGAGTAAGATAGTTGGACACCACACTTTAAAGAACTACAAACAACTTTGTATTTAGATAACATCTCTCTGCACTGCAGTTCCTGGTGCATTAACACATCTTAAGAAGGTTTACTCTGGTATTCTCCCACATCTCTACAGCTAGCACAGTAATGAATGAACATGAGTGTGTTTTAGTCCGCAGCTATATCGACAGTGCAGTACGCTAAACTGCTCTGTGGTGAGACCGCAGCGGGGATCTGAGCCATGCTTTCACAGCAGCAGAACGACAGGGCCCTTGTGTGCATCCCAAATGGCACTCTATTTCCTATATAGTGCATTACGTTTGACCATAGGCTACTTGTCAAAAAGTAGTGCACTATATAGGGAATAGAGTGCCATTTGGGACACAACCTAGTGTTCCTCCTCACATCCAGCTTTGCACAGTGATCAGAAACACGCTAAAATATAAATGACAGGAAAATGTGCAAATTTCAAGTCCCCTCCCAGCTGGGATGTCCCCCCCCCCCCCCCACCATCATTGTGATGGAGTGGACAAATCAACACTTCCCCCCCATATCAAGCCCAATCAAACACGGTCATTCATTTCAATAAGGAACAGGGGGCAGTCGTGAGGGGCCCGTCACAGGAGAGCTGCTGCATGCCCTGGCTGCACATTGATCCTCATTCTTTCCCATCTCCATCATTCCAACACTGGGTTTGTATATCTACATCATCTGTTTAGGCTCCTGCAGTAACATATCGATTCACTGCAATGCAGGGAAAATAGTGGGTCGTGTTGTCTTTGCAAAACGGACTTGACCTTGAGATAGTCGTGCTTCTGTCTGTCTATCTCGGGAGAGATGCATCCGTCACCAAGTTTACGTTTTCTTGGAGAGGCACTATTCTTCTGCCCTGACAACAATAACAAAGTAATACTAACCATTTAGTGTAACATCAATTCAAATCAATGTTGTCAAAGCAAAATGCAGAGCTCCTACACTAAGCAATTAACAATGTCCCCACAGACTATGCTCCCTCTGTACAGCCAGCACTTAACACATTTAACACAGGTATTTCAGGTTCTTTGTGTAAGGAATGGAATCAATTTATCTCAGCTGGCTGGAAGAATTGAAAAGCACAGAAAATGGTCTCTGAAGGGACTTTGGGTTGTCGTTTGCGATTTAAGTCACCTAAGCAAACCTGTGGTTAAATTACAGTTATAATACACTTGTCAGAAACCTTTAGCCACTGAAGGCCTAGATTATAGTATGGACTCAATGTGTGCTTTCAAGACATTATTTTGGACCATGAACACCAGTGACAATGAGACAGTCAGATATGAATGAACCTAGGTGTAACTAGTTTAGCATCGTACCCTTGCGGAGGTTGGCCAGTGGCTCCAACACACCCCTGCGGAAGGCTGCCATTGGGTCCTGGACGCAGGAGCGCAGACTGAGCATGCTCTGTAGATAGGGATCCTTCAGCAGCAGCTCTCTATAGGCGGTGAGCTGGTGCGCTCTGCACAGCAGGGCAGCGATACTGTGCACAAACTCTGGGACCAGGCAGGTGTAGGTGTTGTCAGCCTGGCAGTAGTGATATGCAACCACCTGGACAGGAGAAAAAAAAAAGAGTACAATTGTTTAGGAACTTTAATGGCTTAAAATGCATAAGACGTTAACCTTTGTTGTATTACCAAACCATACAACAATATAGACTGTAAGTACCTTACATTGTTGTTGTTTTAAGTCAGCAGAAATCTGCTAAGCTGGCTGTGTGACCTCAAAGTTCTTGCAAAGCCAATAGGCTTGGTGACTAAAAGGCATTAGATGCAATACATAGGGCCCTATAAAATCTGTTATATTTTTGCCTGATTCCCCAAAATTATTGTATTTCATATTGATTTCGAATTTTTTGAACCGTTAAGGTATAAAAAAATATATATATAAAATAATGAATTTGGCATTACTGCTACTATTAGCCAATAGAAATGCATTGAATAACAGATTCACTACATTGAACAACAGATAGACAAAAAAAACATCAAAACAAAGTTTGTTCTGATGTCATGGTCCTACAGTGCATTCGGAAAGTATTCAGTCCACCTGTGGTAAATTCAATTGATTGGACATGATTTGGAAAGGCACACACCTGTCTATATAATGTCCCAGAGCAAATTCCAAGCCATGGGGTCGAAGGAATTGTCCGTAGAGCTCCGAGACAGGATTGTGTCGAGGCACAGATCTGGGGAAAGGTACCAAAAAATGCCTGGAGCATTGAAGGTCTTCAAGAACACAATGGCCTCCATCATTCTTAAATGGAAGAAGTTTGGATTCCAAGAGCTGGCCGCCAGCTTGTTTTGGAGACTAGTCAGGATCGAGAGATAGATGAATGGAGCAAAGTACAGAGAAATCCTTGATAAAAACATGCTCCAGATCACTCAGGACCTCAAACTGGGGCGAAGGTTCACCTTCCAACAGGACAACCACCCTAAGCACACAACCAAGACAACACAGGACTGGCTTCAGGACAAGTCTCTGAATGTCTTTGAGTGGCCCAGCCAGAGCCCAGATTTCAACCCGATCGAACATCTCTGGAGAGACCTGAAAACAGCTATGCAGCGACACTCCCCATCCAACCTGACAGAACTTGAGAGAATCTGCAGAGAAGAATGGGAGAAACTCCCGAAATACATGCGTGCCAAGCTCGTAGCGTCATACCCAAGAAGACATGAGGCTGTAATCGCTGCCAAAGGTGCTTCAACAAAGTACTGAGTAAAGGGTCTGAATACTTATGTAAATGTGATATGTAATGAAATATGCACAAATGGGGTATTGTGTGTAGATTGCTGTAACATAACAAAATGTGGAAAAAGTCAAAGGGTCTGAATACTTTCCGAATGCACAGGATATCTGAGAGATATAAGAAAGATCAGGAAACAATACCTATATTTCTTTACATGTATTTACCCCCTTATTTGAGGCACTAAACTATCTCCATATTTTTTTAACTGGTACCGGGGACCTTCAGATGAGTCTTGTGAGGCTTAGGGGCTCCATATGAAAAAAAACAGAGAACGCCAGAGTGTCCGTGAGAGTCTCAGCTTTCAATAGATTGGTCATAATGTAGGTCAAACTGTTTGGACGCTACAGACATTTCGTGAGAAGACACAATTTTGGGATGTCTCATGGTCTGACAAACACACTCTAGCCACCTTTCACCATCGATGCGGAAAGGCTATATCGGCAGATGTGATGGATTGAGACACAGCCCATGCAAAAAACACATATCTCTAGCTTGAACCATACAGATTATGTTAATTAGATTTCCGCTTGGTCGTACGACCTCATCAGAAGACCACTTTTGCGGTCCATTAATGTAACTGCCCACCAGCAAGACACTGTTGTTCGGTAAGCACTCATGTAATTGCAGAGTTTGCAAAACAAAATACCACTGGATAGATGCAAATAATCATGATATCATTCTGCCAGGTAGGCATAGGCTACTTTGTAGTTAACATTTATTTGGGAAGATTTATGGGAAAGCCTTTCCCATCTCTACCAGTCGACGGTTATCATTAGCATCTACGCGTACTCCCCTTTTATAGGTCCCTAAATACATCAGTTTGGTATATAGACTAAGCCAGCCCTGAACTCATTCCACTTTTGCCATTATACAATGGAACTTGGCGGTGAGAAAATACAGTAGCTATTTGTTAGTATGAAATCAAAGCTGGGACTTGAAGGCATGCCCTTGTATTATGACCTTCATATGCAATTGTCTGACTAACCAACACCCACTAGGCTATAACCCACTCCAGTCCACTTGAGCAGGGTTATTATATACACTAGGAACGAAACGGAAGCAAACAGGCTGAAACGGATAGGGGTCTATCTGGATTTGTCCAACAATAAATGTTTTCCATTGCAAAACATTTTGATATGTTGTGCACTAATGAATATGACCCAGGTGGCATCCCCTACCCAGACAGAGGGGATGATGATGAACTGGTTGAAGCATTGCTCAACGACCTCAACTAACCTCCCCAAATACTGTCTCCCAAGTGGAGCTCTAAAAGTAGGATGTGCTGCCTGTGCCTTGTACTGAACAGGTTCTGTTGTGTTCACGGACATCTGACTTGGACAGGGGTTGGCGGGTGGGAGAGGGGCTGTGGGACCCTGTGGATCTGTCTCTCTCTCTCTCTCTCTCTGTCCTAATTACAATCAAACCTGGAGGAGCTGACACACTTTACAGGACAGCAGAACATGAGGAGGGTGAAGCAGGTGACTGGCTAGGTGCTACTGCACCTTAGCGCACCACATAGCAGCCATGACTCTGCCTGGGTCTACTGCAGAAGGACTCAAGACCTGGAGCCTGTCCCCAGGCACAATGATGAAGACGTCCCAGAGAGGTCAGAGAGACAGTTGGCCCATAACAACACCAGTCTCAGAACAGCACATTCACTATCAGATGAGAAATATTAGTCTAAATATGTCCCATCCTAATTTCTTGGATGCGACCTGTGAGTAAATCACACCCAAATAGTCTGATTTGAAATTAGAGAAATATAACACTCACGAACAGATAAAACAAGAGTAAGCACTTTAACTGTAACAAAGTAGTGCTCTCATGATGATCTCTGTCACAGATCTAAATGGCAGAGGAAGTTGGCACACGATTGTGGCCTAGGACGAGGGAAGGAGGACCTTGAGGCGCAGGCCTGGCCGCCGCCATTACGGCTGCTTCCTTTATAATATCCAATGAAATGATCAAATTATTATTGAATCGTCTGCTTGACGGATGGCGTTCTTTCCTGTTTGGACAGACGGGGTTAACAGGGATAGCTTGTCCTACACCTCCTTGGGGGTAAACTTCCTGGCCCAACGCAGCCTTCTGAGAGAGACGGCCAAGCTAACATGATGAATCTACAGAGCCTTCACAAGTGGTGGAGAATTCCACTTTTTCACTGGGCATAATAATAAAGCGGCAGAAGCAAGGACCATTGCCAAAGTACTGTTACTAGCTCTGCTGCCAAGACATTTCTCACACTGAGACAATTAAGTCAAACGAGCTGCTACTGACAAAAAAATCTAAATAATGAAGAGCTGTATCGGAGCAAAAAACCTAGCTTTGCTATCGATATGACATACTGCTGTGAGAGAGACACAATGCCGTTAGACACTGGGTGTGGGGTAAGTAGATGTCCATTGTTGTAGATGGATTAGAATGAAAGAGAGGAGACTGTATCGGAGCAAAAAACCTAGCTTTACCTAATTTCCAACTGTTTCACTGTACAGCTACTCTGTAGTAACCTGAGAGGAAGGATGCAGTAACATTGAGCTACAACGTCTCACAGATGTGGACCATACTGTACATCCCATGCAGACCACTACCTCATCAAAGAGACATGAACATCTGGTGTTTGTCAAGTATTTCTAGGTGATTCTCTGCAGTACAACTGGATGTATCCAGAGTCGTGATCTACTGTAATTAATTTCCAATTCAGGGACAAAACTTTGAAGTGTGATTGTGCTCATATACGCGAATCAAGCGATACCAGTGCCTAATTGCAACTGCAAAAGCATGAAATACTTTGCGGCTGCATCAGTGAGTGCCCTGGATATGAGGGTGGATTTGAAGAGCGGCACCTCCTTTTCATTTAGCCGTGATGACTGACGATGCAATGTTGCGTGGCAGTCACAACACCACAGGAACGCTCCTTTGAGAGAGGCTGTTGAAAGCAGTTTAGTGCATAATTGGTATGAAAGATTCACAGAGTTTAAACATGTTAAAGGGGCAGTGCAGTCCAAAACTAGATTTTCTAGTTTGTTGTTATGATATTTCCACACTACGAGGTCGAAATAACACCCTGAAGTTGTCAAAATTATGATAATGCCATTTTAATGTAAGAGCCTGTTCAGGTGGGATGGAGTTTTTGGCCCAAAGCATAACACATCTGATTATCAGATCTGATCTGATTATTCTGACCAATGACCAGTAAGTCATCTTTCATTTGCATACGTATCCTCCTACATTAAAGCAGTTCGTGCATATATTAAGACAAAAACAAATGTGGCTATTTGTGCACACAAAACATTTTCTTGAGGCAAGCCGAAGTCTACGCCCCTTTGTCGTTGATTGATCAGCCTGAGAACAACATACGGGATCAATAGAAGGAGCAAGTTAGTTGAATTCCCAGCCTTTGATATTATACAACAAACTCTGCAAGACCTTATGCATGTAATTCTGGAGGGCGTAGGCCCATTGGAAATCAAATGTGTTTTGAATCATCTTGTTGTGTCAGGACAGATTGATCTGGACTGAATTCTGCTATTCTTGGTTTCCCTTATTCCCCTCTAGATGTTAGAGATCGGCCATCCCCAATTTATGTTAGTACATTAACATCAAGTGATGGTAAACTAAAACAGTCCTCTGGGCAAATGCTTGTCCTGCTAATGATATTGCCATTTGTTTTGGAGAGTTTGGAAGTCAATGCATATATACAACTGATAATTGAGCTAATAGAGATTGTACAGATAGTATTTGCATCAGTTCTTTCCATTGCGACAGTGTCTAGGTTTAAGTTACTCATTGAAAATATTTTGAAGCATTGGAAGGAGCTTTTTCCAGACCGCAATGTTACACCTAAACAGCATTATATGATACATTTGCCATCACAGATAAAGTAATTGGGTCCAATGGTCAGACATACAGTGTGTGTATGCGGTTCGAGTCTAAACATTGTTTCTTTAATTAAACAATGGGCTTCCAAGCTCAATTTAAAAAATATTTGCAAGTCTTTGATCAATCAGAACCACATATATGAAAGCTGCCAAAATGTTAACAGTTCAACGCACCCAATTTTTTCAAATGAAAGGGAGATGGGACCTGTATCAGAGGTTAAAGATCTACAATATTTACATGGAAAATTGAGGGATTTCCATGGGTTTCAATGAAGTAAACCATGCTGTATCAGTCAAATGGCTTGTAATAAATTGTAATAAATACATAACTCAGAAGTCCATGATCTTTGCCATAGTACTGAATGGTTATATGCCAGAATTTGGACTGGTCAAAAACATATTTCTTGTTGATTCTAGGCTTTATTGTTTGAAATGTCAACCATGTCAAACTATACGCTTTGATCGAAACGTCATGGCTTATCAAGTTGAGGTCTCACGCCTTGCACAGGCCACTGAGTTAATGGATGCTGAAAAGCTGGTTGATTTGACCTCTTATTACACAATTAGCAACAAGAGCCAAACTTATGTACAAGTCAAATACCATCTTGGGGATGTAATAGAATTGTACAACAGTTCAAATGACTCATATGTATCTGTGTTCCCCAGATATGAAAAGTGTACGGTCTTTGTTCTGTACAGTATTTTGTCTACATGATTACCTTCCTGTGTGTAAGATGACAATAAAACAGTGAATTCCATTTGGTCATTATCTGTTCTTAATATGTGAAGAGATGAAAAGGATAAGATGCTTGAAATAAGAAATTCTGACTTTGACAATGCAGTTTAGTACTTATCAGTGTTGATCAAACAGCTTTATAATTCTTGTAATTCTAGTTTCAAGCACTAAGTTACTCAGAACCAGTAATGCAATCTAAGTAACACGATATATTATCTTATTAAGATAATAATTAAGGACAAAAAAGCTTGAAACAAGTGAAATGCTCTAACATAAAAACTGCCTGGTAAGAAGAAATATCTTGTCAGACAAAAAACAAGCATATATTGCCTTGATTTAAGATATTTAATCTTATTTAGATTTCCATTTTTGCAGTGCAGGGATTTTTCAATTAAGTGTTTGTTGTCATTCAACGAGAGATGAAGGTCTTTTAAGGGAGCATGAGGGCACACTCATTCGTTTCGCCTAGTTGAGTTCGGCTAGGCGACACCTTACGTAGGCTCTAGAGCAGGGGTGGAGTGGTCTAGAGCACTCCAGTCATTGAGGGCCTGATTGGTGTCACACTTTTTCTCCATCCCTAGCAAACACAGCTGATTAATCAAATTGCATTCTTAAGTGAAGATTATGATTAGGTGATTATTGAGTCAGGTGTGTTAGCTGGGGCTGGAGCAAAACTGCGACACCAATCAGGTTCTCGAGGACTGCAATTGCCCACACCTGCTCTAAACAATCCTATCTACAAATCAGGGTTGTGTATGTAAATATATAACAATTTGTTTCAACACTCCCACACAATCAGACTGGGCATTTCAATGGCAAAAGGAGGATCAGAGAAATAAATTATTAACCCTCGGGTGTAGCCACACTACAAAAGTATGTGGACACCTCTTCAAATTAGTGGATTCGGCTATTTCAGCCACACGTTGCTGACAGGTGTATAAAATCGAGCTCACAGCCATGCAATCTCCATAGACAAACATTGGCAGTAGAATGGTCCGTACTGAAGAGCTCAGTGACTTTCAACGTATCACAGTCATAGGATTCCAACAAGTCAGTTCGTCAAATTTCTGCCCTGCTAGAGCTGCCACGGTCAACTGTTAGTGCTGTTATTGTGAATTGGAAACGCCTAGGAGCAACAATGGCTCAGTAGTGAGTTGCAACACTCACTACCGAGTTCCAAACAGCCTCTCGAAGCAACGTCATCACAAGAACTGTTCGTCGGGAGCATCATGAAATGGGTTTCCATGGCCTAGCAGCCGCACACAAGCCTAAGATCACCATGCGCAATGCCAAGCGTCTGCTGGAGTGGTGTAAAGTTCGCCGCCATTGGACTCTGGAGCAGTGGAAATGCGTTCTCTGGAGTGATGAATCACACATCCCCATCCATTTGGAGGATGACAGGAGAACAATACCTGCCTTTGGTGGAGGACGAATAATGGTCTGGGGCTGTTTTTCATGGTTCGGGCTAGGCCCCTTAGATCCAGTAAATGGAAATGGACATTCTAGACAATTCTGTGCTTCAACTTTGTGGCAACAGTTTGGGGAAGGCCCTTACCTGTTTCAGCATCATAATGCCCCTGTGCCCAAAGCGAGGTCCATACAGAAATAGTTTGTTGAGATCGGTGTGGAAGAACTTAACTGGACTGGCCTGGGGTTGACCTCAACCCCCTGGACACCTTTGGGATGAATTGTTATGACGACTGCAAGCCAGACTCAATCGCCTAACATTAGTGCCCGACTTTACTAATACTCTTGTGGCTGAATGGAGACTCACCTTTCCATAGAGGGGTCATATTAGTGTGTAGCCCAAACTGTTCGCTACAGACAGAAGATGGCAGATTGGCTGTACCAATTTTAGACGAGTCTCTAGACACTTGTGGGCGTCCTGGAACAAAACAACATGTACGTGTTCAGGAGAGTCTCATCTTTCCATCGGGGGGGGGCATAAGAGTTTGTAGGCCAAATCGTTCAGACGTTAAAGACGTTTTCGTGAGAAGACACATTTTCGGGATGTCTCATGGTCTGAAAAACACCGCTCCAGCTCTGCCATCTTTCACCGCGGAAACGGAAGGGCAGTGGATTGAGATGCATCCAATGCAAAAAAAACCTGCTAATTCGATTTTCACAGCCCGCGGAACCCCTCTATGGGGTTAAACATATATTTTGAGTTATTTTCATTAAATAAACACACACACTGATTTATTAGACATACAGTAAATTAAAAAGACTGCATGGGGGCTTTCAAGATGTTCAAATTCAGTGGCACGTGGCTCCTAGAGGCTGCCTATTCCCTATAGCAGTGGCTTGCTGTTGTCATTTTTATCATTTAGGAGACACTCAGGAGCAATTAGTGTTATGTGCCTTGCCTAATGGCAAATTGACAGATTTGACAAATTCACCTAGTTGGCTTGGGGATTCAAACCAGTGTTACTGGCACAACGTTCTTAACCGCTAAGCTACCTGCTGCCTTGTCATCTCACGTTATACTATCCTGTGTTAGTGCCGCACTGATTCAATGCATCCAGTGCAGGAGAGGAAGGTCATTATGTGTTATTGAAATAACAGTCAAGAAAACAGGGCACTCTGAAGCTGAACCATTCATGTGATGTAACAGCACTAGGGACAAGGGTGAATGAAACGGCTTGGAATGTTTTAGTCATATTTCATTATTTCTAAAAGTTATACAGTAATGTTTGTAAATGGCAAGCTAAGCTGCAAGGTGGATGTGGCGTATCTTTTTTCTCAAAACAACAGAAGCTAAATGACAGATGGACATGGGAAGGGGAACTCTGTGAAATAGAAATAGATGGTGAATACTGAATAAAAAAGCTGTAATCACTTATAAACCTCAGCAGGGTAACTCAAAGCATAGCCGCGGGGAAGAAGTTTGGGGTTAGGGGGTGCTGCGATGTCTTTCTCCAATGGGGGGGGGTTGCCCATGCTGCATATTGGTTCAGGATTATTAAATGCCCGGTGCACTACTTTTGTGAATAATTAGCATCAGTCAAAGGTTTGGGCACATCTACTCATTCCAGAGATTTTCTTTATCTTTACATATTCTACATTGTAGAATAATAGCGAAGACATCAAAACTATGAAATAACACATGGAATCATGTAGTAACCAAAAAAGTGTTAAACTAATCAAAATATATTTTATATTTGAGATTCTTCAAAGTAGCCTTTGCCTTGATGATAGCTTTTGTACACTCTTGGCATTCTAACAACCAGCTTCATGAGATAGTCACCTGGAATGCATTTCAATTAAAAGGTTTGCCTTGTTAAAAGTACATTTGTGAAGTTTCTTTAGTTTCTCTTTGCTTATTTGAGCTGTTCTTGCCATAATATGGACTTGGGTCTTTTACCAAATAGGGTTATCTTCTGTATAACACATCGAACTTGTCAAAAGACAACTGATTGGCTCAAACGCCTTAAGAAGCAAAGAAATTCCACAAATTAACTTTGTAAACATTTCAAAAAACATAATTTCGCTTTGACAAATGACTGGTACTGTATGTGTGTGCGTGTGTAGTGAATGTGTGGGTTTTGTGTGAGTGTCAGTGTATATAGTGTGTATATACAGAATAGTCTTATGAGTGTGCATAGAGTCAATGCAAGATAGGGTCAGTGCAGATAGTACAGGTAACTATTAATTAACTACAGTATTTAGCAGACTTATGGCTATATATCAGTCTTATGGCTTGGGGGTAGAAGCGGTCTCGAAGCCTGTTTGTTCCATAGTCGATGCTCCGGTACCGTTTGCCGGATGGTAGCAGAGTTAACAGTCTATGGCTTGGGTGGCTGGAGTTTTTGGCACCACCTGACATAGAGGTCCTAGATTGTACGGAGTTCGGCCCAGTGCTGTACGATATGGCCAAAATATCATATCATGGTATTTTTCAAAATTTTTCTGGTATGACGGTATTTGATGTTTTTGATTTATAAAAGTTATAAATTTGCTTAATGATTAGTGTGTGACCGTAGGGTGGCAACACATATATTCTAAATTATTTCAATGGGTCTTTCTCCATTCTGATTGTTTTATACTGTTCAATTCAACTTCAACCTAAAATTGAAGTTGAATTGCGTCGCTCCACAGCTATTTTCAGGTCTCTCCAGAGATGTTTGATCGGGTTCAAGTCCGGGCTCTGGTTGGCCCACTCAAGGTCATTCAGAGACTTGTCCCGAAGCCACACCTGTGTTGTCTTGGCTGTGTGCTTAGGGTGGTTATCCTGTTGGAAGGTGAACCTTTCCCCCGGTCTGAGGTCCTGAGCGATCTGGAGCAGGTTTAAATCAAGCATCTCTCTGTACTTTGCTGCGTTCATCTTTCCCCTCGAACCTGACTAGTCTCCCAGTCCCTGGCGCTGAAAATCACCCCAACAGCATGATGCTGCCACCACCATGCTTCACCGTAGGGTGGACTTCAATCATGTTGTAGAAACATCTCAAGATTGATCAATGGGAACAGGATGCACCTAAACTCGATTTCGAGTCTCATACCAAAGGGTCTAAATACTTAAGTAAATAAGGTATTTTTTAATTATTTTTTATAAATTTGCAGAAATGTCTAAAAACCTGTTTAAGCTTTGTGTTCATGGGGTATTGTGTGTCGATTGATGAGGAAAAAACATATTTAATCCATTTTAGAATAAGGCTGTAATGTAAGAAAATGTGGAAAACTGGAAGAGGTCTGAATATTTTCCCGAATGCACTGTAAATAAACCGATTAATAAGCCATTCTGTATTGACAAGTCACCTCAGGTTGTAGGAAGCTGCTATATTCATGTTGTGAACTGTGAGCCACAGCCATTTAGACAATTTACCCAACCTGAGGTCTTTCTGACCATACTTCTAACATGTTACCCTGGCAACACTGATGTTGTCCCAAATGGCACACTATTTCCCTTTATTGTGCATAAGACGCTCGTCAAAAGTAGCGCACCATATAGGGAATAGGGTGCCATTTGGGACGCAGCCAGAGACGAGTCCTAGGGGAGTCTGGCCCGACACATCATTGTGCCTATCTCTGTGAGTGACAGAAGTGTGCAGTAGCAATCACAACATGTTAAGGATCCAGAATGAGCTTCTCACTCTCTCCCTCTCCATTGTATTGGAGCTGCCAAGGTGAAAATTGGGCCTGAGTGACTTCGCATTGGATTTTAAGTCCATTTGATGAGGGAGAATCAAGAGGAATGATTATTTAACTAAGCTCAGAGCTCGCTGCAAATCAAACGGGCCTATGATGTGAGAATTCATTTAATGGGGACTCTGTGTGATTGTCTTCAATAAACATCCAGGACCCCAGGGACATGTTTTAATTAACTTGCTTCAGATACAAATAAATTAATGTAAACAAACATAAATCAACTGAGTGCCGCACGGTCTGTTATGTTTTTTGACAAAACCTCATGAATACTAAAGGAAACCCAGCCTCGATATGAAAGGACATGATTCAGGGAGGCGCCACAGCCTCCCTCCCCAATCTACTGTGGGATAAAATTAAGGACAGAAGAAGTAGACAGAGAGAAGAGAATACGTGCATCTGTAAAACTGATGAAATGATGAAAACATCAGTAGCCAAAACATCATAATAAGTACCAAGTGGCCTTTATAAATAGTGAAAAGCAATAATGGCATTATAACGAATATAACTGTCAATTTGAACATTTTATTACATTTTTTATCAAAATGCCTTCGGGAACATGTGAACTTTCATGTGCCTTCAAAATAAACATGTATGCCATCTGTAAATACAAATAAAATAGTTAAATTGTGAGCCTTGTTGGTTAATCTGCGGAAAAAGACAGGGACCTGAGATAATGGATGGGCTGGACATGCCTAGAAATGAGTTTGGATTGGTCTGCCATATAGAATGTTTCTGTCTATGTGAAAGATATAACGTTGGACTGCCCTCAACAACATGGACTGCACTAAACAACATTACTGCCCTGAATTTTAGCAGGCGCTATAGACAAAGATCAGTGGGGAAAATGTATTATGGACTACTACTAGGATCAGTGTGAACCAGAGTGACTTGACACAACGTGTCTCGACATGTACAGAGCATTTGGAAAGTATTCAGACTACTTGACTATTTCCACATTTTGTTACTTTACAGCCTTATCCTAAAGTCGATTCAATTGTTATTTTTCCCCCTCATCAATCTACACACAATACCCCCTAATGACAAACCAAAATAAGATTTCACATTTTTGCAAATGTATTAAAAAGTACTTACATAAGTATTCAGACCCATTAATCACTTCTTTGTTGAAGTACCTTTGGCAGCGATTACAGCCTTGATTCTGGGTTCTGGATGGGCCACTCAAGGACATTCAGAGACTTGTATAGAAGCCACTCCTGCATTGTCTTGGCTGTGTGCTTAGGGTTGTTGTCCTGTTGGAAGGTGAACCTTTGCCCCAGTCTGAGGTCCTGAGTGATCTGGAGCAAGTTTCAATGATATCGCTGTACTTTGCTCCATTCATCTTTCCCTCAATCCTGACTAGGCTCTTAGTCCCTGCCGCTACATCCCAACAGCATGATGCTTCCACCACCATGCTTCATTCGTAAGGATGGTGCCAGGTTTTCCTTCAGACGTGACACTTGGCATTTAGGCCAAAAATTAAAATCTTGGTTTCATCAGACCAGAGAATCTTGTTTCTCATGGTCTGAGAGTCATCTAGGTGCCTTTTAGCAAACTCCAAGCGAGCTGTAATGTGCTTTTTACTGAGGAGTGGCTTCCATCTGGCCACTCTACCAATAAGGCCTGATTGGTGGAGAGCTGCAGAGAACTCCCTAGGGTTCTCCCTGACCAAGGCCCTTCTTCGAGTCTCATAACAAAGGGTCTAAATATTTATGTAAACAAGATATATATAAATACATTAATATGTATTGGGTTTTTTTGTTGCAAAAATGTCTAAAAACCTGTTTTCGTTTTGTCATTATAGGGTATTGTGTGTAGATTTAATCCATTTTAGATTAAGGCTGTAGCGTAACAAAATGTGGAAAAAGTGAAGGGGTCTGAATACATTACGAATGCACTGTACATGTCTAGACAATAGTTACCCATCCACTTAGGTAGATGTGGCTGGTGGGTGGTTGTCACATTTCTTTCACATGACCCATCAATTTAGACAAGTGTGTCTGAGTAAGAATAATCTAATATTTATACAATATTTTTATCTCAACACTATTTTTGATATTGCTACTATGCAAATATGCAAGTAACTGTACTGTATACACCTTCTGTATCCTCTGCATGTGACAAATACAATTTGATTTTACTTGATATAGTGTGTTTACCAGAGACGGTAATGTGAAGAACAACATGACCACATGTTGAAGAACAACACCAAAGTCAGATTAGGATATAGATTAAGTGTATTTTTACTACTACTTTTTGCTATTACTTTTACCACTTTTAGACTTGAAATCTTTGGTTATTTACTACACTACTCACTCTGTTTGGCACATGGCCTCACAAGTGAATCCTTAAAGAGGTGGGTGGGGCTAAGTCTTAAGAGGGTGTGAACGATGCTGAATGGTGTAGACAAAGAAGAGCTCTTCAGTAAAGTAGGTATACCACAATATTCTAGGACCATTTTCTCAAAAGTGGGGTTACAAGTTTATCAATTTTCAAAGCAGAATTACTTTCCCATTGTTCCGCAACTGTAGTGTATGATATACAATTTTCTAGCTCCGAGTCTCTCCTTTTATCCAATGTAAAAAACACAATTTCAAATTTTGCTACATAAGACCAAATTGAGGCAGTGAGTCAAATGTTTTGTCAGCTCGTGCTTATATTGTGTGCATCTTCACACAACGGCATCAGTTGGATTTCAGTTGTTCATGGTGCCGGCCAGATTAGTTTTCTTTGCAAGCAAATTGTTCACCAATGACAGTGAAGTTAGGAAATTGTTCATGGTGACATTTCTCCCCTTGCCAACGTGAGTTTCCACAAACCCCATCACCACATTCTCTGACTCTCGATCACTTGCTGCCTGATGTGGATATTTTCACAGATATTGAAAGCCGCTCAGCATGTAAAATTACGCACGCTCTCACTGTGTAGCATACTCCAAATAGCCCGGAGGAGATTGATAAGACTGCTTTGATTCAGTGGACTGATATAGGGTGCACACAGTGCCTTCAGAAAGTATTCATACCCCTTCAATTATTCCACAGCCTGAATTCACAATGTATTAGATCGTTTTCCCCCCATCTACACACAACACCCCATTATGAGAAAGTAATAACATGTTTGTAAAAATGTTTGCAAATTTATTGAAAATGAAATACAGAAACAACAAATTTTCATAAGTATTCACACCCCTGAGTCAATACTTTGTAGAAGCACCTTTGGCAGCGATTACAGCTGTGAGTTTTTCAGGGTAGGTCTCTACGAGCTTTCCAGACTTGGATTGTGCAACATTTGCCCATTAGTCAAAATTCTTCAAGTTATGTCAAATTGGTTGTTGATCATTGCTAGACAACCATTTTCAGGTCTTGCCATAGATTTTCAAGAAGATTTAAGTCAAAACTGTAAATTGGCTATTCAGTAACATTCACTGTCTTCTTGGTAAGCAACTCCAGTGTAGACTTGGCCTTGTGTTTTAGGTTATTCTCATGCTGAAAGGTGAATTAATCTCCCAGTGTCTGGTGGCAAGCCGAATGAACCAGGGTTTCCTCTAGAGTTTTGCCGGTGCTTGGCTCCATTCTATTTATATTTTATCCTGAAAAACTCCCCAGTCCTTAACGATTACAAGCATAACATTTATGCAGCCACCACAACGCTTGCAAATACGGAGAGTGGCAATGTGTTGTATTGGATTTGCCCCAAACATACCACTTTGTTGTATTCAGGAAAATATTTTCACTCTGTCAATTAGATTAGTATTGTGGAGTAAACTACAATGTTGTTGATCCATCCTCAGTTTTCAACTATCACAGCCATTAAACTCTGTAACTGTTTTAAAGTCGCCATTGGCCTCATGGTGAAATCCCTGAGCAGTTTCCTTCCTCTCCGGCAACTGAGTTAGGAAGGACGCCTGTATCTTTGTAGTGACTTGGTGTATTGATACACTATCCAATGTGTAATTAATAACCACCGTGATCAAGGGGATATTCAAGGTCTGCTTTTTTACCCATCTACTGTACTAATAGGTGCCCTTCTTTGCGAGGCATTGGAAAACATCCCTGGTGTTTGTGGTTGAATCTGTGTTTGAAATTCACTGCTCTCCTGCGGGACCTTACATATAATTGCATGTGTGGAGTAGAGATGAGGTAGTCATTCAAAATCATGTAAAAAACTATTATTGCACACAGAGTGCAACTTATGTGACTTGTTAACACTAAAACCGCCATAGGTCAACGGCTACTGATGTTTGATTTGTAAATAAAACATAAAGGCAAAAGAAAAAGCTACCTCCTGCACCTTCCCTGACTTTTACCAAATGTTTGCATTTTACATTGCTCAGTTGTCAGAATCTTTTAAATGCCAAACTGAAAAGTATTTAGAGCTCTATTACCTGTTGTTTCCACACCTAGTACCACCTTAATGGGCCAAGACAAATGCGCTGTAGGATGTTGGTACCAAGCCAGGCGCTAATGCGCCTCTCTCGCCTCACTGAATGACAAATGAATGAATGGGAGATAATTGTGCAGGTTACTTCACAATTTGATTTAAATTAGGCCTAGCTGAATGACAAGGAAGGTGAAGAGGTTGATTTAATTTAGAAAGACAATATTGTGATGATGAGTTTGTTATGCCTATTTGTCAGCTTTGGCGCTCATGTTTATAGCAAATAATTTGACTTGCGGGTTGATATATTTTCCTTTTGTTTTACTTTGTAAAAATAAGCTGATATGGGATTGTTTTATTTACTATAACTATGTGTTGCAGTAGGCCTTTAGAATAACGCAAAACATATCTTGACTCTATCCTAATTGATGAGAAGGGACTTGAAGGGAAGCAAACGATGCCAGCAAACGATGCCAGCCCACTGAATGAATGACAAATGGATGAAAGGAGATAATTGTGCACATTACTTTAGAATCACATTTAAATGAGGCCTAACTAAATGGTAAGGAGGGAGAAGATGTTGATTTAATTATGAACAACAATAGTATAATGATGAGTTTGTGTTATACCTATTTATCATCATTGGTGCACATGTAAGTAACTTGAACACGCACCTTGCGGGTTGATACCATTCTGTTTTAAGTTTTACTTTGTAAAAATAAGCCGTTATGGGACAGTTTTTAATCACATTTATTGTAAGGGAAACGAAAACATGCTATGAAAACATGCAGTAGGCTTTTAGAATAATGCAAAACATATCCTTGACTATCCAAGTTGATGAGCGCGGGGAAGGAAACAATGTCAGTCAGCCAGCACAGCGGCCCATCGAAACTACACCTAAACTAATTTCACACATAAGAGTTAGAATATAGACTAGATTAAATTGACAATAGTCTAATGAGTGACAATATTATCAGTTGTCAAATTGTACATGAAGAGATGGGCATAGCTTGGAAATGACAGATGCAGGGAAAGGATCATCAGTTAATCAAATCGTCCTTCAGAGTCACATGCAGGTAAAACATTTTGATTTCTATATAGTATCAAAAAGAGCATATTCTGCAGTTTCTATGACACTTACATTTGTCAAATAACTCTCAAAATTCAGAGGTGCAATTCTATTTCCAAATGTCACTTTTTCCATCTGCACAATCCATGCGTTCAGCAAATTACCAAATTCACTATTCTGTTTTCTTTTTCTTATTTCCACAATGTTTCTTTAGACCTGACAAAATTATTACGGACGTCTTTGTGATGGACGAACTAGTGGTTTTTCGTTATTACTTAGAGTAACATAAACTAAAAAAATGAAATGATGTTCTTTGTAATAATAGTTTTATGGTTTTCTAATGTTACCTAAGACCTTTAAAAACACCACTAAATTATTATTCTTCAGATAGCATATATTAAATGTATTTACTAGACAGTTAGAATATTGATGAGTCATCGGTTGGAAGTGTCAAGAATTGGCTTTAGGCCTACATTTTCGCTAGGAATTTGCATATTTATAAAAAACATATCCTTGACTCTATCTAAAAATAAAAATACTGTTGTTAAATTTCTACATGGATATACTGTGCATTTCCACAAATATTTATTCATGCATATCATGATATACAATTGATTCTTCACTATTTAACAAGCCTTGGTGCTTATGTTTGCGCACCTTACAGGCTGAAAGGCCAGTCGGTGTTGGTGTTACGCACATTTTTACTCCTGAACATACAGTTGAGGTCGGAAGTTTACATAACTTAGGTTGGAGTCGTTAAGACTTGTTTTTCAATCACTCCACAAATATCTTGTTAACAAACTATAGTTTTGGCAAGTCGGTTATGACATATGGTTTGTGTAATTTTTCCAACAATTGTTTACAGATAAATTATTTCACTTATAATTCACTGTATCACAATTCCAGTGGGTCAGAAGTTTACATGCACTAAGTTGGCTGTGCCTTTCAACAGCTTGGAAAATTCCAGAAAATGATGTCATGGCTTTAGAAGCTTCTGATAGGCTAATTGATATCATTTGAGTCAATTGAAGGTGTACCTGTAGATGTATTTCAAGACCTACCTTGAAACTCAGTGCCTCTTTGCTTGACATCATGGGAAAGTCAAAAGAAATCAAGACCTCAGAAAAAAAATTGTAGATCTACACAAGTCTGGTTCATCCTTGGGAGCAATTTCCAAACGCCTGAAGGTACCACGTTCATCTGTACAAACAATAGTACACAAGTATAAACACCATGGGACCACACAGCCGTCATACCGCTCTGGAAGGAGACACGTTCTGTCTCCTAGAGATGAACGTACTTTGTTTGCGAAAAGTGCAAATCAATCCCAGAACAAGAGCAAAGGACCTTGTGAAGATGCTGGAGGAAACAGGTACAAAAGTATTTATATCCACAGTAAAACGAGTCCTATATCGACATAACCTGAAAGGCCACTCAGCGAGGAAGAAGCCACTGCTCCAAAACCGCCATAAAAAAGCCAGACTACGCATTGCAACAAGCACATGGGGACAAAAACCGTACTTTTTTGGAGAAATGTCCTCTGGTCTGATGAAACAAAAATAGAACTGTTTGGCCATAATGACAATCGTTATGTTTGGAGGAAAAAGAGGGAGGTTTGCAAGCCGAAGAACACCATCCAACTGTGAAGCACGGGGGTGGCAGCATCATGTTGTGTGGGTGCTTTGCTGCAGGAGGGACTGGTGCACTTGACAAAGTAGATGGCATCATGAGGAAAGTTATGTGAAAACTTATGTGGATATATTGAAGCAACATCTCAAGACATCAGTCAGGAAGTTAAAGCTTGGTCGCAAATGGGTCTTTCAAATGGACAATGACCCAAGCATACTTCCAAAGTTGTGGCAAAATGGCTTAAGGACAGCAAAGTCAAGGTATTGGAATGGCCATAGGCTTTCCATGACAAAGAGCTTGAATACATATTGACTGAAGATAATTCAGCTTTTTATTTTTAATTAATTTGTAAAAATGTGAAAAACATCATTCCTCTTTGACACTATGGGTTCTTATGTGTAGGCCAGTGACAAAAAAAAATCGCATTTTAATCCATTTTAAATTCCTGCTATAACACAACAAAATGTGGAAAAAGTCAAGGGGTGTGAATACTTTCTGAAACACTGTACCATTTTAAGATTATAATTAGCATGGATCAATACAATAGAATGATCTTAATTTAAAATAGTTGATTATATAATTATGCATTGTTCGCTTCCCCTCGCTCATCATCTCACCCATTCTCCCTCTTTCTCCCCATCATACTTTTACTTAATTTATTTAATCTTTTGTTATATGTGTGAAATTAGTTTCAGTATAGTTTAGGTTCCGATTCAAAGCAATTATTGGGGTGATTATCAGCTCTGGGCACTTTCAACTATCGGAAGGAGTGGAGCAGAGCTGGCCTTACTCTTGGGAGAAGGAGGGCAACGGTGGAAAACCATAAAACAGTCATGTTTGTGATATTAAGATTCTAACACTGACTGTGTTATATAGACTTATTTAGGAAAAGACAAGGACAGGGGGGGGGGGGACATGACTTAAAAAATAATAAATAAATAATATTCATGAGCAGTCAAAATGACTGCTTTAGCGGTTCTAGTGTTAAGGTATAGACACTCTCGTTGACTTCTTGCTATTCTGAGCACCAAGATGCACTTCACAGTAACAAAATGTCTACTTTGAACCTGACCGGTGAAATGACACAATGCCCCAAAGCCATCATGTGTAATAAATACATTTCATGCAAACTTACAGAAGAACAACTTAAAAAAGAGACCAGAAGTCTTATAATCTCAAAGGGTATGTCCCAAATTGCACCATATTCCCTATATAGTGCTACCTTTGACCAGAGCTCTATAGGTGATCTGGGACAAAGAAAGTCACAGCAACAACATTCCCAATTGTTGTGTTGGGCTATGAACTGTGATCTGGCAATGTGAGCCTCCAGTACCTTGGTGGCCAGGCGTTTGACGGCCTCCTCCTTGCGTCTCTGGACCTCAGGGGTGCCGGGACAGCTGTTGTTCCGCATGGTGTTGGTGGCGCTAGGTGGAGGGGTGGGCTGAGGGGGCTGGCTGAGGGGGAGGTCGGTGCTCTGGGGGTCCCCACCATCTAAAAGGAAGAGTGGGAGGGAAGCAGGGTCGTCCATCAACAGGAAGACTCACTGTAAAGACTATTCAGGTGCAACCATGGTAGCATCCTAAATGGCACCCTATTCCAATAGTGCACTACTTTTTACTCGTCAAAAGCAGCACACTATATAGGGAATTGGCTGCTGTTTGGGACTTAGCTGATAACTTTTCATTGTTTGACAAATCAGTTCTTACTCTCACAATGAAAATGTATTTTCATTCGTACAGAATAACCTTGTGAGATTGTGTGGAAGACTTATGCATAGCATATAGTATTCAGCATTTACCAACTCGAGAAAGCATAGAAATGACATCAATGCAACCAAGACTGTGCCCTTCTGTATTCAGAAACATACAGTAGTCTGTAGCATTACAATTACACTACCGTTCAAAAGTTTGGGGTCACTTAGAAATGTCCTTGTTTTTAAAAGAAAAGCACCTTTTTTTGGACATTAAAATAACATCAAATTGATCAGAAATACAGTGTAGACAACGTTAATGTTGTAAATGACAAGCTGGACAGCTTCATTAAATAGTACCCGCAAAACACCAGTCTCAACGTCAACAATGAAGAGGCGACTCCGGGATGTTGGCCTTCTAGGAAGAGTTCCTTTGTCCAGTGCCTGTGTTCTTTTGCCCATCTTAATATTTTATTTTTATTGGCCAGTCTGAAATATGGCTTTTTCTTTGCCACTCTGCTTAGAAGGCCAGCATCCCAGAGTTGCCTCTTCACGGTTGACATTGAGACTGGTGTTTTGCGGGTACTATTTAATGAAGCTGCCAGTTGAGGACTTGTGAGGCGTCTGTTTCTCAAACTAGACACTCTAATGTACTTGTCCTCTTGCTCAGTTGTGCACCGGGGCCTCCCACTCCTCTTTCTATTAGAACCAGTTTGCGCTGTTCTGTGAAGGGAGTAGTACACAGCGTTGTACGAGATCTTTAGTTTCTCTGTAATTTCTCACATGGAATAGCCTTCATTGCACAGAACAAGAATAGACTGACCAGTTTCAGAAGAATGTATTTGTTTCTGGCCATTTTGAGCCTGCAATCAAACCCACAAATGCTGATGCTCCAGATACTCAACTAGTCTAAAGAAGGCCAGTTTTATTTCTTCTTTAATCAGGATAACAGTTTTCAGCTGTGCTAACATAATTACAAAAAGGTTTTCTAATGATCAATTAGCCTTTTAAAATTATAAACTTGGATTGGCTAACACAACATGCCATTGGAACACAGGAGTGATGGTTGCTGATAATGGGCCTCTGTACGCCTATGTAGATATTCCATAAAAAAATCTGCCTTTTCCAGCTACAATTGTCATTTACAACATTAACAATGTCTACACTGTATTTCTGATCAATTTGATGTTATTTTAAAGGGCAAAAAAAAATGCTTTTCTTTCAAAAACAAGAACATTTCAAAGTGACCCGAAACTTTTGAACGATAGAGTACATATTTTTTTCTGCCAAGTGAAAACTTTATACCTATCTGTATCACTTCCTGTCAGAACCTGGATGATTGACGTGTTGGGCTACATAGTTCCTGGACATTTCATGTCACTACTGAACATGTTGATGGATTTAACCACACATTATTTCAGCCCACAGTCTAATCTCCTTTCTGTAAGTCCCTGACATGTCTATTTACACGAGAGCACCCAACATGAATGATGATGATGAGGAGGATTAGGTCACATTTGGTCCAGGCAGTACGTGACTGTGGATGTGTCCTGGGCCCTGGTCAAAAGGAGTGCACTAAATAGGGAATAGGGTACCATTTGAAACGTAACTACGGGTTATTTCTTACTTTTGGGCGATGAGCTGGGACTGTTAGAGGCGATCTGCCGCATGCGGCCACCGTGACAGCTGAGCGCCACCAGGCGGGAGATGATGGCCGTCTTGCCGAAGCCCACATTGCCCACAACCACGGCGCCGTGGCTCTCCTCGCAACCGTCACCCTTCAGAACGTCCTCCAGCTGCTGGAAGAGCCAATCGCGGCCCACAAACACAGAGTCTGTGGTGATGCTGGGCACCTCGAACAGCAGCGGCTTGAGCATGATGTCCACCGTCTTGTAGGGAGCGAAGCGTGCTAGAAGAAACCAAATAAAATACAAACATTTACCAACTGAAAGTTCATAAGAAAAGAGGGCATATATAATGAATCATACATTTAGCTAGGCGTGAGAGTGAATAAATAGACAGACATTTATTCCCTAGCTGGCGTGAAGCCTCGAAACCAATTCAGTCACTGATTAGGGAACGTCTCCATCTGAAACACCGTTTACACCTGTACTGTACTGTACTGTTCTAATTGATCTCTCATCTGGATGTGCACGTTTGATCTTGCCGTGGCGTGTGTATGTGTCAGGTTTGCAATCCACAGAAATGTTAAACATTGTATCATATTGCGTTATTTTGCCGGAGTATCATCCAGGATAATCAGATTGAAAATAACATATTTTTCTCCTGTAATCATCTGAACCGTCTTTGTGTGTCTCATTGTCACACCATTCGTTCACAAACCATTTGAGGAACATTAATATCAGTTGATCATACTGTCCGTCTGTCCATCTGTCTGTCTACGGCGGTTGCAGTGTGATAAGTGCTGACTGTCAACCAGGCAATAAACACCTGCTGCAGGCCAAACACTCTTCTCAGGGCTGTTGAGGGGGAGTAGAGGAGATGCCTGGACTGCAGTCAGTGTCCACCGCACAGCTAGAGAAAGAATGGGCTATTTTTCCTCTGTAGCTCTCTCTCTCTCTCTTCATCATTGCCCTCTCTATCTCTTCCCCCTCTCTCTGTATTTTCCCTCTCTCTCTCGCTCTCTCTCTCTGTCTTTCTTTCTTTCTCTCTCTCCATCTCTTAGTCTGAGCTATGACCAGCTAGCTCCATTGGCTTGGACCATTTGTAAGTCATCTTCAACAGGGCAGCTAGCTTCAGAACTGATTATTTCTCTCTCCCACACACCTTGACTGCATAAGAGAGACAAATCAGTACTAGCCGTACTAACCGACAACCACCAGTCCCCTCCGTCTACTGAGCTCTGGGAATAGCAGTTTAGTTGGAGAAGCTGCTCAACTGCATTTAAATGGAAATCATGGAGGTGGATGGCAAAGGTTTGCAATTTAACAAACGAATGCTTCTATTAGACTGCTTACAGTGTCTAATGAAAGCCAAACACATAATGCTCATAAATGTGGACTGTTGCAAAAATGTCTGTCCAGAGGGACATTTTACATAAGTCTAACAACTCTATACTGACAGCGGTAGAGAAAACTGAGAGGGTTTTAAAAGAGGGTTAAATAGTAGCAGCAGCAAAGGGGGAACCAACTCCATATTAATAAACATATTTTTGGCCATGTAGCATATGCTGCTCTGTGTTCTATGGAATAGGTTTACATTTTCCCTATGTTTTGTTTATAATTCTGGTGTGCACTGTGCTGGCTCTTGTTCTATCCCGGAGAATAGCTAGTTATTGTATGGCTGTGATCCAAATGGCACCATATTCCCTATTATATAGTGCACTACAAAGGGCCCTGATCAAAATAAGTGAACTATATAGGGAATGGGGTACCATTTAGGACATAGTCTAGGTGTACATGCTGTTTAACAGTACCTTTGGAGTCTTGTGGTGCCCTCCCACCTGTGTTATGCCAGGGCAGCCGAATGGACGTCCGCAGGGGAGTATTACGCTGTTCATCAAGATAGCTCAGGTCTTCCAGCTTGGTGGAACTGGTGGCTACAGAGAGAGAGAGAGAGAGAAAACTATGAGATCATGTGTTTTTCACGAAAATTATGACGTGATTCGCAGTTCAGCCTTTATTAGGTGAATGCACATGATCAGATTACTCTGAACAGACAATGATCACCAGCTAAAACCAATGATGACAAACATGTCACAGGGGAAATCATGTCAATAAGTCGTAAATTCTAATCCAGGGTTTGCCCGGAATACGCTGAGAGAGAGAAAAGAGGAGTAGAGAGAAGAAGAGGGGACACAGATCCAGGGTGACGATGGCAGGATTTCAGGCAGAGGAAAGTGAACGGGAGTTTGGCCAGAGCAGTGGACCCTGGCATTGGCAGTTCCCTGGAGGTGGTGTGGGCACTGGGCAGCCAGGTACAGTACAGCCGACAGGTGGTGAGCAATATCCAAATGCCTCGCATCCCAAATGCCTCGCTATTCCCTTTATTGTGCAATACTTTAGACCAGGGCCCATAGTGCATCTGGTGAAAAGTAGTTCACTTTATAGGGAATATGGTGCCACTTGGGACTCAGAAATTAATATGGATGTCAGGAACACAACACAGAGCCAACAGACACATTTACTCACTAAAGCCAGCCTTACTACAGGGATTACTGCATGAAAACATACAGTAGGCTACAGCAGCATTACAGAGAGAACTCACAGAACATGCAGCCTATAGCAGCAGGAGAAGAAACAGCCATGATGAAGGAAGAATGACTGCAAACAATTCCTGTCATTGGATCAGAATGAGAAGTGATAATAAACACTAGCAGTTTGTTATATAAAATTCAACCTCAAACTCTACCTACCGTCTGAGCCGGCATCCTCTAGCAACATGCAGACAAAGACAGACAACGTTAAACAAGGTCTTCGGTGTTCCTGGCAACAATGAAATCACCATGGAGACCTGGCTGTCATGTTTAAAGGAACAACAACAATGCGGAAAAGACACCACTTTTTTTTTGATAAACAGCTAAATGGATGTACCAATTCTAGATTGTCCCTTTAACAGGAAAAATCAAAGCCCTCCTCTCTCTCTCTCTACTCCATCTGCCTAAGCTGAGCTGGGAGGACAGACAGGACAGTATGCGACTCTCTTCTCCAACTTACTTGGAGGAATGTTCTCCTAATTAGGAACCCGCAGGGAAGGCAGCACGCATCAACAGAACTTTAATAGGCATCAACAGAACTTTAATAGGCATCAATATAACTTTAATAGGAATCAATAGAACTTTAATAGGAATCAATAGAACTTTAATAGGAATCAATAGAACTTTAATAGGAATCAATAGAACTTTAATAGGCATCAATATAACTTTAATAGGAATCAATAGAACTTTAATAGGAATCAATAGAACTTTAATAGGAATCAATAGAACTTTAATAGGAATCAATAGAACTTTAATAGGAATCAATAGAAATGTAATAGGAATCAATAGAACTTTAATAGGCAAAAATAAAACTCAACGATCAGCCACTTTTATGTTTCACTTTTCACAAGCCTGATGATGTGAATTTTACTTCAGCTCTAAAATGAGAATAAATGAGAGCTCAAGTCTGAGATAGCATAACTTTAATTCAGCATGCACGGTGAGAAATCATTTCACACAATGCAGCCAGAATGTTAAAACGTTTGTTGCACTTGAGCTCAATGCTCCCAACAGTGCCAACCTGTTAGTGCTGGGCAGTGGGCCCCCACCGGTATTACCACACTAGAGGCTGAAGTAGCTACTTACAGTCGGTCAGCGGCAACAGAGCCAGAGAGCTGGGCAGGACAGCAGCAGGTATTTAAAAACACTCCCGGCATGGAGCAGGCAGGCTGAAAGGCAGGCAGGGCGGAGGCCCTTTGTGGAAAAGCTCCAGAGAATTATTCTCCCCAGTGGGCTGGATGCTCACCAGAGTACCCAAGTGAATCTTCTGCCCCAGCGCTCCCATCCATGTACAGGCACACTGGCCGCATTCAACTGGTGACTGGGCTTGGCAGTCCACAGGCACTGCTCTCTCTCCCTCTCCCTACCTCACAACATCCACAGCATTAGCAGCGCTCCGTGCAAAATGAATACAGGTGCTTTATGAGAATGTTCCCTCTACCCACCCCTCACACAGATTTTTAGCAAGCGGAGGAGAAAAAGTGGGTGAATAAACCAAAGAAGAAATGAAAGGCGGGAATGTGATGAGAGCTGCTCTCCTGGCTGATTACAGTTTGCACTAGGCAGCCGGACTCACAGAGGAATTAATCAATGATCCTCCCTGTACTGCTGTCACACAGAGAGAGAGGGGAGGGTGAGAGGGGGAGATGGAGAAAGAGAGTGAGAGAGAGAGATATACAGTATATACAGAGAGGGTGAGGAAAGGGAGAGAAGGGAGAGAGAAAGTGAAAGAGGGATAGAGAAAAGAAAGAGCCAAAACCAGGGCACCGGGAGAGAGGAGGAAGAGGGTAGTGTGAACCGCAGAGTGAATGATGTAAGGAAGAGAGGAGTGAGAGATGGCAGAAAGGAGGGGGACAGTAGAAGAGATGGAGGGAGGGAGAGAGAAGTTAAGTTGAAAGTCTGCGCGGCGATCCAGCTCTAGCGCATCATTCAAGCCCCATGCTGACATTCGTGGACTGCAGTGAGATTACCATCCCATCTCTCCCTTCTCTACCTCTCTCCCTCCACCCCTTTCGTGCTCTCAGTAGACCCATTGGAATTGGTATCCCTTTATACAAAGCTGCAACACAGATATTCACAGCAGTCTGTTAGTGCTAAAACCAAGGAGGCAGTGTAACAGATGCACTGTGCCATTAGATGCTCTTACATTTTCGCCTGTGACAGAGCTCCTCGAAGGCTGCACCATTTCCCACTACACAAAAATGGCCAATCCTCTCTAACGTAAGAGAATAAAAAATGTAATGCTGTAAAGTCATGTTTCTTTATTTGTTCTTTCAAGCCCCAACATATTATACAGTGTGCCAATAGTCAGTCTCTCTCTCAGTCTCTCCCTCTTCTTATTCCAGCAGCAGATCATTCCTGGTTGATGTGATATTGTGTATGAATATGTTGGGAGCAGCTTTGAAGATGTGACAGGTTCCTTTCTGATGAAAATCGGTTATTTTTTGTGCAGCTTTGCCCTTTGAATCCCTCTGTTCTTTGTCTCCTGTGTCGGAGTAGGATGGGGGGGGGGGTCAGCTGAGTTGCGAGCTCTGTGAACATCGGTGCACCACTCCCCAGTACTTGTGTACATCCCAAATGGCAATCCTATTCTCAAAAGTAGGGAACAGGGTGCCACATGGCCATAGGGGTTTTGTTAAAAGTAGTGTACTAGTGTACATTTGAAGTCGGAAGTTTACATACACTTTAGCCAAATACATACAAACTCAGTTTTTCACAATTCCTGACATTTAATCCAAGTAAAAATTCTGTGTCTTAGGTCAGTTAGGATCACCACTTTTATTTTACGAATGTGACATGTCAGAATAATAGTAGAGAGAATGATTTATTTCAGATTACATTTTTTTCATCACAATCCCAGTGGGTCAGCAGTTTACATACACTCAATTAGTATTTGGTAGCATTGCCTTTAAATTGTTAAACTTGGGTCAAACGTTTCGGGTAGCCTTCCACAAGCTTCCCACAATAAGTTGGGTGAATTTTGGCCCATTCCTCCTGACAGAGCTGGTGTAACTGAGCCAGGTTTGTAGGCCTCCTTGCTCATACACCCTTTTTCAGTCCTGCCCACACATTTTCTATGGGATTGAGGTCAGGGCTTTGTGATGGCCACTCCAATACCGTGACTTTGTTGTCCTTAAGCCATTTTTCCACAACTTTGGAAGTATGCTTGGGGTCATTGTCCATTTGGAAAACTCATTTGCGACCAAGCTTGAACTTCCTGACTGATGTCTTGAGATGTTGCTTCAATATATCCACATAATGTTTCTCCCTCATGATGCCATCTATTTTGTGAAGTGCATCAGTTCCTCCTGCAGCAAAGCGCCCCCACAACATGATGCTGCCACCCCCGTGCTTCACAGTTGGGATGGTGTTCTTCAGCTTGCAAGCCTCCCCCCTTTTCCTCCAAACATAACGATGGTCATTATGGCCAAACAGTTCTATTTTTGTTTCATCAGACCAGAGGAGTATGATCTTTGTTCCCAGGTGCAGTTGCAAACCATAGTCTGGCTTTTGTATGGCAGTTTTGGAGCAGTGGCTTCTTCCTTGCTGTGTGGCCTTTCAAGTTATGTCGATAAAGGACTCATTTACTGTGAATATAGATACATTTGTACCTGTTTCCTCCAGCATCTTCACAAGGTCCTTTGCTGTTGTTCTGGGATTGATTTGCACTTTTCGCACCAAAGTACGTTAATCTCTAGGAGACAGAACGTGTCTCCTTTCAGAGCGGTATGACGGCTGCGTGGTCCCATGGTGTTTATACTTACGTACTATTGTTTGTACAGATGAACGTGGTACCTTCAGGCGTTTGGAAATTGCTCCCAAAGATGAACCAGACTTGTGGAGGTCTTGGATGATTTATTTTGATTTTCCCATGATGTCAAGCAAAGAGGCACTGAGTTTGAAGGTAGGCCTTTAAATACATCCACAGGTACACTTCCAATTGACTCAAATTATGTCAATTAGCCTATCAGAAGCTGTCATGCACAAAGTAGATGCCCTAACCGACTTGCCAAACCTATAGTTTGTTAACAAGAAATTTGTGGAGTAATTGAAAAACAAGTTTTAATGACTCCAACCTAAGTTATGTAAACTTCCGACTTCAACTGTGTATAGGAGGAATAAGGTGCCTATTGGGACACACACCCAGTGTTAGTTAGTAGGCTCTAGTATAGGCTTAATGCCTCCAGAAGCCTCTTGGCATCTCCCAACACAAATCCCTCTCTGACCCGCCATGTCAAAATGCCCTGAGCTGGAATTGACTAAGTGCAAAATGGAAATCAAAGTCACTTATACACAGATTGTGGCACGTAACCAAGTAAACAGATTGCGCTCGATACCTCGCTGGTTGTCGCTGGCTGCATGGCGAGCAATCTGATTGTTATGAAGAAAATAAATAAACTAATGAGGATGTAACAGCCTGCATAAATCTGTTTTTCCCCCGTTATTTTGTTACCAAACACAAACACGTTTATTTATCCCACTGTAAGACATGACAGAGTATATGAGGAGTAAGTTGCTCCCCTCGCGGGCACAGAGACTTAGATCTGACCTGTTAGTGTGGTGCAGGCAGAAGACACTGCAGATACTGCAGGGCACATAGCAGAATGCAAAAGAGCTTTAAAGCAGACCAGAGCACACAAACTTCACTGGAGCCCTGCATTACACTGCCTACATCCCCCAGAATGCTGGCCAAGCAATACAGACAAACTACATGTATGGAAGGACTCAATATCAATGTTATTAGAAATAATTAAGTTAAGTGTACCTATTAAGCCCACCGAAATTTAAGTCTAGACATTTCTAACATATACTGTCCTAATTTCTGTTTGAAAAGTTAAGATAAAATGAAAGACTCATCTCTCACATGAGGTTTTATGACTTTACTTAAATTCTTAAATAAATATTTGATAAAATATGTGAAAAGTCTGGACTGAGCATAATTGGTACGGAAAGCCCATAGGTGTTCCAAATAAGCCCACCTAATTTTAAAAACGTACATACTGACATTTATATAAAATGTGATTATATTAATCTTCACCTAAATTTAGTAAAATAAACTGATAATTACTATTCATCATGAAAGTAGCACTCATAACAGGGGGGTGTCCAATATTATCCACAAAGACCAATGTGGATTTAGGCTTTTGTTCTTGCCAACCAGTACACACCTGATTCAACTAATCATAGACTTCAATTAAGACGTGAATAGTTAAATCAGGTGTATTATTACTTGGTTATAAAAAAAACTGACCTCTGTGGATAAGAAGCCATGCACAAAGACCATAACACACACACAAGTTTCAATGAAATATCTGAAACCGGATTCACATTTGCTGTACTGATATTCTTGTTCATTAGTTAAACTTCCTAAAGCCTATCTGAAGACTGTTTCAAATCTCCCTTTCTACTGTTCTATTACAAAGGTACAGGTGGTGGACCAACAAACAGAATCACCTGGATGAATGAAGGACAACAATATGACAATGCCACTTGTGGGAATTTACACATAACTGTAAATAACTTAATAATAAAACATCTGATTGGATTAGAATAAAAACTGCTATGGACATGACAACCAGATTAATTGATTGACATATTAAAGAGCAGAATTGTTTTATTTTCTATTTGAATTCAAAGATGAAAGTGGGCTTAATAGCTACACTTACCCTAACAATCACAGAATTTCTTTTGAGGATCACCAGGATCCAGACCATGAAAAAAAAGTATAGATTCCACATATTCCTGATATGTAGTACAGTCAAGATCTAGTTCATTCAATGAAGTTACATGGCAGAATACAATTGAACTCTGAATTGTGTGATGGATGAAATTAAAAAAAGGATGCTAATAAAGTCCCACAAGGAGCGAATCCACAAAGCAAAGCAATGTTGGGACCTGTCAGTCAAACTCTGTCAGATGGCTCACTGGAGGGTGGTAGCATACTGTGCTCGGTTGTCTCTCCACAGGTTTATATAAATCAATAAGCACCACTGAGTTGAATGCTAATTGGCTGCTCAAAATTGGATCCGATCGATCCCTGAAGAAGAGGTCTTTATCTTTGCTCTGGCTCTAACCTTCTTCACCCATTGGCAACTTTGTGAAAAAGGACAATTCGGCTCACGTCAATGTGACCTTTCAAAGTGTTGTCTTTCAGGGTGCGTCCCCAATGGCACCCAAATATAGTGCACTGTGTAGGGAAAAGGGTGCACCTCAGTCTCCAAACTGAGCCAGTCAATGTCCAGATATGGTCAGAGGCAATGTTCCCTCGAATATGTTTCGGCACTGAGCAAATTTCAGGTCTGCTAAGCTCAAACTTGAAACTTGTAAAATGGCTGTGCAACTTCTGCCGAGTGTTTACTGTGAGCACTGGCGCTGTACCCGCTTTCATTTACAGTTTTAACAGTGGCCAAGTAGGCTACTGTGGCCATTTGATCAACATGGAAATAGCGGTTCTATCATTCAGCCTACAGTAGCAGCCAATCTGTGTTCAATGTAGGCCTACATTCCATGAGACTTTCAAAAAAACATGCAGGGCTTCAAATGAACCTGATTATCCACTTGTCTGTCAGATAAGGAGGTGACTGGACATTTTGTTGTGTTGTTTGATGCAAGAAACCACTTTACAAAATAAAATTAATCCTTATTCCCATACCATTTATTACAGAGAACAAGACAAATTATGCTACCCTCTGCCTATTGGCTACTTAGTTTATTCAAGCCTGTCTCAAAATACAACACTGGCCCTTTAAGACATAGAAAAAGCTCTTTACCTGACCTGCTTTTCAAAGATGGCTAGAAATGTACAAATGTTGTGCTCTTGTAGGAAGCAATCACTCCCACATTGCTGACTACAATATATATAACTGGGCTAATAACTCACTAACTAGCAAATAATATGAACAAATGTGCACATGTGGCTACATGCAGGGATGCAAACTGGTGAGGGCCCGAAAAGGTACAACTTTTTGTTGTTGCACTGAAACATGCAAAAACAATCCCTGCTATGGAGAAAAACAGTTTTTACCTAATTAAACAACAAAGAATATGATCTACATGATCAATCTCTGTGTGTAAAATAAAAAGTGGTTAATGTGAACCTAACTCACGGCTAAAAAAATGTAAAGAAAGCAACCCAATGTTATTTGTTGCCTGGACTTTACTGCAAATGACACTCAAGTCTTAAGAAAAACTAATACACTAATATTGCAGTTAGCCATGACAACCTTTATAATAGAATGCTTGTGACCACACACACATCTAAATATTGCACTTGGGAAAAAACCCTTTCTTAAAGTAGAAATAGAATGAAACAAACAGGCATTCTATTTTTGCTCTATTATTGTGGCCACTATAGACATTGATCAAGTGCACAAGGCTACATGTGTGCAAAAATAACGTTCACTGAGTAAAACATTTAATAACCCCCTCACTCACACACAAGTGTTACTGTCAAGTTCAACACAACTAAAGCAATATCTTTGGGCTACACTGCACATTATTACATTGTACACTTTCTGTCTGTGGACATCTGTTCTACAGTGTGCCAGCAGCAGAGCATGATACCATTTGTTGGCATAATTGATCTATTTCAGGCAGAGAATACACCTGGCATACCCCTTTTTATCCACTGTATTGACAAAGTGAGAAAGAGGGAAAGTGTGTGGTGTTCCTTTCACCTCTATAGAGGCATCAACTTGTTTAAAACCTCATTTTCACCCAATTCTATTTTTCTGAAAATTAACCACATCCTGTAGGTCGCCAGTTGTACGGCGTTTCCTCCGACACATTGGTGCGGTTGGCTGCCGGGTTAAGCGGGCGTTGTGTTAAGAAGCAGTGCGGCTTGGCTGAGTTGTGTTTCGGGGGAACGCACAGCTCTCGACCTTCGCCTTCCCGAGTCTGTACGGGAGTTGCAGCGTTGGGACAAGACCAATTGGATACCACGAAAATGGGGTAATTTTTTAATATTTTTAAATAGGCTAATGTTGCTCAACATTTCTGTGGCTAGCCTACGGAGAATTCGATCCAGCTAACAAGATACTTAACAATGGTAACAATACTTGTTCCACCACACTTTCTCCCTCACCTCAAACTTTCCAAATGCCAGCTGTTTTTCGGTTACAGCTCATGAAGTACACTTCATCACCTTCTCACCCCCGTCTTCGAGGGCAGGCTTCTCACCTACCTCTTCGTTATCGTTCTGAGGACGGGCTGCTGTAACTGGCAAACTGCCTTTCCACTCTCTACTGTCTTTTCATAGTCCTTTCCACTCTCTACTGTCTTTTCATAGTGCATACTGATGCTGTAACAACCAAATTGGTTGTCTCTTCTCTCTTCAATTACCTGCTGCATTCTGTTGTTACGTGATCGATTGGCTGAAAGATTGCTCCAAACGTGCATCACTCGTTCCCTTACAGTCAGTAGTGATCCAAAGCCACCCCAAACGTTTTTCATCGGCTCTATAAGAATCATATAGGTCACCTATTTTGAATTCAAAAAGGCGAATTTCACCGAAAGGTGAATAGTATTCCTCTCTGTACATGCAGCTGTCGCTTTGATCTAAAAACAAGTGCATAATAATTGCGACCGCTCATGCTGTAAAACAGTCCAGTTCAAAGTGAACGACACAAACCCATATATGGCAATGGTCTATTTGCATATACAGTGCATTCGAAAAGTATTCAGACACCTTCCCTTTTCCCAAATGTTGTTACTTTACAGCCTTATTCTAAAATAGATTAAATAAAATCCTCATCAAGCTACACACAATGCCCCATAAAGATAAAGCAAAAGTTTTTTTGAATGCACATATAATAAATGCACATTTATTTAAAAAAAAAAACAGAAATAACTTATTTACATAAATATTTAGACCCTTTGTTATGTGATTCAAAATTGAGTTCATGTGCAACCTGTTTCCATTGATCATCCTTGAGATGTTTCTACAACTTGATTCGAGTCCACCTGTGGTAAATTCAATTGATTGGACATGATTTGGAAGGCACACACCTGTCTATATAAGGTCCCACAGTTGACAGTGCATGTAAAAGCAAAAACCAAGCCATGAGGTCGAAGGAATTGTCCGTAGAGCTCCGAGACATGATTGTGTTGAGGCACAAATCTGGGGAAGGGTACCAAAACATTTCTGCAGCAGTGAAGGTCCTCACGAACACAGTGGCCTCCATCATTCTTAAATGCAAGAAGTTTGGAACAACCAATACTCTTCCTCTAGAACTGGACAACCCGGCCGAACTGAGTAATCGGGGGAGAAGGGCCTTGTTCAGGGAGATGACCAAGACCCAAGGTTCACTCTGACAGAGCTCCAGAGTTCCTCTGTGGAGATGGGAGAATCTTCCAGAAGGACAACCATCTCTGCAGCACTCCACCAATCAGGCCTTTATGATAGAGTGGCCAGACGGAAGACACCCCACAGTCAAAGGCACCGCTTGGAGTTTGCCAAAAGGCACCTAAAGGACTCTCAGACCATGAGAAATCAAGATTGAACTTTTTGGCCTAAATACCAAGCGTCACATCTGGAGGAAACCAGGCACCATCCCTACCGTGAAGCATGGTGGTGGCAGCATCATGCTGTGGGAATGTTTTTCAGTGGCAGGGACTGGGAGACTAGTCAGGGTACAGAGAGATCTTTGATGAAATCCTGCTCCAGACCACTCAGGAGCTCAGACTGGGACGACGGTTCACCCTCAGAGTGTCCCTAAACACAAAGTCTCTGAATGTCATTGAGTGGCCCAACCAGAGCCATGCCTTGAACCCGATCAAACATCTCGAGAGACCTGAAAATAGCTGTGCAGCGAGGCTCCCCATCCAACCTGACAGAACTTGAGAGGATCTGAAGAGAAGAATAGGAGAAACTCCCCAAATACAGGTGTGCCAAGCTTGTAGCATCATACTCAAGACTCTAGGCTGTAATTGCTGCCAAAGATGTTTCAACAAAGTACTGGGTAAAGGATCTGAATACTTATTGAAATGTGATATTTCAATTGTTTCTTTTAATACATTTTCTAAATACCTGTTTTTGCTTTGTCATTATGGGGTATTGTGTGTAGATTAATGAGATAAAACATATATAATATTGAATAAGGCTACAACATAACAAAATGTGGAAAAAATCAAGGGGTCTGAATACTTTACGAAAGCACTGTAGGCCTACTGCAGCTCTGATTGGTTATGGCGCACCGGTCTGTCTAGTGTACAGGCCTGAGTAGTGCCTGTCAATACAATAGAATCGTACTTCGATACGCTATGCCTACAACAAAATCTAAATCTAAATCTAACAAATTCTAAGTCTTGTATAGTTTGTTTTGTTTTTGGGATGTTACATGGAAAGTGGTTAATATTGCATTGATTCGATCCCAATTCCCACAGTAAAGGCAAATGTTGATAGTGTTAACGAACAGGGAAAACTTTAGAAAGTTGAGTGATGTTCAATCTTATGCTTCTCTGCACGGGCTGATTTTGCCGCAGTTCCGTGCACACTCGCAGCTTAGAGGGAACATTGGTCAAAGCTGACAAAATGGACACCATGTGCACCATCAACATCAGAGAAATAAGTGGAGAAGTCTTCAGAGAACAGTGAGACTCCACATATACATTATGTACATTCTCAATGAGCAAATTGGAAACTTGACAATAAAAACATATCCAAAGAATCCCCTCATAAAATCCATACGTGAGTAGAAAAAACATAAATGCTGATAAAAAACAGTTAAGCCTGTTCTGGTTTATCACCTCATCCACCAGTGGTTAAAACACATTACTTTATGATTTGAAGTAATGACTGTAACATAAGCAAACCTGCAGAACACCTGGGGACCACTGAGTGTGTCCATCTGGGACTCGTGGAGATGACATCAGTCTAAGAGACGGGACGCAGCTGTTTGCTGCAGTCACTATGTGCTCCAGTAATCATAAAGTATTCTCCTATGAAGAGGGATCCATAGTAACCAGGGGATGGAACAATGGCAGTCAATGATGCCTACTTCTGCTCTGGAGGGGGGGCAGCGGACTTCTGCCAGCCACAAAGGAACAATCACCGTAACACAAAGGAATGCTGAGTAGGGCAGCAGGGCAGTGACAAAGACTACCTGTGCAGACTGGGCACCTGGCACATGACTGTGAACCACAATAGTACTAATGCCTGCCTAGGCAATGCACCAATCAACATGTTCCAAGGTTGAGTGGAGTGCCCCTTGGCTATGTGCTGTGGCCGAACCATTCCACAGCTAACCACCTTAATACCGTTTTACTGTCTGGAGAAATCGCCACCAGCAGTTCAACGGGAGGTCTTTGGACCATGGGATTCCTGTGGCCAGTCTTAATGTAGCCTTTGATTCCCTAATCCACGGTAAATGGCTTAACTCTGATGACTTGAAATATAATTCTTATTATTTGAGCGTAACAAAGAATACAGAAGGCTTTGAGCTGAATTCTTTTCCCAAAAAGCCCTGAATCTGCACTGGATGAAGGAGGCATGGAGGTGTCAAATTGGATTTCAGCCAAATCTGAAGAGCTTACAATAGAGCCAAGACAGAGCCCTCTTCTTCTACTCTGTACCCCCACACATCAGAGGGGTAGAAACTAAGAAGATTTCTTTCAGCTGCACCGAGTCCCTACCTTCCTCCCTTCCTCTCCCTCTCAGTTCTCATTTAGAATTCTGCTCTCTGAAGCCACCACTTTACATGCAGTATTATAATAACATTTACATATTTAGTTTCCGTTACAGAGCCCGTGTCAAAGGCAATCCTCTTTGAAGCCGGTGGCACCTGTGATGGAGTGTGGGTTGGGCTAGGAGAGATTAATCTCTGAGATGTTTTCAGAAGCTTATCCCGTAGCCACTGTCTGTGTGTCACACGGCACCCTATTCCCCTATATAGTGCACACTTTTGAAGCACAGCCTTATAGAGGTGAAGCTGGCATTTAGCAGTAACAACACATTACCAAATAGAGTGGTCTGTTGCTGGTAACATAACATTAAGCACTAGAAATTACTCTGTAGAGTTATTATGTCTCTAGTAGTGTGAGATGCGCTATGGTGTCTGATGTGAAAAACAAGTGAAAGAAAGCAAAACATTCCGACCCGTCTCTTCCTAAGACTATCTGACATAGAGTGTGTGCGACTGTGCATCAAAAGTGGTGCACTATATAGGAAATAGGGTGCCATTTGGGACGCATTCAGGCACTGTTGCCAAACTCTGTGCAGATGGAACTGTTTCTGAAATCCCCCAATGGCGCAGGTTAATTTCCCAGCCATAGCAACGAGAGGTAGTGAGAGTGTGACAGTTGTCAGATTAGGGGCTGTGTGTGAGTGTGACATCACTAACTTATGATTAGGCTTCCAATGTTACAGTCATTTGTAATTAAACCCACAGTCTCATTCCCCGTCGCATCTCATTTATTTTGGGTGGTTTTTAAATGAATAGAAATGGGATGATGCCCGGACCGGTTGTGTGGCTTTTTGCCAGTCTGACTGCCTTAATAATTCAAAGTGTGCGTCCTAAATGGCACCCTATGGGCCCTCGTCAAAATGAGTGCACTATACAGGGAATATGGTGACATTTGAGATGGAAACAAATGGCACATTTCAATGGAGGCATTGTGACTCAGACACATATACAAAAACATTACTATGCAGAATGGATGGAGTATAAAGCAGCTTTACAGACATGTCCTGCTGAGAGACAATACAATTAGGGATTTATTCCAACAGATTTTGGAGGGGCTTACAAGCCATGAGAGTCAATCAAAATCACAGCAAAAATAGGAAAATATCCCCTATAAAGTCCAGTCTTCCAGCAGGGTCTGACTAGACAAGACAAGCAGCAGCCAGAGGGGGATTGTACAAAAATAATGATCATATTGTCAGTGTTATGTTGCGAGTTTGTCTGTGTTTTGATTTGAATAAAGCATATTTGTGCGCTCATGGTGGGTCAATCGACTTGAGTCCTGCTTTGCCCTGAGAAAACGGCAAACCGCTTGTTTGATTTTATGAGCAAAGAAATTTGGTGGTTTGGTTTAATGAGTAGGATTCAGGTTTCTGTCTTCTCACTCAGACAGGTGGTGTATTGGTGTGGATCTGGACCTAGCCAGTTAGCCACAGCTTAATGTGCAGACAGTACTGCTTGGATTTCCCACAGCAGTAGCTCGATTGTAGCAGGCCAGACACGATGTCCGCTGTAATCACGCACAGCGCAAATGATACTTCTGAGCAACATACATTCCCTGTGTATATCTCACATTTGAGCAGGGCTGTGGGACATTAGACAGACTGCACTAATTCACCCAGAGGAATGGACCCTTTGTTCTCAGGCTAAAAACATCCAACAACCTGAGAAGGGGTCAAACGCTTCTGTATGTGCAGACAGAAAGAAGTCTAAAGGACAAAACAGATGGTTAAAAACAGTGGTCCTATCACCTCTGATCACAGAACATTAGCCGTCATTTTCGGTTCATTTCCCAATGATTCTACATGTTGAATCAGCATCATTTGTAGACACCTAGCAGGTGAGCTGACATTCTATATGGTGTCTGTCCAGTCCATAATAGTTCAACTTTGAGCCAGCAGGTCAGCAGAGCAACAGAGAGACAGCAGCTATTCCAACTCTTAACTCCTGAAGTCCTGGTAGGAACCTGGAGTGCTTGGATACAGCCCTCAGCTGTGGTATATTTGCCATATGCCACAACCCCCTGAGGTGCCTTATTGCTATTATAAACTGGTTACCAACGTAATTAGAAGAGTAAAAATAAATGTTTTGTGTGGAACGAACAGCTGACTGAAGATGGGATGGCCGGGCATTCGTGCGGTTGAGTCGATTTCTGCTATAACATGGACTCTACAACGTGATGAAACTATGTTGCTCCTTGCTGAAACATGCAGGGTGTTGTAGCAAACAAGTCTTTGGTTGCATAGGCAACGCCATCCTCTGGACTCTAATTAGACTCTAGTCTGCCCGGTAACAAGTCACAGGATGCAGTATTAAAACATATCGCTTCAAATCCCTCTCACTCTCCTGGCAGATCAACGCCCCCCTCCCTGCAGCAGCACATGCAGTCAGGAGCGGACTTTTTAATTATTATGATTTTATACGTTATTCCAGTGACTGCGGTCATTTGGCTGACCAATAACCATCATCCAAAATTCCATGACCATCACAGACCTAGTTAAGGAGCTCCAATCAATGACAGCTTGACTTTCAGCACTTTGGCAACAATCAGACCATGGAAATTTCATTACGACTCCTCTCCTCTACGACACGGCCTGGCATCACATCACATCACACCTCTCTCTCTCGCTCTCATTCTCAGTCTGCCCACTGTCTCTCTTTCTCTCTCTCCCCCCCTATCACTCGCTATCAGTCAGTCCCTCTCTATCAGTTTGTCCTACAGATTATGGCCAGACATCTTTGATGTGACAAACTGGTGTGTGACAGGGACAGGAAAGGGGCAATCACAGGACGACAAGAGAATCAACTGGATAGCTCTGGATGACTGTGGGATACTCTCCATATAGAATGTTTGGTATGAAGCTACAGATAAGGCCACCCTATACAGTGCACTACGTTGACCAGAGCTGGTCAAAAGTAGAGCACAATATAGGGAATAGGATGCCATTTGGTACTCAAACAAAAGTAATGGCTTCATCCAACTTCCTCGTGTTACAAAAGCGCAAGATGACGTTCAACCTTCTCCCACTGACGGAAAATAAGTAAATCAGTGATCTCACTTTTTCTCACCCTTATAGTCTCTCTCTATCATGCATTGATTCATGCACACACAATGTATTAACCTAATTAAGACATCACATTTAACCTACTATAGTCCTCTCGTAAAAGAGCAAGTGGAAAATAATTAATCCAAATTGCACCTTATTCATTATATACGAAGTGACTAGGGTGCCATTTGGGAAGCGTCTCAAGCCCCACTCGTATCCCTGGCCCCTGGTGACAGAGCAGGTTCATTTGGACCATAAATGAACTTGTCTTTCCATGGCATTGCTGTCTGCTCCCAGGGCAACGTAACCAACCATAAAATCAGAGGTGTGAATCCAACTCAGTCCTCAGGGGCAACACTGCATAACAAACTCCTCATCCGAGAGCAAAGAAGGGGCCGATGGCTCCTGGGCTGTTAGCTTTACGAGGCAGTGAATGTCCGTGAGTGTGTGTTTGTCTGTGTGTGTGTGTCCATGCTGTTTGAGCTGCGTCGGACAAAAACAACAGAAGATGTTAAAACAGGTTATGAGTTATTGGAATAATTAGGTCGTTAAATGCAAGAGGCCTTAGTGAATTCTCCACACAATGCCCTGTATGCACTTCTATACTCTTTATATGGCAATGTCATAGATTTATCAGCATGCAGTAAAGATGAATGTTTTGTGCACTAAGAGCAAACAGTTTGTAAAATCCACTGTGTATGCATGTTTGTGTACAAACAGCTAGCTGTAGAACAAACAGTACAATTCTCTCTCTGTCTTTTCCACTCACTCACTCACTCACTCACTCACTCACTCACTCACTCATTCACTCAGTCCTCTCAGGTTAAGAGATCTTCCTAAGGAGATAATGCAGACACAAATTCAAGATGAACAGAGTCACATTTGAATAAAGATTCACTGAGCAAGGATCAAGGAGCACTTCCTCTGATGACCCGATACTAACTCAAACCAGTATACAAGTCCAGATAACTCAAACCAGTGTACAAGTCCAAATAACTCAAAACCAGTGTGTGTACAAGTCCAGATAACCAAAACCAGCATACAAGACCATATAACTCAAATCAGTGTAGAAGTCTGGAAAACTCTAACCAGTAGATAATCCAGATAACTAAAACCAGTATACAAGTCCAGTGAACTTAAACCAGCATGCAAGTCCTGATAATATCCCTTCTCCGCATAATGAATCACCCAGAGCCAAGGTTTCTTACCTGCAACAGAGTTCGGCCGCGGCAACATGAGGGACAAGGAGGTGTGTGCTGTGGGGTATGGAACGGGGCCCTCTGGTGGGTGACTTGGTCCTACTGCTGCTCCTCCTGCAGCCCCCGCTGAGGAGCCTGTGGGGTGTTCTGTCCTAGATGGGGTGGGGGTCTCTGGGGGCCCACTGGGGTCTTCCTCCGCCACGGGAGAGCATGTATCGGCCCGCACGCTGGGCGCCAGGCCATGGTGCCCGCTGCTCCTCAGGCTGCCATCTTTACTCCATTCCAGGCTGGAGCCGCTGCGGTCGTCATTCTCCGAGGAGCTTGTGATGGTGGCTGAGAGAGAGAGAGAGAGAGAGAGAGAGAGAGAGAGAGAGAGAGAGAGAGAGAGAGAGAGAGGAAATAGGTGCAGTACGTCATTATCATTATCAGGAATTCTGTGCGTCTTTAGCGATACCACTCTGTTTTCATTGACCTTATCAACACCCTCCACCTGATCTGATAATTACCAATAAATGTAGTTCCAACTAATGAGAATTATCCAGAGCTGGCATGGTGGGGTAGATTTAGATCAATAGAGCCTGCCCCAAGTTTTTTAGTCTTTGTATTAACCACCATTATTTTCCCTTATTAAAGGTATCTTGAATGGAGTAGCTTAGAATACTCAAAAGTGTACACTGTATATCAAATATGTTTGCCTCCAAACAGTACTGTCATCTATCTAATAGAACATTGTCACGTTCTGACCTTAGTTCTTTTGTTATGTCTTTGTTTTTGTATGGTCAGGGCGTGAGTTGGGTGGGTTGTCTATGTTGCTTGTTCTATGTTGTGTTTTGCGTTTGGCCTGGTATGGTTCTCAATCAGAGGCAGGTGTCGTTAGTTGTCTCTGATTGTCTCTCACCTTTCAGAACGGTTTTGTTTCGTTTCTCCTTTGTTATTTTGTTTAGTGTTCTTGGTTTAATAAATATATGATGAACACTTACCACGCTACGTTTTGGTCCTCACCTCATTCCAACGGAGAGCTTTACAGAATCACCCACCAACCAAGGACCAGGCAGCGTGGTAACGGGCAGCGGCCGAAATCGCAAGACTCCGGGAAATGGGAGGAGATTTTGGACGGCAAGGGACCCTGGGCACCGGCTGGGGAATATCGCTGCCCCAAGGCAGAGCTGGGGGCAGCTAAAGCTGAGCGGCGGTGGTGTGAGGAGGCAGCACGGCAGCGCGGCTGGGACGAGAGGCAGCCCCAAAAATGTATTGGGAGGGGGCACACGGGGAGTGTGGCTAAGTCGGGTAGGAGACCTGAGCCAACTCCCCGTGCTTACCGTGGAGAGAGGTGGACCGGGCAGGCACCGTGTTATGCCGAGAGGCACTACATAGCAGCGCCTCATATCGGCCGGGCTAGAGTGGGCATCGAGCCAGGTGCCATGAAGCCGGCTCAGCGCATCTGGTCTCCAGTGCGTCTCCTCGGGCCGGGGTACATGGCACCAGCCCTGCGCATGGTGTCCCCGGTTCGCCAGCACAGCCCAGTGCGGTCTAGCTATGGGGAGCATCCAGCCAGGTAGAGGCTCGGTGGTAGAGGCTCGGTGCTCGAGACCTCCTGTGCGCCTCCACGGTCCGGTCTATCCGGTGCCTCCTCCACGCACCAGGCCTTCAGTGGCAGCTCCGCGCACCAGGCTGTCTCTCCGTCTCCTCCCTACAGGTGCTCCCGCCTGCTCAGCGCTGCCAGAGTCTCCCGTCTGTCCTGAGCTGCCAGAGCCGCCCGTCTGTCAGGAGCTGCCAGAGCCACCCGTCAGTCAGGAGCTGCCAGAGCCGCCCGTCAGTCAGGAGCTGCCAGAGCCGCCAGTCAGTCAGGCGCTGCCGGAATCGCCCGGAGTCTCCCGCCCATTCGGGACCCGTGGCTAGGGTCCTCAGTCCGTGGCGAGGGTCGTCGCTCTAAAGAGGCCACGGAGGCAGGTTAGGAGGCGGACAAAGACTATGGTGGAGTGGGGTCCACGTCCCGCGCCAGAGGCACCACAGAGGACAGACACCCACCCAGACCCTCCCTTATAGGTTCAGGTTTTGCGGCCGGAGTCCGCACCTTTGGGGACGGGGCGGGGTACTGTCACGTTCTGACCTTAGTTATTTTGTTATGTCTTTGTTTTAGTATGCGCAGGGCGTGAGTTGGGTGGGTTGTCTATGTTCCTTTTTCTATGTTGTGTTTTGCGTTTGGCCTGGTATGGTATGGTTCTCAATCAGAGGCAGGTGTTGTTAGTTGTCTCTGATTGAGAATTATACTTAGGTAGCCTTTTCCCACTTGTGTTTTGTGGGTGATTATTTTCTGTTATGTGTATGTCACTTTTCAGAACTGTTTCATTTAGTTTCTCTTTTGTTATTTTGTTTAGTGTTCTCGGTTTAATAAATATATGATGAACACTTACCACGCTGCGCTTTGGTCCTCACCTCATTCCAACGACGAGCGTTACAAACATGGTGTGATCAAACTGAAGTTAAAACTGTAGTAGGGTTGCAAAATTACGGTTACTTTCCCAAAATTCCCACATTTTCCAGAAATTCAAGATGGAAGGTTCCCGGAATCAGGAGGGAATAAGCAAGGAATCCTCCAACCAAGATCTCTGGAAAACCTGTGAATTCTGGGAAAGATACCATTTGACTTCAAACTTCCATTTGAAGACTTTAAACAGGTGTTTGCTTACGTGAAAGCAAATCCGCTTTTAATCCTCTCCTCAGGCCTGGCTGACCATGATAAACAGAATCACTAAAAGCTGAGGGGAAAGGCAAAAGCCACCAACTGGCAGCTGGGCTAAACATGGGAATGCTTCCGAAATTGCACCCTATCCCCTATATAGTGCACTATTTTTGACTGTCACATGTGCAGTCAGAGGAAATGCGTCTGTTTTTGGCAGCTTTAGAGTAGACCCACTGTACCACATAGCTAATCTGGATTTCATAACTGTGCTGTGTGTTGCACCGTCACTAATAATAACATAACAAATACGTCTGGGATAACTAGCCTGATGCTTGTGCAAATATTCAGCAATTCAGAAATCCCTAAATGTTGTAACATTTGATACAGTGATTTGATTCACAAAGACAGACCGAAGTGGTCTGAATAAAAAGGTAAAACAGCCTATCTTCTTACACTAGCTTTGCCATCTCCTCACTCTGCTTTAGAACATGAATAACTGGTTATCACCGTTATTTACAGCATGAATAACTGGTTGTCGTCGTTATTTACAACATGAATAACTGGTTATCACCATTATTTACAACACGAATAACTGGTTATCGCCATTATTTACAACATGAATAACCGGTTATCACCGTTATTTACAGCATGAATAACTGGTTATCGTCGTTATTTACAACATGAATAACTGGTTATCACCATTATTTACAACATGAATAACTGGTTATCGCCGTTATTTACAACATGAATAACTGGTTATCACCATTATTTACAACATTAATAACTGGGCATCACCATTAGTAACAACATGAATAACTGGTTATCACCGTTATTTACAACATTAATAACTGGTTATCGCCGTTATTTACTTAAGTGATAATGCCCTCGAAGTCTGTGTTTTTTGAGGATAAATTGACACGGGTGTTGTTAAGCCCGAGATGAAGTCAAGGACCGGCTTCAAGGGCATTATCACTTTTATACAACGGGTTACCAACATATTTAAATAATGGTTGGCATATTTTCAGTAAAAATATTATTTTTATTTATTTATACTATTTCATCCTTCCACAAGATATAGTCCCAACACAAATCTAGGGTTGCTACCCAAGCTGGCTGGTTGTTCTTTCTATTGGTTTGGTTGCCAGAGACTCGACCCAGTCGTTCCGTCTTTTGGTTCTGTATCTAGAGACGTGACCCAGTTGTTCAGTCTTTTTGTTCTGTATCTAGAGACGTGACCCAGTTGTTCAGTCTTTTCGTTCTCTATCTAGGGACGCGACCCAGTCATTCATTCTAAATGTTCCATTGCCATACTGGCTGGCAATATTCTTATCCTTTGTTTGCTAGCCAGAATATCAATGAAGTAACTACGTTTTTTGGTTACTACATGATTTCATATGTGTTATTTCATAGTTTTGATGTCTTCACTATTATTCTACACTGTAGAAAATAGTACAAATAAAGAAAAACCCTTGAATGAGTAGATGTGTCCAAATTTTGACTGGTACTGTGTATCCCAAAAAAGTATGCTGATTCAGAATTTTGATTGGCTGAGAAACACTGCCTGTCTGTCTGTCTCGTTCTCACTCTCGTCACATTCATTACTAAGGGACAGCTGGAGACTGAATTTGAATATTGAAACAATGTTGCATAAGTCGCAGAGACAGACAGCAAGGTTTATACAAATATCCGCCGCAGAAAACTAAATGTTAGCGTAAAAGAAATGTGAGATAATGTCTAGATGCTTTTACATTTTTTTAATTTACCCTTTATTTAACTAGGCAAGTCATTTTTATAGTGGAGATCAAGTTTATAAATTGCCTGGCTGAGATGATAAGATAGTGAAATGCGCAGTCAGATGGAACAAGGTAAATGGGCATTTTAACGTCATAGATTTAGCCGGTGGTAACATATGGAATAGAAACCGTCTGGAATGCGGTTTTAACCAATCCCCATTCATGATTAGACCCACCTGTTGAATAAAACATGAATAACTTGTCATGATCATTAATTACAACATGAATAACTGCTTATGACCATTCCTCTTAAGTCCCCTCCTTGCGATGCCCTCCCTTCCTCCCTCGGCCCCACCTCACAACAGCAGCTGCAGATTTTCATGTCAACACACACTCTGCAGTAGGCTCCATACCATCCCACCCAACGTGCTGTTTAAAAACCAGGCAAATTAATATGGGTTTTTGAAGTAAATGATTCCTTGCGTTCTCTTATCCTGCTTCTTCCACAGTCCGTTTCAACCACTTCAAAGGCCCTGACTACTATTCATCAGAGCTGGGAATCAGTCTCATGGACACAACATATACTTCCCAAATGGCACCCTATTCCCTATATAGTTCACTATTTTTGACCAGAGCACTATGAAATAGGGTGCCATTAGGAACACATCCTACTTGGCTTCTCCCTCTGCCTTTTAAATAACCCAAGAAGCCCTACTCACTAGGGGGAAGTTCCGGACCAATGTTATAGCTTGTCTTCCGACAACAAACAGAATTTTGAGTGTTTGAAGGAGAAACCATGAGGCCGCTAGACTTGGCTAGAAGCATTGAGTTCTACAGTACTGATTCCACAGAAGAAAAAATAGGTCCGAGTGATCTGAAGTTGGCTGGACTATATGTATCAAGCGTTTCAGAGTGGGACCGCTGATCTAGGATCCGTTTTGCCTTAAATATCACAATGAATAAGCTGACATGGACAGGGACCTGATCCTAGATCAGCACTTCTACTCTGAGACGCTTAGGTTACATCTCTCAGCCTCAACCTGGGCAGTAGGTAGAGTTGAAGTCGGAAGTTTACATACACCTTAGCCAAATACATTCAAACTCAGTTTTTCACAATTCCTGATATTTAATCCTTGTAAAAATTCCCTGTTTTAGGTTAATTTAGATTAGGATCACCACTTCCTTTTAAGAATGTGAAATGTAAGAATAATATTAGAGAGAATGATTTATTTCAGCTTTTCTTTCTTTCATCACATTCCCAGTGGGTCAGAAGTTTACATACACTCAATTAGTATTTGGTAGCATTGCCTTTAAATCGTGTAACTTGGGTCAAACGTTTTGGGTAGACTTCCACAAGCTTCCCACAATAAGTTGGGTGAATTGTGGCCCATTCATCCAGACAGAGCTGGTGTAACGGAGTCAGGTTTGTAGGCCTCCTTGCTCGCACACGCTTTTTCAGTTCTTCTCACAAATGTTCTATGGGATTGAGGTCAGGGCTTTGTGATGGCCACTCCAATACCTTGACTTTGTTGTCCTTAAGCCATTTTACCACAACGTTGGAAGTATGCTTGGGGTCAGTGCACCAGTCCATCCTTCAGCAAAGCACTACCACAACATGATGCTGCTACCCCCGTGCTTCACGGTTGGGATGGTGTTCTTCGGCTTGTAAGCCTCCCCCTTTTCCTCCAAACATTTTGGCCAAACAGTTCTATTTCTGTTTCATCAAACCAGAGGACATTTCTCCAAAATTCTTTGCCCCCATGTGCAGTTGGAAACCGTAGTCTGGCTTTTTTATGACGGTTTTGGAGCAGTGGCTTGTATTGTTTGTACAGACGAACGTGGTACCTTCAGGCGTTTGGAAATTGCTCCCAAGGATGAACCAGACTTGTGGAGGTCTACAATTTATTTTCTGAGGTCTTGGCTGATTTCTTTTGATTTTCCCATGATGTCAAGCAAAGAGGCACTGAGTTTGAAGGTAGGCCTTGAAATACATCCACAGGTACACCTCCAATTGACTCAAATGATGTCAATTAGCCTATCAGAAGCTTCTAAAGCCATGACATCATTTTCTGGAATTTTCTAAGCTGTTGAAAAGCACAGTCAACTTAGTGTATGTAAACGTCTGACCCACTGGAATTGTGATACAGTGAATTATAAGTGAAATAATCTGTCTGTAAACAATTATTGGAAAAATGACTTTAGTAGATGTCCCAATCGACTTGGCAAAACTATAGTTTGTTAACAAGACATTTCTGGAGTGGTTGAAAAGTTTTAATGACCCCAACCTAAGTGTATATAAACTTCCAACTTCAACTGTATGTAGGCAGTAGCTGGGCACGGCACAGGGTTATTCACGCTGCTTTACAATGGCAGATACAATATCACAGCCAGCATGAATTATTTAGCAGCTATGATATTGCACAGGGGGGTTAGGAGGAATATGAGTCACAGTTATCAATTATGTCAACAGCAGCACAGAATTTGCATTCGGGAGATGAAAAGTATTACTGCCAACCAACCAAGTCTGTCTTGGCCACAAAATGGTACAAAAAGGTTGAAACACTGGTGAAACAGCTCACAATTTCAGCAGAGGCTATTGCAACAGGTCTTTTCCCTTCATTTTACTTTGATATAGGCCAAAGTTGTCTACTTGGGTTAATGTACAATAGGGGATAGAATTGTAATGTCTTAGTGAGGTTAACTGCTTTGTTTTATTTTGGTCCAAATCAACTGGAGCCTTGAAAAACATATGTCAATAACCAGACATAAAAAGTAAAAACACTTACGGGGCCTCCCGGGTGGCGCAGTGGTCTAAGGCTGTGCTCTGCTGTGCCACCAGAGACTCTAGGTTCGAGCCCAGGCTCTGTCGCCAGGAGGCCCATGGGGCGGCGCACCATTGGCCTAGCGTCGTCCGGGTTAGGGAGGGCTTGGCCGGTAGGGATATCCTTGTCTCCGGGCCGGGCGCAGTGCACGCTGACCAGGTCGCTAGGTGTACAGTGTTTCCTCCGACACATTGGTGCAGCTGGCTTCCGGGTTGGATGCGTGCTGTGTTAAGAAGCAGTGCGGCTTGGTTGGGTTGTGTTTCAGAGGACACATGGCTCTCGACCTTCGCCTCTCCCAAGTCCGTACGGGACTTGCAGCGATGAGACAAGACAGTTAATACTAACAATTGGATACCACGAAATTGGGGAGAAAAAGGGGGTAAAAAAAAATATATAAAATTAAAAAAACACATAATGTTGCATGACTAGCATTTTTGGCCAATAAAAAAGGTACAATTCAGAATACCGAATGAATTTCTAGTAGGTTTGACAGTCTCTGGAACCTATAAGCAGAAACCACAAAGGAATTGAATACAGTAAAAACCCATCTTCCTGTCAGCACATGTAAATCCCCAAATCTCCTAAAGCCCCTGTTAGTAGAGGAACAGAACAGCCACATGTTGTTGGAGCTTTCAACCATCACTACCTTTTAATACTGTACACACCACTAACAGCGCAATGCAACACCGCTTTCTTCTCCACGATGAGTCTCGATTTGCCTTCCTCCCTCTTGTAGAATGCAAACATATTCTGACCGTTCTGATTGGTCTCAGAAACCGACAGGTTGGGACAGAGCCGGCCTACATGATGACATGATCAACTTTGATACTCTGATTGGTTAAAGACGATTCAATCGCTGATGAATATGTTGTGTACAAGGCCCCTCACTATGACGTCAGCAAAAACAACTTCTAGGATACAGACTAAATTTCTGTAGCGATTGATAGAGTAGCAGAATAAAATTCAGGATGAGTTGTCAGGCAATAAAACAGTAAAACGATCAAAGATTTTGGAGAAGATGAATGTATATAGTCCATATGAATAATGATCGATTGGACTTATCAGGGTAATGCAGACCTTGTTGAGACTGTTGACGATGCTAGTCTCATGAGACACAAGAGGCATGGAGGACAATGTGAATAGTAAGAGATGAGGAAAGGCTGAGTACTGGGGACTGAGTAACTGATTGAGTGGATGGGTGAGTGAGACTGTGTCCTTAATGGCACCCTATTTCCTATAGTGCACAACCTTTGACCAGAAGGGCCCTGGTCAAAAGTAGTGCACTGCATAGGGAATAAGGTTCCAATTGAGACGCAACCCGAATGTCGCTCACCTATGATCCCGCTGTCCTTGCTCTCGAGCGTGGAGCTGGGGCTGGCAATGGTTCCACAGGGGCTGGAGTGACTCAGAGGAGTTTTGCTGTGACCGCTGCTGCTGTGTCTGAGGCTGTGGCTGGCGTTGCTGTTCAGGGTGGAGCACGGGCTCTCTGTGCAGGGGGACGCCGTGCTACTGGTCAGACTGGAGCAGGGACTGATACCCTGACTAGTCACTGAGCACTGGAGAAGGAGAAACACATTTTATTTTGTTTTATTGATCCCACATGGCAGTCAAATATAAACTCAGCAAAAAAATAAACGTCCTCTACCTGTCAACTGTGTTTATTTTTTTGTGTAAATATTTGTATGACCACAACAAGATTCAACAACTAAGACATAAACTGAACAAGTTCCACAGACATGTGACTAACAGAAATTGAATAATGTGCCCCTGAATAAAGGGTGGGGGGGGGGGTGTCAAAATAAAAGTAACAGTCAGTATCTGGTGTGGCCACCAGCTGCATTAAGTACTGCAGTGCATCTCCTCCTCATTGACTGCACCAGATTTGACAGTTATTGCTGTGAGATGTTACTCCACTCTTCCACCAAGGCACCTGCAATTTCCCGGACATTTCTGGGGAATGAGATCCGGGCTCTTCGCTGGCCATAGCAGAACACTGACATTCCTGTCTTGCAGGAAATTACGCACAGAACAAGCAGTATGGCTGGTGGCATTGTCATGCTGAAGGGTCATGTCAGGATGATCCTGCAGGAAGGGTACCACATGAGGGAGGAGGATGTCTTCCCTGTAATGCATAGCATTGAGATTGCCTGCAATGACAACAAGCTCAGTCCGATGATGCTGTGACACAAAGCCCCAGACCATGACGGACCCTCCACCTCCAAATCGATCCAGCTCCAGAGTACAGGCATCGGTGTAATGCTCATTCTTTCGACGATAAACGTGAATCCGACCATCACCCCTGGTGAGACAAAACCATGACTCGTCAGTGAAGAGCACTTTTTGCCAGTCTTGTCTGGTCCAGCAACGGTGGGTTTGTGCCCATAGGCGACGTTGTTGCCAGTGATGTCTGGTGAGGACCTGCTTTACAACAGGCCTTACAAGCCCTCAGTCCAGCCTCTCTCAGCCTATTGCAGACAGTCTGAGCACTGATGGAGGGATTATGCGTTCCTGGTGTAACTCAGAACGTTGTTGTTGCCATCCTGTACCTGTCCCGCAGGTGTGATGTTCGGATGTACCGATCCTGTGTAGGTGTTGTTACACGTGGTCTGCCACTGCGAGGACGATCAGCTGTCCATCCTGCCTCCCTGTAGAACTGTTTTAGGCGTCTCACAGTATGGACATTGCAATTTATTGCCCTTGCCACATCTGCAGTCCTCATGCCTCACTGGGAAATAGTGTTTAAACACTTTACAATGAAGATCTGTGAAGTTATTTGGATTTTTACAAATTATCTTTGAAAGACAGGGTCCTGAAAAATGGACGTTTCTTTTTTTTATTTCAGTTCATTACTGAAATGCATGGGTATTTACAAAGATAAGGCACATAGGCCTATGAAGTTGTCGTCATCATTGTCCTCATCAACAACATAATAAAACATGACAACAGAGGAAGAGAAAGGGCAGAGAGTAGAGCATTGAGCCAAGGAAAGAAAACTACTGCAATCAGTATGAATGGAGTCTCATAGCTACAAAGTTTAACAATAAAAACCTGTTCATATTTTTCACTTGGGAATATTGAGCGTGTCTCCTTATATGGAGCAGACTGGAAAATATGAGTCAAGTCAAATAGCTTTTTTTAAACCTGAGCAAATAACCCGAATCATGCGCAAGCAATGCAAATTCCTGAGGAAATAAATTAGCAGTTTACATGTGAGCATGACACACAAGCTGAAGGCATGAGCTCGCTCAGTAAACAAAGCGAGGCTTTCAAAACAGCAAACTCAGGCCTAAAACGACTCCAGGACCTGTATATCGGAGTAGGAGTGCTGATCTAGGATCAGTTCCCTCCTTTCCATAATATGGAATAGGATTCATTATGATCTAAAAGCTGAAACTGATCCTATAACAGTACACCTAGTCTGAGATGGATGATGTATATAGGCCCAGGCTGTAGACTAGACCTGAGCTAGAACAACTGAATACCAACTTACAATCTAACTACTCACCAGAATAACTCAACCCATGATTGATCACCATGTTCATTAGAAGTGCTAATGCCACAACCCCAACCTTTAGGTGTGTCACTTGTATTCTCCTCTCCACTGCCTCTCTCTCCCTATGCCATCCAGTGTGTAGCCTAGGTCAGGATGAGTGCTTGATGGCTGGGGTTAGCATTATCGCCTAGAGGTGTGCTACATGCCTGCTCCCAAATGACAGTCTGATGGCCTTGATATATATATATCAAGGCCATCAGACTGTTAAACAGCCATCACTAACATAGACAGGCTGCTGCCAACATACAGACCCAAATCACTGTCCACTTTAAGAAAGGTATCACTAGTCACTTTAAATAATGCCACTGTAATAATATTTACATATCCTACATTACTTATCTCATATGTATATACTGTATTTAATACCATCTATGGCATCTTGCCTATGTCGCATGGCCATCGCTCATCCATATATTTATATTTACATATTCTTATTCCATCCCTTTACATTTGTGTGTTGTTGTTGTGAATTTGTTAGATTACTTGTTAGATATTACTGCACTGTCGGAACTAGAAGCACAATAATTTCGCTACACTCTCATTAACATCTGTTAACCATGTGTATGTGACAAATAAAATGTGATTTGATTTGATTAGGGTGCTATTTGGGACACAGCCCAGGAGCCTTCTAACACTGCCTCACCAAAGGGTTCTGCATGCTAACTCTTCCTCATTGTTTCCCATCTACATCACGATGTCACACTCTAGCTAAATGGTGATCAGGGTCAAATTCATAACGGAACACAACAACAAAAAATGTTTTGGCAATGGAAAACCAGGAGGTAGTCCCTCCCTGTTTCAGTCTGTTTTCTTCCGTTTGGTGCCTATTGAATAGGACCCATGTAATGTGGAGCAAAGGATAAGGCAACTTACATCACACAACATACCACGCTGATAACATAATAGCTTAATGGCATTTACTCTAAGGGAGAATTAAAGAGATGATGCTTTTAAACTCTGATGGTAAAACAGCAGTGTAGAAGTCAATGGGATAGGGAATAGTTAAAGGTCATGCACAGTCAAAATCATGTTTTTCATTCAATTGGATGATATTTGGATAAAACCAGATCAAAGTAGGATGACCAAAGTATAACAATTTTTTGTTGATTCTACATTAATAAAATAGATTACTCGACTAAAAGTTGCATCATAAAGTTACTGGTCCCCTTCCCCCGTGTCAAACACCTTGATTCGGGAGGCTGGATTATTAAGGGATTTTGTGGCGTCACAAAATCTCAAATTTTAATACACCAATGGTAAAGTCTTATTCTCTTACCTAATTTAAATAAGTACCACCTTGTAACCAACATCGCAGAAGGCATGTTTGCAGAGGGGCGTGGTTTACATAGCTCTACTGGTGCCAACATTTGACTGCAGCATATCAGAAAATATAATTACAGGTTTCCCATATTCATCTAAGGCAAAGATACTTACAGGTGACCTGTTTCAAGAAGCTGGGCGTATGTCGCATATCACTACTTCACAGGAGAGTCATTTGAACGCATTTTAATAATTTTTAATCAAAATGCAGAAAAATAAAATAAAATGCCTTCTAGAACATATAAACGTTCATGTGCCTTGATAACATACTTATTTATATGCCATCTGTAAATTCAAATATGTTTTTAAAATGACGAGCCAAGTTGGTTTAGCCACGGAAAAAGACAGAAACCTTGCCGCTAGTCATGACTGGCTATGATAATGGATGGGCTGGACATGCTGAGAGATGAGTTCGTATTGGTCTGCCATTTAGCACACTTCTGTCTATAACATGAACTGCTCAGTAGGTGTAGATAATCCTTGCTACTGCGGCTTTTTTGAAAGATATAACGTTAGTCATGGAGAACTATAAAAGGGTTGCTACTGCTCTCAACAACATTGCTGCCCCGAATTTAGCAGGCGCAATCGACAAAAAAAGGTTGCGATGGAAAAAGTTGTGATGGACTACTTTCTGCACACAGTCAGTGTGAAATGGAGTGACTTGACACTACTGTCCAAACAAGCTGTAGTTCGCTACAAACCAAACGGAAAAGACACACTGCCGTGAAGTGTTCATCCATGTACGGGTAAGAGTCTAGCTACATTTTCAGAAATGATACATTTCTAATTTTGTCAGAAAGTTGTTTTTATTGCAAGTTAAAGCATACGGTTCGCTTGCTAGCGAACATTAGCTTGCTGGCTCGCTAGCTAAAGTTACATGTATGATCTGTGTAGTAATAAAATTTGTATCTCAGAAATCCATTATCATTCCTAGTTGTAGCCTAATGTTAGCTAACTAGCTAACATTGAACCTAGTTGGTTAGCTTTAGCTACCTACAGATTCATACTACAACATTTCATGCATGGTGGCTAGCTATAATAATCCGTTTGGACTGTAACTATGGGCTGGGATTATGGTTCATTATTTAGCTAGCTAAATACATGTCTAAACAAAAGACTCCACTTCGCCAGTTGATTACATGGCCCATCAAGTTAGCCAGGTGTGTCTGGGGGGGATTACGGCAATCTATTGTATTTCATTGACATGTGTACATGTCTAAACAATAGTGACCCATCCACTCAGCTAGATGTGGCTGGGGGAGGGGGGTCATAGCATTTCTTTCACATGACCCATCAATTTAGACACGTGTCTGGGTAAGCATAATCTAATAATTATAAAATACTTTTATCTGGACATTTTCTATTTTTGATATTGCTACTATGCAAATATGCAAGTAAACATTTCACTATACCGTTTACACCTGTATCCTGTACATGTGACAAATAAACGTTGATTTTATTTGATTAGTTTGTGTCTACCAGAGACGGTAATGTGAAGAACAACATGACCTGCAACAAAGTCAGATTAGGATATAGGCCAAGGATTAGATAGTGTATTTTTACCTGGAGTTTTTCCTTATTGTAGGCTACTACTTTCACCACTTTCTTTGGTTATTTACTACACTACCTTACTCATTCTGTTTAGCACATGGCCTCACAAGTGAATCCTTAAAGAGACGGGTGGGGCTAAGGTTAAGAGGGTGTGAACGATGCTGAATAAGACAAAGAAGAGCTCTTCAGTACAGTAGGTGTAACAAAATATTCAAGTGCCATTTCTCAAAAGTGGGGTTACAAGTTAATCAACTATCAAAGCAGAATTAATTCCCAATTGTTCCTCAACTGCAGTGTATGATATACCATTTTGTAGCTCTGAGTCTCTACTTTTATCAATGCAAAAAAACACCAACTAAAAATGTTTCTACAGAAGACCCAGTTGAGGTGATGAGGTCACATAGGTTTCCACGTTGCGTTGCAGTTCTTGACACAACTCGGTGTGCCAGGCACCTATTACTATACCCAGTTCGAAGGCACTTAAATATTTTGCCTTGCCCATTCACCATCTGAATGGGTCACATACACAATCCATGTCTCAATTGTCTCAATGCCAAAAAATCCTTCTTTAACCTGTCTCTTTCCACTTTCATCTACACTGATTGAAGTGGATTTGACAGGTGACATCAAGAAGGGATCATAGCTTTCACCTGGATTCACCTGATCAGCCTATGTCATGGAAAGAGCAGGTGTCCTTAATGTTTTGTGCACTCAGTGTATATATTTTATGAAAAGTACCCAGACTTTACCCTGTAAAGCTTCAACTGAATGTGTCCAAGATGAACTAGCTAACTAGTTTGATAAACAGTGCTGACAATTCCTTTTTTTCCATATTGATGCTGTTACAAAACAGTTGGATAAAACACTATTTGTGAAACCATGATGTGATGTATGACAGGATTGGATGTTGCATGCAATTTCAATGTTGTTTGAGTTGCTTTGTGTATCAGCAAATTCGGTTGAGATAATCTAACTGCATCCATGTTGCTTGACATAGGCATTCTCAAAGAACCGTCAGTCGAGGTGAGCTCCCCGCCCACTCATTCTGTCTTTTCAGACTTCCTGGTAGTTTGCCCTAAGAGAAAAATACCCTTTGAAAAATATTGCAGGTGATGTTTTAGTCACTCAAAGGGCTATTTTACATCGGAATTAGAATGACTGCTTAGGGACCTTTTAGCAGATGATCAATACTTCCAAACGTTTCTCTCTAAAGCACTGAGAAGAACATCATTCTAGATTGACAAAAAACATCACAAAACCAGTATTACCCTAATTTCTTGGAATTCTCACTGACATCTCGACAAATGAATATGATTCACAAAATATAAGCTTCTTAAAAGTGACTAGAATGACCGATTCTGGGCCAAAATGTGTCAAAGAAGCATGAAGAGAAAAATCAATGGGGAGCTCTGCTCCCTTCCACTGAGCTTCTGACTAATTAGCAGAGCCAAACAAACTGAGCAGAAGACTTGACATAACTCTATTCCTGGAGGTAAGCTCGTACACTTCTGTTACATACTCAAGTGCCCCTGCAAGAGCCACTCAAGTTTGCCTAAGATCATCACACTGGATACCTCAGGCTCATACTCCAACACTAACACACTTGAGCAGTTTAACTAACCAAACATTCACTTAGTTTACAGACACAAAACATATCTGAGAACATGTTGATGTTAGAGTTTAGAGTTACCCTTATTCGCCGCAATTAGTATCATTTCCGTGGAAGAATTGAGACTTTAATCCAAGTCCAAAGAAGCGGGGGCAAATGTGAGCGCAAGCTGCACCAAAAAAGCATCCTTTCTTCTTTCCCCTCTTTTCACACTCTCTCAACTCCCCTCCCTCCCCTCCCTTTTTCTAGCTCTCTATCTCTGTTGTTGTGCGGCTGCTGCAGCAGCTGCAGGGGGAAATGAAATACCTTCTTTTCATTCTTGTCTTCCATAGGTATGCGAGCTGTGCCTGGGATCCCTTCTCCCAGTAAGAAGCCCAACCTTGTCATCAGCTCCTGAGTGGCAGGGGAGGAGGAGGAGCTTGGCTCTTTCTCGGATTGCAGCTCTGCTGTGTGAGAAAAGAGAATTGACTCACGTTAATATTCACAGGCAGGCCAAACCAGAGAGAGTGACTGGCTCTGCCCCTGCTGCTGCGCTCCACACACGCACACACACACAGAAAGACACACACACACACACACAGCTGCACGCATGCACACACGTACACACACTGCTGCTGGGGACGCGCAGGCAGAGAGGAAGGCATACTAACACAGATGTGGATACAGAAAGCATGGAGCACAGCACAGTGCAGCTCAGTGCACTACAGAGGGAGTACTCTGCAGGGTTTGCTTGCACAAGTCCAGCCTGCCTGCCTCGTTAGGAATGCTGTGACAGTGTCTGTCTCTCTTCAACAAGTCCAGCGTGCCATTCTACATGATGCAGCTCTCACTCAAAGAGCCTCGGAAAATCAATGAAGAACACAATAGTAGTATGAAATAGAAAAGGCTTCACTTTTTGGTCTTAACTGTTGTCTCCTGTCAATGTTACCAAAAAAATAAAACAATTTAAAAAATATTAAAAAAGGATCTAAAAAAAAAATCCCTTTTGGAGGATTCCCGGAGTCAGGAGGGAATAAGCAGGAAATCCGGAATCCTCCAAAAAATGATTTCGGGAAAACCATGGAATTTATGGAAAGTTTCCAGAATTTTGCAAACCTAGTGTCAACCCCTTGCTATTATACTTGTGTTGAGTGGACTGCATTATGTATTTATTTGGCATAATTTCACTGACAGTGTAGGCCTTATGTATCCTCTTACATGTAGCCTGCTGTATACTTGTCTGCTATGATGTTCCAAAGAATGTACATTGGTTTTCACTGCTAATAAATCATGAGCTCACAAAACATTGACCTTCAAACACACAGCAAACCAATACATCCACAACTGGGTGATGACGCTGTTATTTTGTATGTACATTACCCCAACATGTTAATGAGGAGCCAGGGGGATATGGGCTCCACATATGATGGGCTGACCATAGAAATAGTATGATATGATTAGTATTAATATTTATATGGGGCTGACAACCTTGCCACCCCACCCTTAAGGCCTGGGGTACAATAAGTTATTATACTGCATTCTGTCAGCACCTCCCCCTCCCCTCTCTCTTCAAGTTATTAATAATGCTGGCAGTCCATCTGATTAAATACAAACCTGTCCAGCCACATAATATACTGCCAAGACATAATGAAGTCAAAACTAATGCCGCCACCACACACACACACACACACACAAACACACACACACACACACACGTGTATACGGACATGCATGCACACACACACATTTACAATTATTTGCTGCTGTGGTGGCAGGGGACGCAAGAAAAATCCAAACATTTTATTATAATATGAAATCTGCTGATGGATGCAATGTATGTTTCATTGGATGTTTCATTGAATGCAAAACAAGACTGACCCCGCAGCAGAAACCACTCTACCACCATGAACATGTTTACTTCTCTACTCCCAAGACATTCTCTTACAAACTGTGATTTACTATTTTATTATCTATAGGAACAAATGCTACACCATATTGGTTGAGCGGGAGGATGTTCCAAACATGGAAACAGAATTTAGCAATTCTATTTCTATGATTCCAACCTGGTTGAGGGTTAAGAGGAGAAATCCAGCAAAAAGATACATTTGGTAAAACGGAGAGGAGGAGAGAGGGAGGGGAAGAGAGAAATTATGGAAAATCTCATTACTATCCTCCCTTAAGGAATTAACCAAGGAGACCCACTCCACCAACGCACACGAGCTCCCTCTCTCCTCCACTTCCACTACACCCCTCCCCCTCCTTTGCCCTCTAACTCACTTCATTTCACTGCCTTCAGATCAAAATCAAACCAAGTTTGATTGGTTGCATACAAATATTGAGCAGATGTTATTGCGGGTGTAGCGAAATGCTTGTGTTCCTAGCTCCAACAGTGCAGTAATATCGAACAATTCACAACAATACACACAAGTCTAAAAGTAAAAGAATGGAATTAAGAAATAAAAATATTAGGACGAGCAATGTCGGAGTCCTACGTATTCTATATATATATATATATATATATATATATACACTGCTCAAAAAAATAAAGGGAACACTAAAATAACACATCCTAGATCTGAATGAATGAAATATTCTTATGAAATACTTTTTTCTTTACATAGTTGAATGTGCTGACAACAAAATCACACAAAAATTATCAATGGAAATCAAATTTATCAACCCATGGAGGTCTGGATTTGGAGTCACACTCAAAATTAAAGTGGAAAACCACACTACAGGCTGATCCAACTTTGATGTAATGTCCTTAAAACAAGTCAAAATGAGGCTCAGTAGTGTGTGTGGCCTCCACATGCCTGTATGACCTCCCTACAACGCCTGGGCATGCTCCTGATGAGGTAGCGGATGGTCTCCTGAGGCCTGGACTAAAGCATCTAAGACATGATGTCCCAGATGTGCTCAATTGGATTCAAGTCTGGGGAACGGGCGGGCCAGTCCATTGCATCAATGCCTTCCTCTTGCAGGAACTGCTGACACACTCCAGCCACATGAGAACTAGCATTGTCTTGCATTAGGAGGAACCCAGGGCCAACCGCACCAGCATATGGTCTCACAAGGGGTCTGAGGATCTCATCTCGGTAACTAATGGCAGTCAGGCTACCTCTGGCGAGCAAATGGAGCAAGCACAAAGAAATGCCACCACACACCATGACTGACCCACCGCCAAACCGTTCATGCTGGAGGATGTTGCAGGCAGCATAACGTTCTCCACGGCATATCTAGACTCTGTCACGTCTGTCACGTCTGTCACATGTGCTCAGTGTGAACCTGCTTTCATCTGTGAAGAGCACAGGGCGCCAGTGGCGAATTTGCCAATCTTGGTGTTCTCTGTCAAATGCCAAACGTCCTGCACGATGTTGGGCTGTAAGCACAACCCCCACCTGTGGACGTCGGGCCCTCATACCACCCTCATGGAGTCTGTTTCTGACCGTTTGAGCAGACAGATGCACATTTGTGGCCTGCTGAAGGTCATTTTGCAGGGCTCTGGCAGTGCTCCTCCTGCTCCTCCTTGCACAAAGGCGGAGGTAGCGGTCCTGCTGCTGGGTTGTTGCCCTCCTACGGCCTCCTCCATGTCTCCTGATGTACTGGCCTGTCTCCTGGTAGCGCCTCCATGCTCTGGACACTACGCTGACAGACACAGCAAACCTTCTTGCCACAGCTCGCATTGATGTGCCATCCTGGATGAGCTGCACTACCTGAGCAACTTGTGTGGGTTGTAGACTCCGTCTCATGCTACCACTAGAGGGAAAGCACCGCAAGCATTCAAAAGTGACCAAAACATCAGCCAGGAAGCATAGGAACTGAGAAGTGGTCTGTGGTCACCACCTGCAGAACCACTCCTTTATTGGGGGTGTCTTGCTAATTGCCTATAATTTCCACCTGTTGTATATCCCACAACAGCATGTGAAATGTATTGTCAATCAGTGTTGCTTCCTAAGTGGACAGTTTGATTTCACAGAAGTGTGATTGACTTGGAGTTACATTGTGTTGTTTAAGTGGTCCCTTTATTTTTTTGAGCAGTGTATATATATATATATACACACATATGTGATGAATAGACATTATGGACAGTATGCGGATAGAATATTTAGTATATCTGAAGAATACGTAGAATAGAAATGTACTGTGTACAGTTGAAGTCGGAAGTTACATTACACTTAGGTTGGAGTCATTAAAACTCGTTTATCAACCACTCTACAAAGTTCTTGTTAACACACTATAGTTCTGGCAAGTCGATTGTGACATCTACTAATGTAATTTTTACAACAATTGTTTACAGACAGATTATTTCACTTATAATTCACTGTATCACAATTCCAGTGGGTAAGACGTTTACATACACTAAGTTGACTGTGCCTTTAAACAGCTTGGAAAATTCCAGAAAATTATGTCATGGCGTTAGAAGTTTCTGATAGGCGAATTTACATAATTTGAGTCAATTGGAGGTGTACCTGTGGATGTATTTCAAGGTCTACCTTCAAACTCAGTGCCTCTTTGCTTGACATCAAACAATAGTACGTGAATATAAACACCATGGGACCACACAGCCGTCATACCACTCAGGAAGGAGACGCGTTCTGTCAACTTGAGATGAACGTACTTTGGTGCGAAAAGTGCAAATCAATCCCAGAACAACCGCAAAGGACCCTGTGAAGATGCTGGAGGAAACAGGTACAAATGTATCTATATCCACAGTAAAACGAGTCCAATATTGACATAACCTGAAAGTCCGCTCAGCAAGGAAGAAGCCACTGCTCCAAAACTGCCATAAAAAAGCCAGACTACGGTTTGCAACTGCACATGGGGACAAAGATCGTACTTTTTGGAGAAATGTCCTCTGGTCTGATGAAACTGTTTGGCCATAATGACCATCGTTATGTTTGGAGGAAAAAGGGGGATGCTTGCAAGCCAAAGAACACCATCCTAACCGTGAAGCACGGGGGTGGCAGCATCATGTTGTGGGTGTGCTTTGCTGCAGGAGGGACTGGTGCACTTCACAAAATAGATGGCATCATGAGGGAGAAACATTATGTGGATTAATTTTAAAAACCTCTTAAGTCTACCCCTTCCTTTTTCGAACATTCTGTTAAAAATCGCGCAACTTTTCAGCGTCCTGCTACTCATGCCAGGAATATAGTATATGCATATGATTAGTATGTGTGGATAGAAAACACTCTGAAGTTTCTAAAACTGGTTAAATCACGGCTGTGACTATAACAGATCGTGTGTTTCATTGAAAAACGCAAGAAAAACTGCTCTCTGAAAGCTAAAAATAATTTCCATAAGTCACTTTCATGGGTTGTTAAAAGGGGACAAAATTTAATATCGACCTGCATGCAATTCATACAAATTCCACACGATGTCGCCATTGTCGTCATTTTCAATGGAATTTTTTGTTGGAAAATCCAACTATCTGGATTCCGTTTCTTCCGGTCTCCACCAGGATGTTTTCAATGTGGACATTGGCAGCCATTGATTTGCAGACGAGGAGCTATTGAATATACATCGCCCTGTAATCATTTTGATAGATTATAAACGTTTACTAATACCTAAAGTTGGATTACAAAAGGATTTCGAAGTGTTTTGTGAAAGTTTATCGTCGACTTTTTTAATTTTAAAAAATGACGCAGCGTTTAAAAACAATGTTTTTTTCTGAATGACACAGCTTCCATAGAAAGCTATTTTGGGTATATATGGACCGATTTAAACGAAAAAAAGACCCAATAGTGATGTTTATGGGGCATATAGGAGTGCCAAGAAAGAAGCTCGTCAAAGGTAATGAATGTTTTATATTTTATTTCTGCGTTTTGTGCAGCGCCGGATAAGCAAAGTCTTTGTTTACGTCGCATTCAGGCATTTTGAGGTGTTGCATGCTATCAGATAATAGCTTCTCATGCTTTCGCCGAAAAGCATTTTAAAAATCTGACTTGTTGGCTAGGTTCACAACGAGTGTAGCTTTAATTCAATACCCTGCTTGTGAATTTTGATCAAGGTTTGAGTTTTAACGAGTACATTTAGCATTTAGCGTAGCGCATTTGCATTTCCAGGTGCCTAGTTGAGACATCTGCGTCTCAAGTAGGATCAAGAAGTTTTTAAAATAAAAGTGGTGATCCTAACTGCCCTAAGACAGGAAGTTTTACTAGGATTAAATGTCAGGAATTGTGAAAAACTGAGTTTAAATGTATTTAGCTAAGGTGTATGTAAACTTCCGACTTCGACTGTATATACAGAAATAGTTGAATAGATTGGCATTGACTAGAATACAGTATATACAAATGAAATGAGTAAAACAGTATGTAAACATTAATAAAGTGACCCGTGTTCCATTATTAAAGTGACCAGTGATTGCATGTCTATGTACACAGGGCAGCATCCTCTAAGGTGCAGGGTTCAGTAACCGGGTGGTAGCTGGATAGTGACAGTGAGTGACTATGTTCAGGGCAGGGTACTGGGTGGAGGCCGGCTAGTGATGGCTATTTAACAGTCTGATGACCTTGAGATTGAAGCTGTTTTTCAGTCTCTTGGTCCCAGCTTTGATGCACCAGTACTGACCTCACCTTTTGGATGATAGTGGGGTGAACAGGCCGTGGCTCGGGTGGTTGATGTCCATGATGATCTTTTTGGCCTCCCTGTGACATTGGGTGCTGTAGATGTCCTGGGGGGCAGGCAGTGTGCCCCCGGTGATGAGTTGGGCAGACCGCACCACCCTCTGGAAAGCCCTGCGGTTGCAGGCAATGCAGTTGCCGTACCAGGTGGTGATACAGCCTGACAGGATGTTCTCAAAGGTGCATCTGTAAAAGTTTGTTTGGGTCTTCTTCACCACACTCTGTGTGGGTGGACCATTCCAGATTGTCAGTGATGTGAACACAGAGGAACTTAAAGCTTTTCACCTTCTTCATTGAGGACCCGTCGATGTCGATGTGGATGGCGGCGTGCTCCCTCTGCTGTCTCCTGAAGTCCACAATAAGCCCCTTCGTTTTCACACACACGCTGCTCGGCTGGCTTCTCCTTTCTCTAAAGTCTGCAATCTACACTATATATACAAAAGTATGTAGACACCCCTTCAAATTAGTGGATTCGGCTATTTCAGCCACACCCATTGCTGACAAGTGTATAAAATCAAGCACACAGCCATGAAATCTCCATAGACATACATTTTCAGTAGAATGGCCTTACTGAAGAGCTCAGTGACTTTCAATGTGGCACCGTCATAGGATGCCACATTTCCAACAAGTCAGTTTGTCACATGTTCACCCTGCTAGAGCTGCCCCAGTCAACTGTAAGTGCTGTCATTGTGAAGTGGAAATGTCTAGGAGCAACAACGGCTCAGCTGTGAAGTAGTACGCCACATAAGCTTAACAGAATGGGACCATCGAGTGCTGAAGAGTGTAAAAATCGCCTGTCCTCTGTTGCAACACTCACTACCGAGTTCTAACCTGCCTCTGGAAGCAACGTCAGCACAATAACTGTTCATGGGGAGCTTCATGGCCGAGGTCTAAGGCCGAGGAACCGCACACAAGCCTAAGATCACCATGCACAATGCCAAGCGTTAGCTGTAACAGTGTAACCCCACCCGACCCCTTTTAGTAGGCTAACCTATACATTGGTCATTGGTCATGTAACTGCGGGGCAAGAAGAGATGTAAGTGTAAGGATGTGTCCCAAACGGCACCCTATTCCCTACCTAGTGCACTACTTTTGACCAGGGTACATAGAGTGTTCCATAGGACTCTAGTCTGTTATAAAGAATAGGCCTGTGAAATATTGACTTTCCTTTGAATACTGCTGTCGAAAACTGCTGCATTGACATTAATATAATTCACCCAGTTTAAATAGCTGATATGTTTTTGTATTTTGAAAGTAACATTTGAACATACTTGGAAAAACTAAACGATGCATTTGGGAGGCTAATCAAGCTAATTATAGAAAGGAATGGGTAAAGAATGACCTTGATTTCAGAGGTAAAAACAAACTGATAAAACCTGATTGGAATACAATAAACATAGAGATTGTTCCAGGAACAAATGATCCAACAACTAAAATCTGAGTAAATTGTAGCACCAAAGCTGCATGCTAAATGTGTGTAAATGCATGCAGCTGGTGCTCCTGGGCCCCGCAGCAGTGTTCAGTATAACAGCAGTACAAAGCATGTCAACTTCACATCAAAGAAATCAAACCTATTGACGACACTGCATTTACTTAGGGTGTCCAATCAAAAACGCGTCTTTTGAACAATGGGTCAAATATTATGTTAATTGTTTAGATAATCCTCGAAGAAAACCAAAGGGCCAAACCTCATGTCTCTATTATAAACCGTTCAAAATCTACTGGAGTTTAAGGGCGACTAAATCAGGCCAGACCTGAAAAAGTAGTCATAAATCAGGAAAACATCAGCTAGGCTAGACGCTGTGCGAGAATTAAGGCTACCAGACAGGCTTACCAACTCCTCATCTTTCTTCTCTCTGTTCATATCCATGTGAAGATCCTGTTCTATTTCGAAGACTTCTCACAAAAACAAGCGTATCTCTGTGAAATGGCAATGTAGCACTGAGTGTACTCCAAGCTTTTCATTTTCAAAGACTTTTACATTTAATTCAGCTCATGTCTTGTTAATTTAGCCGTTTGTGACCTGCGGAAACAACGTGGAAGACACAACCATAAAAAATGTAAAATCCTCAAAAGTATTTAAAGCTGCAACGCTCTGTCAACAGAGCTCAGTGCTTATTATCGGATGTATTTGGTTACGAAATCTGACTTGCTGGATATAATGTTAATGATTTGTTAGAGAAAGACCTCACTGAACGATTCAGAACATGAAGAATCATATTTGTCTTGGTTAGGGTTGCAAAGGGTCGGAAACTTTCCGGTAAATTTCTGGAAATTTAGTGAAAATTCTCCATGGGAAGTTAAGCAAGGGAATTTTGCGAGTTTTGCTTAAATTCATCAAAAAAGTTAGCTTATAACAGTGAACCTTTTTTGTGGGATACACACAAGGCAATTCTGTCTTGTGGCATATTTTGTTTAAACCATCCCCAAATTAATTGAATTGCCACCCTCTTCTGTCACGGATCCTGCTGCTCATTCTGTTCAGCAGTTCCGGAGGTCGACGTCACCGGCCTTCTAGGCTTCACTGAACTGGATTCATTATCATCAACCCCGGACTGTCTTATCTGATTATGCACACCTGGTTCCCATTTCCCCTGATTAGTACAGTATATTATATATGAGCTCTCTGGTCCCCATTGTCCTTGTCGGGTATTGTTCCCATGTCCGTTGGTTGTGTGTGTACCATTGTGTTGTTTCAGCTTTTGTGCTGCGTGTTTTGTGCATTGTGTATTACGGGTCTCGTCCCGAGTCGTTCTTCGAGGTTTACCCTCGCTCTTTTGATTGGGTACATCCCAGTGTTTTGTATACGTGTTTGTTTTGGGTGTATTAAAAACCCTATTATGTATCCCTGTTCCTGTCTCCAAATCCTTTATACCAGCGTGACATCTGCATGCACAGTGCAATCTTCCATCAAATGTACAGCTGATTCTCAAGATCTTGCACACTAACGAGATGCTATTGAGCCCACACAACTACACTGTCTGAGCCAAGGACTACATGCTTTCTGGTAAGTTTTGATTACAATACTGGGTGGGGTGAATATATTTTATGTGACATACATAATTTTTTTGTTAAAAGTAAACAGTAGCCTACAGCAAAGTGTGTTTAAATCATTTCTAACTTGTTAACAATTTCTGCTAGTTAGTTTTTGCTACCATGTGGGTTTTAGCATGCTTGAGCCTTCTAACTGAGGAGTGTTAATTCACCTGTTTCCATACATGTTTCATTTTAAAACATGTATCTTACAAAGGAGTTGTTTAATCTAACTGCTTAACTATTTATCTGTACATGGAATTGTATATGTTTCTAATCTTTTTTTCTAATCTTTACAGGAAAATACCACAGGCACTATCTGATATGTGGAGACATTTGACTGCAGCTAATGTAGAAGGAAACACTGTGTACATTTGCAAATACTGTGCCAAATCATATGTGAAGAATGCAACAAAGATGCAGAACCATCTGGCCAAGTACATAAAGTTCCCTCAGCGCTCACAACAAGCAACCTCTGACAAAAGTCCCTCTACTTCTATTAGAGGTGAAAATGATGAACCAGACACCTTATCGATAGGAATAGCTCGTGGTCCTCCTGGAATCAGAAGTTTTTTATGACTCAATGGAGAAATGTAGTCAGAAAAATGCTGATGAATGTCTTGCTTGAGCTGTGTATGCAATTGGTCCACCTCTGATGCTCACAGGCAATGTGTATTGGAAGAGATTTCTGAATGTTCCTCACCCAGCATACACCCCTCCAACCAGACATTCTTTATCTACTCATTTGCTGGATGAAGAGTTCAACAGAGTTCAAGAGAAGGTCAAGCAAATCATAGAGAAAGCAGACTGTATTGCAATCATCTCTGATGGGTGGTCGAATGTTCGTGGGCAAGGAATAATTAACTACATCATCTCCACCCCTCAACCAGTATTCTACAAGAGCACAGACACAAGGAACAACAGACACACCAATCTACATTGCAGATAAGCTGAAGGCAGTCATCAATGACCTTGGACCACAGAAGGTACTTGTACTGGTGACAGACAATGCTGCGAACATGAAGGCTGCTTTGTTTAAAGTGGAGGAGTCCTACCCTCACATCACACCCATTGGCTGTGCTGCTCATGCATTTAATCTGCTCCTCAAGGACATCATGGCACTGAAAACAATGGATACACACTACAAGAGAGCCAAGGAAATGGTTAGGTATGTGAATGGTCATCAAGTTATAGCAGCAATCTACCTCACCAAGCAAAGTGAGAAGAATAGGAGCACCACATTGAAGCTGCCCAGCAACAGCCGTTGGGGTGGTGTTGTCATCATGTTTGACAGTCTTCTGGAGGAGAAGGAATCTCTCCAAGAAATGGCCATATCACAGTCTGCCGATATGGACAGCCCCATCAAGAGGATCCTCCTGGATGATGTATTTTGACAGTGGTAAGCAGCCTGAAACTCCTGAAACCCACAGCAGAAGCCATTGAACAGATTGAGGGAGACAATGCCATCCTGTCTGATGTTTAGACTCTGCTTGCAGATGTAAGAGAAGAAATCCGTACTGCTCTGCCCACTTCACTGTTGCTCCAAGTAGAGGAAACTGCAGTTCTGAAGTACATCAAAAAGCGTGAAGACTTCTGCCTGAAGCCCATACACGCCGCAGTGTACATGTTGGATCCCAAGTATGCTTGCAAGAGCATCCTGTCTGGTGCAGAGATCAACAAGGCCTATGGTGTCATCACTACCGTGTCTCGCCACCTTGGCCTGGATAAGGGCAAGGTTCTTGGCAGTCTGGCGAATTACAATTCCAAGCAACGGCTTTGGGATGGAGATGCAATATGGCAGCCGTGCCAACATATCTCATCAGCCACCTGGTGGAAGGGACTTTGTGGATCTGAGGCTCTTTCCCCTGTTGCCTCCATCATCCTCCAAATCACACCAATATCAGCCGCCTCAGAGCACAACTGGTCCTTGTTTGGAACACACACACCAAAGCACGCAACAGGCTGACCAATACAAGGAGTGAAAAATTGGTGGCCATCTGGGAAAATTTTAGGCTTTTTGAGCTTGACAACGAGCCATCCTCAACAAGGTTAGAAAGTGACAGTGAAGATGAGGCGTCAGAGTCATTCAGTAAGAAGCATAACGAACAAACATGCACCCGGGTGCATGTCACTGAATCAACCAACCTAATTTAAGTATGGGTTTGTGTGTCCCAAATAGCACCCTATTCCCTGTATAATGCACACATTTTGACCAAAGACCCTATGGGCCCAGGTCAAAAGTAGTCCACTAAGCAACCTGGGCCACTCTCAGAATATCTTGGTGTTTTATCTCTGTTTAACACACAAGCCCAGAAACAAGACATGGTGGTGATATCATGCCTAGTATGGACTCCAAAGCAATCCAAATCTAACAGTAAGATATCTCATGCCACACTCAAGATAAAAAGCCTTGATGACGAACTGCATGCTTCGTCCAATTATTAAGAGAAAGCAGGTTGCAAATTCAGTTTAATCCACCAGAACAAATATTACAACAAATATTATGGTTAAACTCAAATATAATAATTTATACAAATAAATGTATACAGTTGAAGTTTACATACACTTAGGTTGAAGTAATTAAAACTAATTTTTCAACCACTCCACAAATTTCTTCTTAATAAACTATTGTTTTGGCAAGTCGGTCAGGACACCTACTTGTGCATGACACAAGTAATATTTCCAACAATTGTTTACAGACAGATTATTCCACTTATAATCCACTGTATCACAATTCCAGTGGGTCAAAAGTTTACATTCACTAAGTTGACTGTGCCTTTATACAGCTTGGAAAATTTCAGAAAATTATGTCATGGCTTTAGAAGCTTCTGATAGGCTAATTGACATAATTTTAGACAATTGGAGATGTACCTGTGGGTATATTTCAAGGCCTACCTTCAAACTCAGTGCCTCTATGCTTGACATCATGGGAAAATCAAAAGAAATCAGCCAAGAAAAAACATTTGTAGACCTCCACAAGTCTGGTTCATCCTTGGGAAAATTTTCAAAACGCCTAAAGGTACCATGTTCATCTGTACAAACAATAGTACGAAAGTATAAACACCATGGGACTATGCAGCTGTCATACCGCTTAGGAAGGAGATACGTTATGTCTCCTAGAGATGAACGTACTTTGGTGTGAAAAGTGAAAATCAATCCCAGAACAACAGCAAAGGATCTTGTGAAGATGCTGGAGGAAACCGGTACAAAAGTATCTATATCCACAGTAAAACGAGTCCAAAATCGACATAACCTGAAAGACCGCTCAGCAAGGAAGAAGCCACTTCTCCAAAACCGCCATAAAAAATCCAGACTACAGTTTGCAATTGCACATGGGGACAAAGATCGTACTTTTTGGAGAAATGTCCTCTGGTCTGATGAAACAAAAATAGAACTGTTTGGCCATAATGACCATCGTTATGTTTGGAGGAAAAAGGAGGATGCTTGCAAGCCGAAGACACCATCACAACCGTGAAGCACGGAGGTGGCAGCATTATGTCGTGGAGGTGCTTTGCTGCAGGAGGGACTGGTGCACTTCACAAAATAGATGGCATCATGAGGGAGGACAATTATGTGGATATATTGAACCAACATCTCAAGACATCAGTCAGGAAGTTAAAGCTTGGTCGCAAATGGGCCTTCCAGATGGACAATGAGTCCAAGCATACTTCCATAGTTGTGGCAAAATGGCTTAAGGACAACAAAGTCAAGGTATTGGAGTGACCATCACAAAGCCCTGACCTCAATCCCATAGAAAATGTGACTTGACCTGACTCAGTTAGACCAGCTCTGTCAGGATGAATGGGCCAAAATTCACCCAATTAATTGTGGGAAGGTTGAGGAAGGCTACCCAAAACATTTGACCCAAGTGCAACAATTTAAAGGCAATGCTACCAAATACTAATTGTGTGTATGTAAACTTCTGACCTACTGGGAATGTGATGAAAGAAATAAAAGCTTAAATAAATAATGATCTCTAATATTATTCTGACATTTCACATTTTTAAAATAAAGTGCTGATCCTAACTGACCTAAAACAATAATTTTTTACTCTGATTAAATGTCAGGAATTGTGAAAAACTTACGATTTCAACTGTATATTTTTTGTTATTGTTGATTTTTTTTTAAACAAACAGTATAATCTTTGTAAATTATATCATATATAGGACTGGTGGAGTTATGTCACAAATGCTGTTAAAATAATATATGGAAATGTCTGCTCTCTTCAAAATAACAACAAACTGATTGCACCATTAGCGCAAAAACAATGGAGGCGACAAGTGGAAGGGGAAGACAAGTGGAAGGGGAAGAAGGTCTTCATTTTATTGAAAAAACACAGTTTCCATCATCATTTGACGCAATAAAGAAAGTTTGACAAAAGAAAAATCCACACTTGTCAAACAGATAACACTTTTGTTGATCTTTAGAACATTTCTCCTATATCTGCCGTTTCCATTACACACGTTGCTTTTATCAAATAAACCTGGAAACCTGCCGAGAGAGAGACAAACAGAGGCAGAGACCGAGAGAAAAAGGGAAATGGAGATAGAGAGCTGCGAGAGCTGAGAGCTAGCTAGCGGTGCTCCTAGGCCGAACCTGCCTTGCCTGTGTTACTGAAGGATCCACCCCTTTTTTTTCAATTTTTGCCTAAAATTACATACCCACATCTAACTGCATGTAGCTCAGCAAGGATTTGCATATTCTTGGTACTATTTGAAAGGAAACACTTTGAAGTTTGTGGAAATGTGAAAGGAACGTAGGAAAATATAATACAATAGATCTGGTAAAAGATAATACAAAAAAAACATTTTTTTTTTTTTGTACCATCATCTTTGAAATGCAAGAGAAAGGCCGTAATGTATTATTCCAGCCCAGTTGCAATTTAGATTTTGGCCAGTAGATGGCAGCAGGGTATGTGCAAAGTTTCAGACTGATCCAATGAACCATTGTATTTCTGTTCAGAATGTTGTATCAAGACTGTCCAAATGTGCCTAATTTGTTTATTAATAACTTTTCATGTTCAAAATGGTGCACTCTCCTCAAACAATAACATGGTATTGTTTCACTGTAATAGCTGGACAGTGCAGTTAGATTAACATGAATTTAAACTTTCTGACAATATCAGATAGGTCTATGTCCTGGGAATTTTTTTTGTTACGTACAACCTCATGCTAATTGCATTAGCCTACGTTAGCTCAACCGTACCATGGATGGGACACCGATCCAGAAGCTCTGGCTCTTTTACCTGAGGCCGTGCAGGTTAGAGCTGGCACACACAGGGGACTACGTCCCAAATCGCACATTATTCCCTACATAGTGCAGTACGTTTGACCAGGGCCCACTCACCAGTTACCTCCATGGCACCTAGCTCTCATAAGGACCGTATAAAGAGGGCATATTTGTGCTCTCCTGTTGCCATATCTCTGTGCAGACCACTGGGCATGGAAAGGAAGCCAGGGGCCAGTGATGGCTCAGTCACTTCAGCCACTCACAGACACACACACCTCAGTTCTGGCATAGAAGAGCCTTGGTCATAGTTAGGCTCCTTATAGTGTAACCCTGAATCATTCTCAAAAAGCTCACACCACAATTTTTACTGTACTGCTTACAATTTTGAGAGATTTGTTATTTAGCCAGTTTAACAATTCCCATTAAAAATAGCACTAGATTGATGAGAAAGAGCCTACTGGGTGACCCATTTGGGAATAAAATGGCAAAGTCACTGATGTAAATGCCAACCTGTTATCATTTACAAACCAGTGTGACATCTGACGTGCTGTGTACCGCTGTGTGTGCTGTGTGAAATTGGGGTCACCGAGCTGAGCCACAACACTTAAGGCAGTAATGATGCAGTTGCTTAGCTATCCTGACAGCTGTGGCATTTATTAGCCAGCAAAATACCTGTAATAAAAACAGATCTGCACATTACGTATGAGATACAGCAGCCTTAATTCATCCCTATGACAACAAATCAAAGGTATCAGTGGGACTATGGAGCAGCAGAGGCAGAGGAACACTACTCCTCATTATGAAGCCAGAGATGGAACAGTACTTTGTTTCAAACCGCCGCAAAGGAGTCGAGAACAAAGGTGAACGTTGTTGATTTGTTTTTTTCACTATTACATTATGTCCAAAAATCTGCCCATTTTTGTGCAATTGTTAGCATAAAGCACACACCTGTAGAGCACCTCATCAGAGTGTGTCATGTAAAAATAAATATAAATCCAAAGACCAATATAAGTATAGGAGGGAAGCTCAAGAGAAAAGAACACACAGGTAGGCGTATTTGTTTGTTGAACGCTTGTCTGTATTGTCTACCTTAACATTTTCCCAGGGTTTTTGTGTCTCCCAGAGATGGATGCAATGTACTTTTCTTAGCACTTGTCTAAAGCAGGCTTTCAGAGCTCATAATTTGAGATTTCTCATCAAATCCTCCCCTAAGTGTCTCAGAGTGCCAGATTGTGTCCAAAATGGCACCATATTCCCTAAATATTGCACTACTTTTGATCAGAGCCCTATTGGCCCTGTTCAAAAGTAGTGCACTACATAGGGAAATATGGTGCCATTTAGGACTTGATCCCTTTGGTAACTCAGTCTGGGCCAGCTGGTGACGAGAAAACGTGACAAACATTCCTGTCCAGAATGAGTTTACAGAAGAGGCGTAAAGCAGATATTTTAACCGTCCTATAAAGTTGCTAACAGAAGTGTGAAAGTCAGACCTTCTTCTCCTAAACTGAATTTGAACACCCCATAAATTGTGATTTCTGACAGATATGAGGGGTGGTGGTTTGTGCCAGGACATTCATAGCAACCGTGATACTGTAGCAGCTGTAAGTAATAGTAAAATATACATTGCCTTTGTAAAGTATTCAGACCCTTTGACTTTTATCAGATTTTGTTAAGTTACAGCCCTTAAATAAAATTGATTAAAATGTTTTTATCTTCACACAATAACCCATAATGACAAAGTAAAAACAGGTTTTAAGAAATGTTTGCAAATGCATTACAAATAAAAAACAGAAATACCTTATTTACATAAGTATTCAGACCCTATGAGACTCGAAATTGAGCTCAGGTGCATCCTGTTTCCATGGAGATGTCTGCAGCATTGAAGGTCCGCAGGAACACAGTGGCGTCCATCATTCTTAAATGGAAGAAGTTTAGAACCACCAAGACTCTTCCTAGAGGTCAAACTGAGCAATCGGGGGAGAAGGGAAAGGGAGATACCTAGTCAGTTGTACAACTGAATGCATTCAACTGAAATGTGTCTTCCGCATTTAACCGAACACATCTGAATCAGAGAGGTGCTTGGGGCTGCCATAATCGACATCCACGTCTTCGGCACCCTAGGAACAGTGGTTTAACTGCCTTGCTCAGGGACAGAATACAACAGAGTTTTACCTTGTCAGCTCGGGGATTCGATCCAGCGACCTTTCGGTTACTGGACCAACACTCTAACCACTAGGCCTTGGTCAGGGAGGTGACCAATAACCCGATGGTCACTCTGACAGAGTTTAGAGTTCCTCTGTGGAGATGGGAGAACCTTGCAGAATGACAAATATCTCTGCAGCACTCCACCAATCAGACCTTTATGGTAGAGTGGCCAGATGGAAGCCAATCCTCAGTAAAAGGCACATGACAGCATGCATGGAGATGGTCAAAAGGCACCTAAAGGACTCTCAGACCATGAGAAACAAGATTTTATGGGTCTGATGAAACCAAGATTGAAATCTTTGGCCTGAATGCCAAGCGCCACGTCTGGAGGAGGAGCTCGGAGACTAGTCAAGATCGAGGAAAAGATGAACAGAGCAAAGTACAGAGAGATCCTTGATGAAAACCTGCTCCCAAGCGCTCAGAACCTCAGACTGGAGCGAAGGTTCACCTTCCAACAACACAACCACCCTAACTAAGCACACAGCCAAGACAACGCAGGAGTGGCTTCGGAACAAGTCTCTGAATGTCATTGAGTGGCCCAGCCAGAGCCCAGACTTGAACACGATCGCACATCTCTGGAGAGACATGAAAATAGCTGTGCAGAAACACTCCCATCCAACCTGACAGAGCTTGAGAGGATCTGTCCACTTAGGAAGCAACACTGATTGACAATAAATGTCACATGCTGTTGTGCAAATGGAATAGACAACAGGTGGAAATTATAGGCAATTAGTAAGACACCCCCAATAAAGGAGTGGTTCTGCAGGTGGTGACCACAGACCACTTCTCAGTTCCTATGCTTCCTGGCTGATGTTTTGGTCACTTTTGAATGCTGGAGGTGCTTTCACTCTAGTGGTAGCATGAGACGGAGTCTACAACCCACACAAGTTGCTCAGGTAGTGCAGCTCATCCAGGATGGCACATCAATGCGAGCTGTGGCAAGAAGGTTTGCTGTGTCTGTCAGCGTAGTGTCCAGAGCATGGAGGCGCTACCAGGAGACAGGCCAGTACATCAGGAGACGTGGAGGAGGCCGTAGGAGAGCAACAACCCAGCAGCATGACCGCTACCTCCGCCTTTGCGCAAGGAGGAGCACTGCCAGAGCCCTGCAAAATGACCTCCGCAGGCCACAAATGTGCATGTGTCTGCTCAAACGGTCAGAAACAGACTCCATGAGGGTGGTATGAGGGACCAACGTCCACAGGTGGGGGTTGTGCTTACAGCCCAACACCGTGCAGGACGTTTGGCATTTGACAGAGAACACCAAGATTGGCAAATTCGCCACTGGCGCCCTGTACTCTTCACAGATGAAAGCAGGTTCACACTGAGCACATGTGACAGACGTGACAGAGTCTGGAGACGCCGTGGAGAATGTTCTGCTGCCTGCAACATCCTCCAGCATGACCGGTTTGGGGGTGGGTCAGTCATGGTGTGGGGTGGCATTTCTTTGGGGGGCCGCACAGCCCTCCATGTGCTCACCAGAGGTAGCCTGACTGCCATTAGGTAACGAGATGAGATCCTCAGACCCCTTGTGAGACCATATGCTGGTGCGGTTGGCCCTGGGTTCCTCCAAATGCAAGACAATGCTAGACCTCATGTGGCTGGAGTGTGTCAGCAGTTCCTGCAAGAGGAAGGCATTGATGCTATGTACTGGCCCGCCCGTTCCCCAGACCTGAATCCAATTGAGCATATCTGGGACATCATGTCTCACTCCATCCACCAAAGCCACGTTGCACCACAGACTGTCCAGGAGTTGGCGGATGCTTTAGTCCAGGTCTGGGAGGAGATCCCTCAGGAGACCATCCGCCACCTCATCAGGAGCATGCCCAGGCGTTGTAGGGTGGTCATACAGGCACGTGGAGGCCACACACACTACTGAGCCTCATTTTGACTTGTTTTAAGGACATTACATCAAAGTTGGATCAGCCTGTAGTGTGGTTTTCCACTTTAATTTTGAGTGTGACTCCAAATCCAAACCTCCAAGGGTTGATAAATTTGATTTCCATTGATAATTTTTGTGTGCTTTTGTTGTCAGCACATTCAACTATGTAAAGAAAAAAGTATTTCATAAGAATATTTCATTCATTCAGATCTAGGATGTGTTATTTTAGTGTTCCCTTTATTTTTTTGAGCAGTGTATATATATATATAAATACATATATATGTGTATGTGTGTGTGTGTGTGTGTGTGAGATGGTGTGTATAGAGAGTATATGAATAGAAAAGCTGTGTACAACAGTAGTTATATAGGAAGAGCCATGACTAGAATACAGTATATGAGGCCATCTGCACTTTTTTATGGTCCTTACTACTGAATAGTGTCTGTTCCAGGTGCGTAGGAGTCAAAATAAGAATACATGAAGATATGAAGACTCGCACACTGTCGAAAGATGGAATAAATCCAAAACTGAGACTCATCAATCAATTTGTAGACAATGCCTACTCATAATTAGCTAAAAATCAAACGATGCACACTGATGATATCACTGACAACACTTACCTTTCTCTACCTTTGTTACTACAAAACATAGGCACGTGCCATTTTCACATATGATGATGTTGGGGTGGTGCTAGATGAAAATGAAGTTAATTTTTTTTTATGTCCCTTTAACAGTCTGATGGGCTGGAGATGGAAGCTATTTTTCAATCTCATGGCCCCAGATTTGATGTACCTGTACGGTCTCCGCTTTATAGATGGTAGCAGCGTGAACAGGCCATGGATAGGTTGTTGCCAAGCCAAATTTCTTCAGCCTGCTGTGGTTGAAGAGGTTCTGTAGCACCTTCTTCACCACTGTCTGTGTGAAGGGACCATTCCCGGAACTTGAAGCTTTTGACCCTCTCCCCTGCGGCCCGTCAATGTGGATGGGGGCGTGTTCTCTCTCCTGTAATCCACGATCAGCTTCTTTGTTTTGTTTGACGATTCCTGGCACCACTCTGCCAATGCTTTCACCTCCTCCCCGTAGGCTGTAATCAGGCATACCACTGTTGTGTTGTCAGCTAACGTGGATGATTTTTAAAATTTAAACTCAGACAAAACAGAGATGCTAGTTCTAGGTCCCAAGAAACAAAGAGGTCTGCTGTTGGATCTGACAATTAATCTTGATGGTTGTACAGTAGCCTCAAATAAAACTGTGAAGGACCTCGTTATTACACTGGACCCTGATCTCTCTTTTGACAAACATATCAAGAAAATTTCAATGGCAGCTTTTTTCCATATTCTAGTGCTCTTCCATGCCGTCCCTAGGAGGGTGCATCACTTGAGTGGGTTGAGTCCCTGACCTGATCTTCCTATCTGGTTTTGCACCCCCTTGGGATTGTGCTGTGTACTCAGCCTTGTCTCAGGGTAGTTAGTTGATGTGTCTGTTGATATCCATCTAATGGTTTGGGGGCTGCGTTTTGGAAAAGTGGGTGGGGTTATATCCTGCCTGGTTTGACCCTGTCCGGTGGTACCGTCAGAGGGGGCTACAGTGTCCCCTGACCCCCCATCTCACCCTCCAGTGTCTATGCTGGAATACTCTATGTGCTGGAATCTTATATTCAGTAGTTATTATTAGCGGCTTGTGTATTTTTAATATTGAGGAATAAAAAAAACATGAATTTGTGCATGGGGCTGAAATAATGTGGTGTGACTCGAGTTTCGCCATCAGCTGGAAGATGGTGTCCCCTTTTTGGTCAGTCTCAGCGGAGGGAGGACGGGAGAGCGGAGGGACGATGAGAGGCTGACCTCTCTGCTGCTCTCTTCCTACCTCCACTGAAACTGACCATAAGATGCAGGCACCATCAGTCCAGTAAAATAAAAAATACTCACTCAGCTGTGCCTCACAATTAATACACAACTGATATATTACCGGTCTGATCATATACCTCAAGTTTTTTTTACAGAATTGGTCTAAGAAGAACAACCTTGGCAGGGCAATTCAATCCACTTGAATTCAAACTATTTTTGACAACACCCCTTTTGATTTGAACAAAACCTTCCATACATATTTTCCCATTGTGGAAGTGCTCGGAAAGTGACTTTTTAGACCTGAATGACAAAATATCCAAGAGATACAGGTGCTCAAAGTTTGCATACCCCACCATACCATGAGACATCGATGTCTTCATCACTGGAAAAGATAAACAATTGAGATGTATATCATTTAAAAACTTACAAACAGGGTTGTCAATGTAATAATTTCTAATGGAGTAAGACTAGCTGTAGAAAAATATATATATATTTCAAGTCTGCTGAGCGCAAACTTCAATGTTGTGAAATGTTCTGTGCATCTTCCAGTGCACGTTTACTGTGAACACTGAGGCTGTACCTGCTTTAAGTTGCAGTTTCAGACAGTGGACAAGTAGGCTACTGTAGGCTACTAAATCAGCCCTAGTTGTATGTATGTCAGGAATGTCAGGAATGCCTGTATTGTTGCCAAGACAATAAAGCATTTTAACTAAACATAGGCTAAATATTTTAATAGATATGAAAGATGATGTGATGTCTTTTCTTCTCTGATCTGCTACAGTTGAGGCCTCTGATGAGTAATTTCAGACGAAGAATAGGAGACCAGGGTCAGTATGTATCAAACGTCTCAGAGTAGGAGTGCTGATCTAGGATCAGGTCCCCCCTGTCCATGTGATCTTATTCACTGTGATCTGAAAGGCAAAACTGATCCTAATTCAGCACTACTTTGGGTAGCTTGACATATATGGACCCTGGCCAAGTGTCAGACTTAGCCATATAAACCACCACATTTTTCTATGCTGCCATATTGGCATGCAGAGATACCCTTACTGCTAGGCTAAATCCTCCTCTCTCAATTTCCATTTCACCATAATAGCCTAGTGTACAGTAACAATATCATGTCATATACCCCGAAGCCTTTTGATAATGGTATAAAAACCTCAACGATGATTATTCCAATGGCAATTGACTGAACAGCCGAGCGGCATTGTTCAGTTCAATCAGAACACGGCGATATATGAAGGGTTTGACTTCGGGAGGCCTGCAACAAACTGTCTGAACAACAAACCACTTAGCAGAGGAAACTAGGAACAAAGATGGAGAGGATGTAGAACCAAAATGGCTACCAGTCTTCCTAACTAACATCTGTACTCATCAAGAGGTATCCAAGGATGAAAATCGCTCGCTCCATTCTATTAGACCTTCGTATCTCTTCCTAGCCTGGAGATATGGAAAAATAAGACTTGGAAACCACTCTGCTATTCCAATAATTGTAGGGAGGCGAAGGAGGTAAAACCAAAACAACATCATTATCCTCTACCTCGGCAGGCAGTTTACAAGGCGGTAAACTTAGCAGCAGCCTTGGCAGTGAAGTGGTACAGCGAAAGGATGAGTGGAGGAGGGGGGGTCTTTGAATGGGCCCCGGCCTTGTGGAGCAGTCTGAGCCCCTTCTCCCTGCCGAGAAGTAAATGATCCAGCAGGCGCTCATTAGCAGCCTGGGAGTGTTACCCAACACTGGAGCTTGTTTAATGAACACTTGATGAATGCTGCACGCATCTCCAGTTTCCACAGAGAGTTCATAGGTGGAGGAGAGATGACATCTCCCATTAGAATGCACTGGCCTTTCCTAGTGCACATTCCATTGCACAACTGTACTACAGCTATCTAGCCCGCTGCTGGAGCAGAGGCTGCTTTCCGCACGGAAGGGCTGTCATGTGGATGGATATGGGGCAGGATGGAGTGCATTACTGCAGGTAGGGAGTGCAGTAGAGAGTGGGAGTGTGCAGTGGAGAGTGGGAGTGTACAGTAGAGAGTGGGGGTGTGCAGTGGAGAGTGGGAGTGAGCAGTGGAGAGTGGGAGTGTGGAGAGTGGGAGTGTTCAGTTGAGAGTGGGAGTGTTCAGTCGAGAATGGGAGTGTACCGTAGAGAGTGGGAGTGTGAAGTGGAGAGTGGGAGGGTGCAGTGGAGAGTGGGAGTGTGCAGTGGAGAGTGGGAGTGTGCAGTGGAGAGTGGGAGTGTGCAGTAGAGAGTGGGAGTGTGCAGTGGAGAGTGGGAGTGTGCAGTGGAGAGTGGGAGTGTGCAGTGGAAAGTGGGAGGGTGCAGCAGAGAGTGAAACAGGTAGAGCCAGTGGTATGTTCAGAGAGGAGTTACCACATAGCTTTCCCAGGTAAACTGGGAAGTGGACATGACGGTGCAATTGACAGTTAGCCACCCTGCCGCTGCTAGCTCTGTGATTACTGTTATTGGCGACAGACAGTCAAACACTTTTCAAGTCAAACCAAAGAGTTCTTCAAGCCCTTTCACTCTTGACACTCTGTACTTAACGTTCAGGGATAGACAGACAGACGCTCAGAGACATGCCAATGGCAGACCTGACAGTCGTCTGGATGCAGTCACATTTACAAAGTTTTTCCTCAAAGTGTCTAGAAAATAACGGAGGCTTATATGTGGTATGAAAGGTTGTAGAGGGGAATGTAATTTTTCAAACAAACCTGACAATCTGCAAGTCAGGTGATGTGTAAACACCATCTAAACCTACAAGAGGACATTGTGACTGTCCTAAACGGCACAGTATTCCCTATTTAAAGTAGCGCACTAAATAGGGAAAATGGTGCCATCTGGGACGCACGCTGTGGCTAAGCTGTAAAGGCAGAGCAGAGAATAATGAAGACTCATCCTTTAACCAGGGGAGACACAAACAAGCACACAAAGACTTTGCCTTTCCTTTTAATTGAAGGAGGACCATACAAAGGGCGTAAAATGCCATGGAAAGGGATTCAAATATCAATGGTTACAGTTAACCATAATTAGGGTCCATCTAAGCTGTCATAAAGATATTTTCATCTTGAAAAGGGACCAATGAATCATAACTGATGTCTGTATCCCAATCAGCGTTCAAACACCTCTTCATAAAGTGCCATCTACTAAAGGAGAGGTTTTAAATGGCGTGTGAAATTAAATACAGAAAGGATTCAGACCGACAGTACTGTAGCTTTGAGAGATTGAGCGATTCGGCCTAAACAGAAGCCAATAACATACTGTAGTCTATCTATGTGGTGACAATAACATGTGGCTCATCACATGTACAGTAGTGATGTTCAGAGGTGAATTGGACCTGGACCACTTGGGACCACTTGACCTATAGAACCGATTAATCTAACTCTTCCCAGGCAATTTTTCCCATACTAACGTGCTGTTTGAGAGACTGATCATTTCTGATAAATCTGTGGCTAATGAAGACCGTCTTTAACATGCATGTAACTGGTGATGATGTCATAGGCGACAGGTAGCCTAGCAGTTAGAGTGTTTGGACAGTAACTGAAAGGTCGCTGGTTCGAACATCCGAGCCGACAAGGTGAACCCAGGACCATCGTCTGTCTGGGCTAATAGAGAAGACTAATTCGCTTTTGGGAAAATGCCCCCTGGTTAAAGATACAGTTAAGAATGTCACCATATGAACTAAACATATGAGATACAGCTAGGGCAGTGGCGGTCATAACATTTTGTAAGATGGTTATTGTCATGCAAAAGCCTGCTTATAAGTGCCAGTCTCACGGTAATTGACAGTTAATTACCATAAACACGTTTAGCATCTCCAGGCCTCCATGCATACTGGCTACATACAAGCCCCTTAGGCACGCCTTTGGAACATCCACATTTAAAAAGGTCTAAATATACACCATCACAATAAATGATTTATTTTAGGAAGGTTACGATTTGAAGAAATTATATTTCAGACGAACAGAATATGAGTTGGCCTACTGTATGTTATCTGGCTATGTGCCATGCCATAGGCTGTAGGCTCGTTCATTTAGTAGACAAGATATGCTTATAACTCCCGTGCCATTATTTTATATTATATGATTTTATAGTCAGATTAATATAATTGAATTTAGCGGAATAAAATAGAAAGGACATTTTAACCATTCTGGAGTGAGAGCGCATAAGAAGTGGCTATGTTGAGCGTAAAAGTGATAATTTGAAGCAGGTCCTATATGCTAGCTTTAGTTATTTGGCAACTTTAGTTACTGATACAAACCTTAGAATTTCTTAGAAATCAAAACACATATGGGCTGCATGATGCGACTATAGCCTATTGATGATTTGAGAAGGTCAGACTATTGTCTTTACTAATATGTCAAATTAGTTTTAATTTAGAATGGCCCATTATTCATTATCAAATTGGTAGGAAAAAAGGCATGTCATCGGTATGCACTGGAATAGCGAATGGAGGCAGCTTTCCAGACTGCTTGTTTTTAAATCATGCCGGGTAGGCTACTCAGGTTTTATTGCAGAGCATGTGAACAGCTGAGAAATAAATATGGTAGCAGCTGGGATGCTCCTTTTTTTAGTGGCAACCATCAAAACTCTGCTTCCACACGGGACTACATATAGAAATGTCTGGGTTGATCAGAACCCTTATTTCACTCCACGCATCAACCACTCCACTATAATTGAGAATTGCAATAACCATTTCTCTACAGCTGGCCATGCTTTCCACTTGGCTACCCCTAACCCGGTCAACTGACCGGCACCCTCTACAGCAACCCGCCAAAGCCCCCACCATTTCTCCTTTACCCAAATCCAGATAGCTGATGTTCTGAAAGAGCTGCAAAATCTGGACCCCTACAAAATCAGCCGGGCTAGACAATCTGGACCCTCTCTTTCTAAAATTATCTGCCGAAATTGTTGCAACCCCTATTACTAGCCTGTTCAACCTCTCTTTTGTATCGTCTGAGATTCCCAAAGATTGGAAAGCTGCCGCGGTCATCACCCTCTTCAAAGGGGGTGACACTCTAGACCCAAACTGCTACAGACCTATATCTATCCTACCCTGTCTTTCTAAGGTCTTCGAAAGCCAAGTTAACAAACAGATTACTGACCATTTTGAATCCCACCATACCTTCTCCGCTATGCAATCTGGTTTCAGATCTGGTCATGAGTGCACCTCAGCCACACTCAAGGTTCTAAACGACATCATAACCGCCATCGATTAGAGACATTACTGTGCAGCCGTATTCATCGACCTGGCCAAGGCTTTCGACTCTGTCAATCACAACATTCTTATTGGCAGACTCGACAGCCTTGGTTTCTCAAATTATTGCCTCGCCTGGTTTACCAACTACTTCTCTGATAGAGTTCAGTGTGTCAAATCGGAGGGCCTGTTGTCCGGACCTCTGACAGTTTGTGGGTGGGCCACAGGGTTCAATTCTCGGGCCGACTCTCTTTTCTATATACATCAATGATGTTGCTCTTGCTGCTGGTGATTCTCTGATCCACCTCTACGCAGACGACACCATCCTGTCTACTTCTGGCCCCTCCTTGGACACTGTGTTAACTAACCTCCAGACGAGCTTCAATGCCATACAACTCTCCTTCCGTGGCCTCCGACTGCTCTTAAACGCAAGTAAAACTAAATGCATGCTATTCAATCGATCACTGCCCGCACCTGCTCGCCCGTCCAGCATCACTACTCTGGACGGCTCTGACTTAGAATACGTGGACAACTACAAATACCTGGGTGTCTGGTTAGACTGTAAACTCTCCTTCCAGACTCACATTAAGCATCTCCAATCCAAAATTAAATCTAGAATCGGCTTCCTATATCGCAACAAAGCATCCTTCACTCATGCTGCCAAACATACCCCCGTAAAACTGACCATCCTACCGATCCTCGACTTCGGTGATGTCATCTATAAAATAGCTTCCAACACTCTACTCAACAAACTGGATGCAGTCTATCACAGTGCCATCCGTTTTGTCACCAAAGCCCCATACACTACCCACCATTGCGACCTGTACGCTCTCGTTGGTTGGCCCTCGCTTCATACTCGTCGCCAAACCCACTGGCTACAGGTTATTTACAAGTCTCTGCTAGGTAAAGCCCCGCCTTATCTCAGCTCACTGGTCACCATAGCAGCACCCACTCGTAGCACGCGCTCCAGCAGGTATATCTCACTGGTCACCCCCAAAGCCAATTCCTCCTTTGGTCGTCTTTCCTTCCAGTTCTCTGCTGCCCATGACTGGAACGAATTGCAAAAATCTCTGAAGCTGGAGACTCACATCTCCCTCACCAGCTTTAAGCACCAGCGGTCAGAGCAGCTTACAGATCACTGCACCTGTACATAGCCCATCTGTAAACAGCCCATCTATCTACATACCTCATCACCATACTGGTATTTATTTATTTTGCTCCTTTGCACCCCAGTATCTACCTGCACATTCATCTTCTGCCGATCTACCATTCCAGTGTTTAATTGCTATATTGTAATTAATTCGCCACCATGGCCTATTTATTTCCTTAGCTTACCTCATTTGCACTCACTGTATATAGACTTTTTGTTTTCTTTTGTTCTAATGTATTTTTGACTGTTCGTTTTGTTTATTCCATGTGTAACTATGTGTTGTTGTATGTGTCGAATTGCTACGCTTTATCTTTGCCAGGTCACAGTTGCAAATGAGAACTTGTTCTCAACTAGCCTACCTGGTTAAATAAAGGTGAAATAAAAACAATTAAAAAGGAGCATGCAGCCCCTTGCTGCGCGACAGGTGATATTCCGCCCAAACTCTGTATGCAATGGGCTCTCTAACCCTGTTCCTGCAGCTACCCAGTGCTTCATTTGAGTGAAATCTGTTCTGAGAAAATCGATAGTAACATGTTTTCACAACAAAGCATATTTAACTACACTGTTGACAGCCCCTCTCTCTATGCGCTCGAGAAAGGAATGAACGAGAGAGAGGAGGAGATGGAAATGTAGAGTGGTGATATATTCTGTAGCTTAAGGTAATGTGTCAGCCTATTAATTATGAAAATAAATAATACATCCCTATTATTAGGCTATTCAAAATAATATACAAACTCACTATAATTGTAGGCTAACTCTGTAAGCCGCCCTGCACAATCAATGAACCAACAGCATCGCCTAGGCCTATATGTTCTCTCCCAGACTCATGGATAGAAAGTTTGGAGCGTAGCATAAGGAAACCAGTCCATCCAGTATGCTTAATAATGCAGACCACACTCAAAGGTGATTACTTGAATTTGTTTAATTTTAAAGTTTAGGTTAGACCAATTATGTACCAAAGACATCTTAAATCAGTTGCTTTTTACTCCCTTCACAGAACAGCGCAAACTGGATCTAACCAGAATAGAAAGAGGAGTGGGATGCCCCGGTGCACAACTGAGCAAGAGGACAAGTGCATTTCTAATGAGTACGATGGGAGACAGAGTGCTGGTTTCAAGCGCAGGACGCAGCAGGTGTTTATTTGTAAAGGACCACAGGAGGAGGCAGGTAGCTGGGTCCAGGGGCAGGCAGAAGGTCATACACAGGGACTCCAAAAAGTTAACAGTACAGGCAGGGAAAAGGCTAATAAGGTTTTCCGGGAGATCAGGCAAGAGGCTGATGACAGGAAATCTGATAGGCAAAAGTACTTGCAGGGAATAGGCTAAAAAAGTTGTTAGTGAGGATGGCCAAAAACTACAATACACAATATGGAAATAAACAGAGCTCCGACTAGAATGTGTACCAAAACAAACAATACCTCACAATGATGGGGTGCAAAGAACTGAACTAAATAGTGTGTGTAAATGACATACATGTTTGTGAACAGGTGATCAGAATTCAGGTGATTGGGATCTGGAGAGTGAGCTGCGTTCAGGGGATTATTGTGTTTGAGAGTGTGAGTTGGAAGCTGATGTTGCAAAATTAGAGTGTCTAGTTTGAGAAACAGACGCCTCACAAGTCCTCAATTGGCAGCTTCATTTAATAGTATCCGCAAAACACCAGTCTCAACGTCAACAGTGAAGAGGTGACTCTGCCTAGAAGGCCAGCATCCCGGAGTCGCCTCTTCACTGTTGACATTGAGACTGGTGTTTTGCGGGTACTATTTAATGAAGCTGCCAGTTGAGGACTTGTGAGGCATCTGTTTCTCAAACTAGACACTCTAATGTACTTGTCCTCTTGCTCAGGTGTGCACCGGAGCCTCCCACTCCTCTTTCTATTCTGGTATCAATTAGCCTTTTAAAATGATAAACTTGGATTAGCTAACACAACGTGCCATTGGAAAACAGAAGTGATGGTTGCTAATAATGGGCCTCTGTACGTCTATGTAGATATTCCATAAAAAAAGCTGCCGTTTCCAGCTACAATAGTCATTTTGGTAGAGGTGCACACTGCATGCATTAGCAGCCCCTGACACAGAACATGCCCAGAGAAAGCTCCATCCACAGTCCCTACAAGCGCTGAGATGTGTACTACGGCTCGACTTGTCATTTTCCCCTGCTGTTCGGGTTAACTTCACATGCGTTCCAAATGGCACCATTGTTTCCCTACTTAGTACACTACTTTTGACCAGAGCCCATGTCTCTGGTTAAAAGTAGTGCACTACATAGGGAACATGGTGCCATTTGGGTCGAATCCCTTTCCACCAGGTCAGTCAGATGGTTTAGAATTCCCATGGCCTGGAGGAGTAGTAAGGCTACAGCAGAGATGTCCGGAGGCCTCCAGATCTGCCACAGTCATGTAGAATTTCCATTGCGTGAAAATCCCATTTTGGCACAGAGCTGAAACCCTAGAGGGAAGTGCTGCACTGAGCGTATCTGTATACACAAGCTGTAGCACATGCAGGGTTAAGACAACGCTGGGCCAGCCCACTCCTGTAAACACATGTTGGTGGCAGAGTGCTGGGGGATGAGGAGCTGGAGGGGTTCTGGGATCAGCAAGCCCACTGTGAAAGGCCAGCCAGGGGGAATTGGGCTGGAGGGGTAAAACATGAGGGAAATGTACGGTACTCTGAGGAGGGTGGAGGTGTAAACTCAGGGCAGGTTATATTGGGCTTTGTTTGATGACAAGGAGTCCGGGACTGACTGTACTTGATCCCCCCAACATTCAACAAATGTACCGTGTTACGAGCCTGTGCACCTTAAGTAAGCTGCTCACTCTGAGACTCGGCCCAAATTGCACCCCATTCCCTATTTAGAGCGCTATTTTTGACCAGGCTCTAAAGTTTTGGTTTAAATCTAAATCAAATAAATAAATAAAAACTTACAATAGAATTTAAACATCAAGGTGAACATGCGCTCATTATGATAGGATGTTAAAATTAGTTGAAATCCAAAGTTTAGTTGTTTTACTCACCATCACAATTTAAATTATATCACTGCCAAAGTTTTTGCTTGGTGGCCAAAGAAATGTTCTCCATTGATCAATACGTAAAGAGTAATTTATGGAAGCGAATTAGGAACCACTTTGGCCAACCCATAGACTAGATGTCATAGCCATACATTTCTGGAATATTGTCAGGCATTACATGCATTTGAGCAAAGATGCAAATGTATGTACTGGCCTACACACAATACCCAATAATGTCAAAGTGGAATTATGTTTATACACATTTTTACAAATAAATTAAACATATAGAGCTGTGCTCTACAGTAATCAATTGTACTCCACTTGTACTCTACTGCTTCTTAAAACTGAAGAAGGGCCCATGCACTCTTGATCTTAAATTCGGTCTTTAACTTGTCATGGTCTCAATTCACTGGATCTTGGGACCAATGCCCTGGTATAAATCTTGGTCTTGGATATTCCCTTTGGTTTAAAATCCATAGGCCACCCAATTTAAAGAAGACAATGCTCTCTGATCATTGGCTGATCACTCCCAGCCCATAGAAATCCCTACTTTTAAATGGTGGAAGCCCTCAATGGCAATCTCTATGATTGACACTTGACACCAAAACGCCTGTTATTTTAAAGATAGGTAAAGTGATAATAAAGTGATAATTGAATCTAATAACAAATTAATTAATTAAGCAACATTTAGTTTTTTTGGTTTTGGTTATTAAACAACTAATTGACCTATATCTGTTCAATTACTTGAATTAATTTAACTTATTTCTTTGTGTGAGCCCAACGCACCATTTCTCTAGACACTAGAGAGAACTCAAATAATTCACGAGAGAAATCAAGTCAAGAACTATGTGGGACGCTGAGCTGAAGGGAGTTGTAGTTTTCATCAAGCAAATATTCAACCTAGTTCAGCACAGCAACGTGGTAGTTAACTACAATGGCCATAATCCATTGCACTTGTTTTTACTGGCTAAGACAGAGACGGATTTACTTTTATGCCGGGTATGTTAGGTTAGATACACACAGACCGCATAGACCCGAATGAGAGAGGAATGTACACAACACAACGGCGAGAGAGATAGAGACAGTTCGTGAAGGTATGCCTTATCTACTTTGAAGAACTAGTCAAAAGATTTTCAGACAGCTCTGCAGCATACTTTGCCACACTAATCTAACTAAACAGAATGACAAAAAAAAGTACAGTATGAGGAGCACAGAGATAACGTTAGATGGGTCTGTCTGGCTGGCTGCTACTGCCTGAGCAGAGATGAGATGATGACTTTAAAAGGAATGAAAAATAAGTAATATTATTTTTCCGTAGTAATTTCCTATTGTTCTATTCTAAATTTAATTTAAAGGTTTTGAAAATCTGATAATAAATCATGTTTTTACTATTTTGTTAATTTAGTATGCAAATACATTTTCCAAAAATCTGTAATAGGTTAATCAAAATGATCACTACTGTGCATGGTTCTCCCTTTTTATGCTACCATGCAACGTTTTTATTCGATTACAGGTATGCCAACTGTCTGAATACAAAGTTGTACAGAGATGACAAATAACCAGTTATAAGGACACTCCTGAATTACAATTAAAGTGTGGTGTGCTTTCTGGCGCCTCGTGACTGCAGTAATATCACCCAAGTGGGTGCTACATTTTGGTAGTGGTGAAGAGTAGTTAGCTAGCTACTAGCCCAGTGGCTAGTACAGAACTCTGACGTCATCTGACTGAGTCCTACTGCGAAGCTACTGACGGCGTGGATGGCGAGACACGGTGATGAAAACGTGCTGCCTGTCTCCTCCTGGCTCTCCCCTTGACCACCTCCTCCCTATGGTGACCTCACTCAAGCCAACGTTCTCAACCTTCTGTCTCTTGACCGTCGATCTACTCATGATGATTAATGATGTTGTTTTTAAATTGCTTGTTTTTTGTGTGTTTTTTTTGTCGGGATGGAACCTGCAAGTTTTGTTGAACGGTGTGTACCATGTGTATCCTGTACATACGACAAATAAAACTGTAAAACTATCACAGCCAAACCCCAACAAACCCCATAGAAACACAAACACAGTACACTCACCATTGTGAGAGGACTCTGTCTTGCTATCAGCCACCTTCCTCAGCTCTGAGATAATGGCGTCTCCAGGAACACGAGGGCTCTCCACATACTTGGGCTTCCTGATTGGACCTGCAGTCAGAGCGCAGCGAGAGAGAGAGAGAGAGAGTTCTTGCTGGATGAACTTTTTCCAGATGGGGTTTGAGAGATGATGAGTGTCCTAGCGGGACGGGCTCAGGAGAAACAGCGAAAGAGAGAGAGAGAGAGAGAATAGCTCCCTGTGCTGATAGCAGCTCTGCTCTGTCTGACAGCCCTGAGAGAGAAAGATCCGCCTGCAGAGACAACCAGCAGTAACACACACAACGGCCAGTTCAGGGGAATGCATATGTGTGTGTATCTCAGTATGACTGTGAGTGAGTGAGTGAGTGAGTGAGTGAGTGAGTGAGTGAGTGAGTTAACAGACAGACAGACAGACAGACAGACAGACAGACAGACAGACAGACAGACAGACAGACAGACAGACAGAGAGAGAGAGAGAGAGAGAGAGCACATACCAGTAGGGTACTGCTATGCGCTTGTATGTGGTGTGCCTCTGAGGTAAGTTAAGGGTGCTGCTTTGGCGTGGTTTAAAAAATCAGGTGTTGTTTCTAGGACAGGAGCTAAGGATCTTCATGAGAGTTTCTGTTCTGTCCCCTTGGTGAGGATGACTGAGATTAGTGTGCATTTCCTCGCTGACTGACAGGAATAGAAGCAGCAAATCCCAGTGCTGAGCAGAACACTGTGTGCATCCCGAATGGAACCCTATTCCCTACATAGGGCACTACTTTTGAGCCCACAGGGCCCTGGTCAGTACACAGTACAGGGTGACATTTGGGATGCAACACTATTCCCTGGCTGTTGTTATGATCCCAAACGCTGACGCACTGGCACCGCCGGAAGCATCAATCTCTAGCAACTTTAGTGTGTGTGTGCGTGCATGCCTGTGTGTGTCCCTGCATGCCTGTGTGTGTCCCCACTCATACCTCTGCTCCGGGGGCACAGTGCAGGGCCATGCCACTCAAAAAGTGTTTGCCTGCTATTCTATTCTCCCTGAAACAACAGAGCTATCAAAGGACATCTTTGAACAACTATCCTTTCACACACAGACTGCCTCTCACAGCCATGAAAAGACAGCATGATGGGCCATGAGAGATGTTTACACATTGTAAGTACACAATGTATGCCTAAGAGCATCCATACATTCATCACAGCTAATATAGTACAGGCCTACACACCCAACATGTAATGCATAATTTAATGCAGTAACAATACCTAAGTATCACTACAACACGAAGACAGCAATCCTGGTTGGTAAATAAATAAAAACATCTGTGGGAGCAATCAATCTGACCAAAAAGCAGTGGGGGAAAAACATCAAATACCAGGAAGTAAATGGACATTTCAAATCCATAAGAACAGTATCCTTCCCTCTCCGTTTTCTCTCACATTGACCTACTGTAACCCAATCTAGTTCTCCTCTAGTGTTCTCTAATCAGATGACTGCATGTGTAACCCCAGCCATAACAAAAAGATTAGATGGGGAGAGAGTGATTGTCTTTTGTTATTACCGCATCATCCACCCCCCAACCCCACCCTCTCTGTGTGTGTGTGTTGTGTTGTGCATGTGTGTGCATGCTAGCTCTCCCTCCCTCTGACTCAGGTTGAACATTGGGCTGGCCAGCGCTGTGCTATGCTGCTGTGAAACCATCCCACATCCCCCAGGTGTGATCTTGTCCTCAGATACGGTTTCAGCCAGCAGCCAGCCATGTTAATGGCACAGGAACCAACCACCAGTCACCACCACGCAGATTTAGCTTGATTCATACTGCCACCTATGGATTTAGGACTTGAAATGCATAGAGCGTAGCCAGGGCTACTTACAGCCCGTAGTCCCCGCGGTTATACACTATATATACAAAAGTATGTAGACACCTGTTGCTGACTGGTGTATCAAATCGAGCACACAGTCATGCAATCTCCAAAGACAAACATTGGCAGTAGAACGGCCTTACTGAAGAGCTCAGTGACTTTCAACGTGGCACTGTCGTAGGATGCCACCTTTCCAACAAGTCAATTCATCAGATTTCTGCTCTGGTCAAAAGTAAGATATGTTATTGCGAAGTTGAAATGCCTCGGAGCAACAATGGCTCATCCGCGAAGTGGTAGGCCACACAAGCTCACAGAAAGGGACCGCCGAGTGCTGAAGCGTGTAAAAGTCGTGTCCTGGCCTCCCGAGTGGCGTAGCGGTCTACAGCACTGCATCGCAGTGCTAGAGGCGTCACTACAGACCCGGGTTTGATCCCAGGCTGTGTCACAGACGGCCGCGACTGGGAGACCCATGATGCGGCACACAATTGGCCCAGCATTGTCCGGGTTAAGGGAGGGTTTGGCCGGCAGGGATGTCCTTGTCCCATCACGCATTAGCGACTCCTTGTGCACGCTGACTTCGGTCGCCAGCTGTACGGTGTTTCCTCCGACACATTGGTGTGGCTGTGTTCCGGGTTAAGAGAGCACTGTGTCAAGAAGCAGTGTGGCTTGGCGGAGACGTGTTTCAGAGGACACACGGCTCTCAACCTTTGCCTCTCCCAAGTCCGTACGGGAGTTGCAGTGATGGGACAAGACTGTAACTAGCAATTGGATATCGGGAGAAAAAGGGGTAAAAAGTACCAAAAAATGTAAACAAATAAATAAATCAAATTTGTCTGTCCTCGGTTGCAACACTCACTACTGAGTTCCAAACTGCCTCTGGAAGCAACATTAGCACAAGAACGGTTCGTCTGGAGCTTCATGAAATGGGTTTCCATGGCCGAGCAGCCGCACACAAGCCTAAGATCACCATGTGCAATGCCAAGCTTCGGCTGGAGTGGTGTAAAGCTCGCGCCATTGGACTCTGGAGCAGTGGAAAGGCATTTTCTGGAGTGATGAATCACGCTTCACTATCTGGTAGTCCAACAGACAAATCTGGGTTTGGAGGATGCCAGGAGAACGCTACCTGCCCCAATGCATAGTGCCAACTGTAAAGTTTGGTGGAGGATAAATAATAGTCTGGGTCTGTTTTTCATGGTTTGTGCTAGGCCCCTTAGTTCCAGTGAAGGTAATCTTAACGCTACAGCATATAATGATATTCTAGACAATTCTGTACTTCCAACTTTGAGGCAACAGTTCGGGGAAGGCCTTTTCCTGTTTCAGCACGACAATGCCCCCATGCACAAAGCGAGGTCAATACAGAAATTGTTTGTCGAGATTGGTGTGTATGAACTTGACTGTTCTGCAGAGCCCTGACATCAACCCCATCGAACACCTTTGGGATGAATTGGAACGTCGACTGCAAGCCAGGCCTAATCGCACAACATCAGTGCTCCGACCTTACTAATGCTACTGTGGCTGAATGGAAGCAAGTCCCCGCAGCAATGTGCAAACATCTAGTAGAACGCCTTCCCAGGAGAGTGGAGGCTGTTATATCAGCAAAGGGAGGACAAAGTCAATATTAATGCCCAGGATTTTGGAATGAGATGTTCGACGAGCAGGTGTCCACATACTTTTGGTAATGTAGTGTGTCCGCGGGATGGGCAGGTTTAGAGTCATTAAGTATTGTGTGGATGAAGGGCGGGGGGGTTGTGGGCTGGTTGGAGAAAGAGAAAACAATACCTTTAAAAAATTCATAAGTATATCATTGTTGTTAAATTTATATCTGTAGGCTACATTGAGGTTTTTCTTTGATTATTTTAGGTTATCTGACATTAGTGTGTAAGCCTAATTAAGCTTTACGTGCCAAATAGTCTACACACCAATCGCCAAATGGTTTTGGAAACAGGCCGAAAAAGTTCATGTCGATCCACGGAGGCAAAAATGACAATCAGTGTTTATTCAATAAGAGAAATGGAGAGTTGAAAATAAAGAGAAGGGAGGGTCAGAAAAGTAGGCTAATGTTCGACAGTCACAAGATGGGGACATCAAACAGGCCTTTGGCACAGCAAGGGAACTGTAGCATACTGTTCAGATGGGTTAAATGGAAACAGAAATCTGGACACTGACTGTAGGTCTATAACCTCTTATATAGCCTTAATGTTAACTCCTGCAGAATTAAGCATTTCTTGCAGTAAAGTGATACACCAAATGTAGGCTACATTTTTACTCGGGAACAGGAGTAGAGAAATATGCTTTATTTCTTTATGCATCTTTAGAGAATTTGAATGTGCAGTTAGATACTGTCTGTACAGAGCTCTTTAATAGCCTCATAAACACTGATAGTAGCGTACCTCCTTACAACCGGTCAAACTGATGTAATTTGGAAATTTTGCACAGTAAATCCTTTGCACAGAAAATCTTTCCAGGTTTTTTCTGGTCCCTAAACGTCTTTGCTCCGTGAAAGAAACCGAGATGATAGAGAACTTTACCGGTGTCAACTAAATTGAACTATTCATTCTATCGATTTATGACATTATTCTGGTGAGCAAGGGTTAATCTTCTAGGGGCAACATATAGGCCTAATGACAGAAGAGAAGGTGTGTATTGACTACTAAAATATTGGAAATTATAAGCACAAACATATCTAAATCAGGCAAAAAGAATCCTGCACCCCCTGTCAAAAAATCATTCCGCCGTCTATGTCAATAGAATTGATAAAACTATAGAAGTAAATTAGGGCTATTATATTTATCATAGTGGAAAATCCTAATCTTTAGAGTGAAAAATTGCACATAAAAATGAGCAATGAGCACCCAAACAGGCACATGACCAATCCAGTGAGTGAGCATGGAAGCTGCCTGGAACTAATGTTATACAATGCCAGGAAGACAGATGTTTCTGAAAAGCATCATCTAGTCTGGATCTCTTTCAACTGAACCACATGTGAGCTGAAATCTGAATGCATCTAATCAGTCTGTGGCTGGCCTCCAACAGGACGGACCTGGCCAAGTCAGCTTCTTGAATGAGGAAGTAACAGTCTGCATAAGAGTCCATTCATCTGTGGACGGTCAGGCTCAACCTATTAGCCAGGAGTCACACAGAGCCAATTAGCTAGAGGGAAGAGACAAGACAGAGGCACGGCTGTTTTAAATAGTAGACTTAATGAGTCGAGGTCAACATCTCAGAATAATCACAAACCCACTAAATGCATTCACTTCATTCAAGCAGGCAGTGTGCCTTGGTGATTTGATTTTTTTTTAAAACACATTCTTGAAAGTTTACAATATTGTTCCACAGATTCGGTAACTTTTGAGAAGTGTAAATTGGTCCACAAAAACGTTGATTTCACCTAATTTTAACATTCTGACATAAAGAGCACATGTTCTTTATAAAAAACACGGTTCCCATATTATGAAGTGAAATAAACAAAATACTATAGTAAGATCCTATTAAAGTAACAGGGTTGACAATTCCATCTTAAATCAACCATGACTCCCCTTGCGACAGGGGGAATGGAAGCTTGTTGTGTGCAATTGGGAGTGGCAACAAAATAACTAGGGCTTTACAATGATGGTGAAAACTTGGGGAAATGATGGGGTTAAGTGGGTTAAACCCTTCCTAGAATTCACATAGGGCAAACGGAGGGACATGGCAAAATGCTGAATTTTCGCACATTAGCAAGTCTTTAATCATATAAAAAATACTAAAAATTATCCATGTGGTTTATATTGAAGGGCACTTAATTTAATATAACAGGCTTTTAAAACGAAATATTGGTGCACAATTGCTACTTAAAATATCAAAGGGACACTATAAGCACTCTTTTCGTAGAACGACCCTAATGTACTCAAGCAGTAACAGAAAAGTGACTACATGTTTGCACTAGGGTAAATTCAAGTTAAGATGCTAGATCATGTAGATAGTTAGGTTTAGTACTAGTACTCTCAGGTCAGAGCATAGAGAGAGGGCAGGAGGGTTTTCCTCTTCCCAAATCTCATCTCTTAGATATGACTCTTTCATGTTTACCCCAAAGCCTTTATCAACGGGTGCCTGCCCCCTGAAAGAGCCATTAGAGCGTGCTGCTATTCTACACTTAAGACCTGCCCAATGAGAAATAGCATTGTTTAATAAGCATGAAAAAGGCTGGAGAGTGAGTGAGTGAGTGAGTGAGTGAGTGAGTGAGTGAGGGCGCTGAGACGTTATGAAGGACAGATCAAGGAGGAGCAAAACAGACACTATGCCAGATCTCTCTACCTCTCCTAAGACTTTATGCACATCCAAAACGGCACACATTTTCCCTATATAGTGCACACGTTTTAATGTGCTTTGGTCAAATGTAGGGGTGTGAATGTTTAAACGTTAAAATGCGTAAACGAAACGGAATAATTAACGTTAAGGAAAACCCTCCTGCCCGCACGGCAAGTGGTACCGGAGCATCAAGTCTAGGACCAAAAGGCTCCTTAACAGCTTCCACCCCCAAGCCATAAGACAGCTGAACAATTAATCAAATGGTCACTTGACTATTGCATTGACCCCCCCCCCCCCCCCCCATTTGTTTTCTACACTGCTGCTACTCGCTGTTTATTATCTATGCATAGCCACTTCACCCCTACCTACAAGTACAAATTCACAAATTACATCATCTAACCTGTACCCCCGCACACTGACTCGGTACTGGTACCCGCTGTATATAGCCTCGTTATTGTCATGTTATTGTGTTACATTTTATAATTTATTATATTTTATTTTTTACTTGAGTTCATTTGGTAAATATTTTCTTAACTCTTCTTGAACTGCATTGTTGGTTAAGGGCTTGTAAGTAAGCATTTCACGATAAGGTCTACACTTGTTGTATTCGGCGCATGTGACAAATAAAGTTTGATTTGATTTGAAGAAAAAATCCCTAACCAAAAGTGTTTTTTCAGCACAAAATGTAAATCACAGTGCAGCTATCACAAATAAAAAACACTAACAGGTCCCAATAAGCTTGATAAATGGAAGAAAAAAAATGCAACAAATAGGCCTACCTAACACAACAACACTCCGGACGACATCGCCGTTAACAGTTGGAAAAGAAAGCGCTGATTACAGAAATTACTGCAGTTGACATGCAGCCATTGCCAATGGCCTACTTGAGTTGAGAGCTAATTTGCTAAATGAAGGGCTGCAAGCGACATTCGTGCTACTGAAACAGGCGCGTCTTTCTCAATATCACTGTTCACCATTTACTCCTGTTTCAATAGGGTGTTATTCCCTTTATAATGGGAGTTGAGACATATAGTTAACAGCATTAGAAAGCAACAATTATTTCCTTTTAACCAATAGATATCAGCATTTGGAGTGTGTTTTCCTTTGCCCTGTGTTTGATTTGTAAGCTTAAACTTGGTGGGCAGGATTTTGTTAAACATGAAACAAAGTAGGCTCCTAGACTAATGAATATGCTATTTGCCTTCATCAAAACAATAATTTTGTTGCATATTTCAGTCTGGAACCTGCCTAGGTTTAGGGGAGGTTGTAACCTATTCTAAATGGCACACTATAGCTGCACACTTCACAAAAAAAGGCTAAAATAGATGGGACGCATCTACTTTTCCAAAATTAGTGCCTGGAGCACATATTTCCCTAGATTAATCAACCAGTCCATTTAGAGTTTGTGCTAAAGCGGTATTGATTTGGCTAGGAATGTAGCTTTTCTACAGTTTGGTATGTGTATTCCATCAGTTAGATATGTTTTACGCAGCACGCGGGTGTGTAGAGGGAGTGGTTGGATCGAAATTGCGTGAGAGACATGTAATGGAGGGAAAAGAGAATATAGGGAAAATAACTTAGATGTATTTTTTTTGTGAGTCTCTAATGCACATAACAAATGGAAGGAACACTAGAGTCAATGTGAATGAACGGTTGTCTTCGGGACAATATTTCACATGCAGCCAAAAACGGATTCTGGTGGTCATAAAACGCAATAGGATTTCACGTGGCATTTTATGACATTTTCTTATCTTTTTAACGGAAAACCAAGAGAAAAAAAATGCATTTTAAACATGAAGAAAAAAAATGATGGTCACATCCCTATTCAAAAGTACTGCACTATAGGGAATAGGGTGCCACATTTAGACACATATTTATATTGACTCTCTCAGCCAATCCTAACAAATAAAAATGCATGCGCTCTCCGCAGACCCCTCGCAGAGAGGACAAATAAGTATTATCTCAGTGTGATTTCCTCCAAGGGCAATTGTAAGCTCATCACAGGAGGGGAAGAAAGCAGAACGAAATAGAACTGAACACAGGGAGAGAGGGAGGGAGCGAGGGAAGGAAAATGTCATAATAACAGTACCATGGAAAACAAACCAGGGATATGTCCCAAAGGGTATCCTTTTTCTTATATAGTGCACTACCTTTCACCAAAAGTAGTGTACTATGTAGGGCATAGGGTGCCATTTGGGATGCATACAGGAGCGAGGCAGTTTCTCTTAATTCAGCAGAGCTCTGATGGTTCAGTGGGTTTGAAAGGGACAAAAATGTGTGGCTGGACAAGCAGCATTCCTGCCATATACACAACACAATGCAATACATGATTCCACCTGTGTTGTTTTTGGATAAACAACACACTATCAAATAACAGCCTACTGTTTAGTAGGGTGTGACTTCCTAGTTGTCTGGAATCCAATGTGGAGAAGAGATATTAGACATACAGCTGGGAGACCAGTGCCCTGTTCGAATACTTCAGAAATGCATCCTTCCTTTCTGCCTTCCATGAAATAACCATAGACCTGAATGGGTTGGATTGGTGAAAGTAACGGTGATCACCTTATAGATATGTGCTTACCCCAAGGAAATGTAAAGGTTTCAAACTTTACCCAAAGGAAAGAGAGGACAGGGCAGGGGGGGGTCGCTATGTAGGGGCATGCAGAGGAGCCAAGCAGAGTGGTCTGGTCTCAACGGGAGAGAGGCAGCCAAGCATGATGTAACGAGCACTCTGCATACTGGCCCTCACTGTGGTGAAGCTCAGAGGGCCATGACCACTGAGCTGTGACACATTCGTGTGTGCGCGCCACACACACACACGTACTTGCAAGAGCTTCACACAAGTGCAAGCCCCCAAATAGCATACAAACAAGCTATAACGCTGCATAAACGTAGCTAGGAAAAGCATTAAAATATGAAATATTGTCCAGTTGATGTCAATCCCCCATGAGGGATGGGGGGATTTATCTAAGCTTTCAAAATGTGTTTAATGAGTTTTCCACATTCTTGACTCCGGACTATGACATTTCAACTCTTCATGAGACACAACATGGCTCTGTGTGGCAACAACAAAAGGAGACCTCTGACAATATCCTTCTTTCTGTTTCTACAACAATTCTACAACTCAGCAGTGAAACAATGTATTCAGACTGAGATAAAAGACCGTTGGAAATTATGTTTCGCAACAACAGACTCAGTTACAAGTGTGTTACATTGATCATTGGTCAGTTCCTCTCTCATACAAAACAAATGGGGAGAGCGAGACACAGATCCCATAGCCTTATCTTTGCCCTTCTATTCTAATAAACCCATCAGGTATCATAGAAGATGATTCCTTCAACATAATGTTTGACATGATTCATGATGCACGAGTAGACATAAACTCAGCAAAAATAGAAAAGTCCTCTCACTGTCAACTGTGTTTATTTTCAGCAAACTTAACGTGTAAATATTTGTATGAACATAATGTTCTTGCTGTGAGATGTTACCCCACTCTTCCACCAAGGCACCTGCAAGTTCCCGGACATTTATGGGGGGAATGGCCCTAGCCCTCACCCTCCGATCCTACAGGTCCCAGACATGCTCAATGGGATTGAGATCCGGGCTCTTCGATGGCCATGGCAGAACACTGACATTCCTGTCTTGCAGGAAATCACGCACAAAATGAGCAGTATGGCTGGTGGCATTCATGCTGGAGGGTCATGTCAGGATGAGCCTGCAGGAAGGGTACCACATGAGGGAGGAGGATGTCTTCCCTGTAACACACAACATTGAGATTGCCTGCAATGACAAGCTCAGTCCGATGATGCTGCGACACACCACCCCAGACCATGATGGACCCTCCACCTCCAAATCGATCCAGCTCCAGAGTACAGGCCTCGGTGTAACGGTCATTCCCTCAACAATAAACGCGAATCCGACCATCGCCCCTGGTGAGACAAAACCGCGACTCGTCAGTGAAGAGCACTTTTTGCCAGTCCTGTTTGGTCCAGCAACGGTGGGTTTGTGCTCATAGGCGACGTTGTTGCTGGTGGTGTCTGCCTTACAACAGGCCTACAAGCCCTCAGTCCAGCCTCTCTCAGCCTATTGTGGACAGTCTGAGCACTGATGGAGGGATTGTGCGTTCCTGGTGTAACTCGGGCAGTTGTTGTTGCCATCCTGTACCTGTCCCGCAGGTGTGATGTTCGGATGTACTGATCCTGTGCAGGTGTTGTTACACATGGTCTGCCACTGCGAGGACGATCAGCTGTCCATCCTGTCTCCCTGTTGCGCTGTCTTAGGCATCTCACAATACGGACATTGCAATTTATTGCCCTGACCACATCCGCAGTCCTCTTGCCTCCTTGCAGCATGCGTTCACGCAGATGAGCAGGGACCCTGGGTATCTTTCTTTTGGTGTTTTTCAGTCAGTAGAAAGGTCTCTTTAGTGTCCTAAGTTTTCATAACGGTGATCTTAATTGCCTACCGTCTGTAAGCTGTTAGTATCTTAACAACCATTCCACGGGTGCATGTTCATTAATTGTTTATGGTTCATTGAACAAACATGGGAAACAGTGTTTAAACTCTTTACAATGAAGATCTGTGAAGTTATTTTGATTTTTACAAATGATCTTTTAAAGACACGGTCCTGAAATTGGGACGTTTCTTTTTTTGCTGAGTTTACATACTATTTTAGTCATAACCATTATCATTCAGGACAATGCAATGAATTTAGTATACTAACCCGTATGGGGGTATTGCAAATGTGTAAAATGCTTTCTAAGTTTAATAGTCATGTCTATTCTAACCCTCTCTGTTCTAGATAATGAGTTAAATGAAACCCTTCACCAGGCACCATAGTATTGTTTTTCAGTAAATGTATAAACATTTCATCCATATGAGTCCTGGTCAAAAGTAGTGCAATATAAAGAGAACAGGGTGCCATTTGGGACGTATCCACAGCCTTTCTACCACAGCCCACAGAAACACATCAATATCCCCTGAGGCAGCCATGTAACTGCTGGGCTAATACTGTAGAGGTGACTTCAGGAGACGTGCAAATTCATCCCCTCGACAGAGACAAAAAAATGTATTGTAAGACCCAATGGACAGTTAAAGTAATAACAAATCTTACCAGAAAGAACAATTTATAATTTCAAATGTTCCGTCTTGGACGAGAGCCTAAAATCTATTTGGCATAGCAGAGGAAAATGAATATTGAGAAAAAACATTTAGCAGAGGCTTGAGCATGGAAATGAATGTCGCCCTCTGATGAAAAGGTAATTATCAATATCAGTCGCATTATGAAAGCCTTGTGACAGATACAGACGGGTATATCAGTTTGAGCATTAACCTAACTTAAGCACTAAATTAACTGTATATATTACATCTTATTAACGTATTTGGTTTAACTATGAAATGTACTGGAAAACACATAGCCATGCTAAACCATTACTTTAGTACTTAATCAATCACCACCTGTCAACAGTGCTCTATGAATTATTTGTTGACACAAATCCAATCTTCTCTGTGTTGCCTACTGTACCAATATCCTGTTGAGTGACTCCCCACCTCCTTCATGTAACGCCAATATTTACTAGTCATAAAATCCCTTTGGTCTCTTCAAATCAATAGTCCCTCAAGCAGTGCTATTCTATAACCCACCCAAACTATTTATTTCCTATTTAGATAACCCATTCCAATTGCTTTCCTTGACATAATAAGAAAGGTTAGTGGTCCAAACGCAACCCAGATGCATTAAATCAATATCGTGTGCATGTACCTTTTGAAAGGAAAAAATACATTGTGTTGTGCCAGGGGAATAGCAACCAACCGTGTCCCTGTGCTTGTTCGCTCTCTGTCTGTCCATCTCTCTTTCTCCAATAGTAGTACCAAAACATTCAAAGGCCATTTTCTCAAAAGTGACTTTATAGGTTTATCAACTTCCAAAGCAAAATTACTTTCCCATTGTTCCTCAACTGTAGTGTATGATATATAACATTTTGTAGTCTCTACTTATATCCAATGTAAAAAACACAATTTCAAATTTTGCTACATAAGACCGATTTGAGATGGTCGGTCACATACAGTGCCTTGCGAAAGTATTCGGCCCCCTTGAACTTTGCGACCTTTTGCCACATTTCAGGCTTCAAACATAAAGATATAAAACTGTGTTTTTTTGTGAAGAATCAACAACAAGTGGGACACAATCATGAAGTGGAACGACATTTATTGGATATTTCAAACTTTTTTAACAAATCAAAAACTGAAAAATTGGGCGTGCAAAATTATTCAGCCCCTTTACTTTCAGTGCAGCAAACTCTCTCCAGAAGTTCAGTGAGGATCTCTGAATGATCCAATGTTGACCTAAATGACTAATGATGATAAATACAATCCACCTGTGTGTAATCAAGTCTCCGTATAAATGCACCTGCACTGTGATAGTCTCAGAGGTCCGTCAAAAGCGCAGAGAGCATCATGAAGAACAAGGAACACACCAGGCAGGTCCGAGATACTGTTGTGAAGAAGTTTAAAGCCGGATTTGGATACAAAAAGATTTCCCAAGCTTTAAACATCCCAAGGAGCACTGTGCAAGCGATAATATTGAAATGGAAGGAGTATCAGACCACTGCAAATCTACCAAGACCTGGCCATCCCTCTAAACTTTCAGCTCATTCAAGGAGAAGACTGATCAGAGATGCAGCCAAGAGGCCCATGATCACTCTGGATGAACTGCAGAGATCTACAGCTGAGGTGGGAGACTCTGTCCATAGGACAACAATCAGTCGTATATTGCACAAATCTGGCCTTTATGGAAGAGTGGCAAGAAGAAAGCCATTTCTTAAAGATATCCATAAAAAGTGTAGTTTAAAGTTTGCCACAAGCCACCTGGGAGACACACCAAACATGTGGAAGACGGTGCTCTGGTCAGATGAAACCAAAATTGAACTTTTTGGCAACAATGCAAAACGTTAAGCAACACAGCTCATCACCCTGAACACACCATCCCCACTGTCAAACATGGTGGTGGCAGCATCATGGTTTGGGCCTGCTTTTCTTCAGCAGGGACAGGGAAGATGGTTAAAATTGATGGGAAGATGGATGGAGCCAAATACAGGACCATTCTGGAAGAAAACCTGATGGAGTCTGCAAAAGACCTGAGACTGGGATGGAGATTTGTCATCCAACAAGACAATGATCCAAAACATAAAGCAAAATCTACAATGGAATGGTTCAAAAATAAACATATCCAGGTGTTAGAATGGCCAAGTCAAAGTCCAGACCTGAATCCAATCGAGAATCTGTGGAAAGAACTGAAAACTGCTGTTCACAAATGCTCTCCATCCAACCTCACTGAGCTCGAGCTGTTTTGCAAGGAGGAATGGGAAAAAATTTCAGTCTCTCGATGTGCAAAACTGATAGAGACATACCCCAAGCGACTTACAGCTGTAATTGCAACAAAAGGTGGCGCTACAAAGTATTAACTTAAGGGGGCTGAATAATTTTGCACGCCCAATTTTTCAGTTTTGGATTTGTTAAAAAAGTTTGAAATATCCAATAAATGTCGTTCCACTTCATGATTGTGTCCCACTTGTTGTTGATTCTTCACAAAAAAATACAGTTTTATATCTTTATGTTTGAAGCCTGAAATGTGGCAAAAGGTCGCAAAGTTCAAGGGGGCCGAATACTTTCGCAAGGCACTGTATAAGGTCCCACAGTTGACAGTACATGTCAGAGCAAAAACCAAGCCATGAGGACGAATAAATTGTCCGTAGAGCTCCGAGACAGGATTGTGCCGAGGCACAGATCTGGGGAAGGGTACCACATTTTTTTTGCAGCATTGAAGGTCCCCAAGAACACAATGGCCTCCATCATTATTAAATGGAAGAAGTTTGGAACCACCAAGACTCTTCCTAGAGCTGGCCGCCTGGCCAAACTGAGCAATCGGGGGAGAAGGGCCTTGGTCAGGGAGGTGACCAAGAACCCGATGGTGACTCTGACAGAGCTTCAGAGTTCATCTGTGAAAATGGGAGTACCTTCCAGAAGGACAACCATCTCTGCACCACTCCACCAATCGGGACTTTATTGGAGGGTAACCAAAAGTAAGACACTCCTCAGTAAAAGTCACATGACAGCTCGCTTGGAGTTTGTCAAAAGGCACCTGAAGGACTCTCAGAACATGAGAAACAAGAATGCCAAGTGTCACGTGTCATGCTGTGGGGATGTTATTCAGAGGCAGGGACTGGGAGACTAGTCAGGATCGAGGGAAAGATGAACGGAGCAAAGTACAGAGCAATCCTTGATGCTCATAGTGAACCACAAAGTCCGGCATTTAGAGTGAATGCTGATACAAACTTGAATAATGTCGTTGTTTATCTCCAACGACCAACACAAAATCTTCTCTAGGATGGTGCGGTGACCAAAGATTATCATAGGGAATTAAAGGCTTAACTGATGGGGAATCTATTTCGACGACAGCTGAGAAGTGATATGATAACAGCGATTTTTCTTCCCTTCACAACAAAACGAAAGATTAACAATTAGAGGTAACCTAACATTAGCTAGCCTAGATGGGTAAGTTAGCTAGCTATCTAACGTTCCAGACCTGTATTGAACTCTGAAAGGCATCAGCTAAATCATATAGCTATCTTTTGGTATACCCACTGTCAATAAATTTCCTCTATGTCATATTAGTCACTGCTAGACTGGTAGCTACCTTCAGCAGAGTAATCATGTTTGTTTGTTCTATCTTTGAATGACATTGGCTAGCGTAAGATGGCTAATGTTAGCAAATAAAGAGTATCTCAATTTGGTAGCCATCTATTCCACCCTTTTCTGGAAAACACTCTAACTAAAAATAAAATTGTCAATATAGCTAAGTCATTTTATTTGTGTGTTAGTAGCAATGATAAATGTGTATAAATCATCTATGGTCTCAGCAGTCTCAGCTGGCTTGGAATCTTGCTGCCAATTTTGTGACGCTAGTTAGCTAACAGCAAGCTGACAATATTGAAATGTCCATGTTAGGTATGCTTAGCTAGCCAGTCCAATAAAGACCAGTACAATTAGTGGGGTGGTTAAATTGTGTATTGTTGTGTATTTTGTTGTAGGTGGTGCAGAATCTGATTCCACTAACATGCACTTCCAACCCCTAGCACAAGGTGAAGGTAAGTTGGCCAAAAAATGTATATATATTATAACAAAGGACTTATATATATTCTAACACAGGACTTGAGGAGTCTTTAGGGGTCGGAGTGTTTAAGGGAATTTACATTTGGTAGTAAGGTTTAGTCCAAGGACGTTTCCAAACATAGTATATCATGGCAGCAGGGTCTTCTCAGATCCATCAATGGCAGTGGCCAGTTACTTACACGCGTGGCTGGGCAAAGGTGGAAGACTCAGATCTGATGATATCAAACTGAGACTACAGTGCCAAGAGTCCTGCGCCGCCATGCTCTCTTTCACAGATCAGATGCACCTCTGCCTGACTGATCGAGAAAAACAATCCTTTGATTATTAGAGAACTGGGGCCATCAAAGTGTTACATTTTAAATGATTTCCATGTGAAATGGTCCTATGAGGGACCTGTCTGCCCAAGCATTATTCCATATACAGTGCTTTCAGAAATTATTCATACCCTTTGACTTATTCCACATTTTGTTGTGTTACAGCCTAAATTCAAAATGAATTAAATATATTTTTTTCTCACCCATCTACCCCTTATTATTTTCCTATTATTATTTTCTAAATTCTTCCAGCTCTGTCAAATTAGTTGTTGATCATTGCTTGACAACCTACAGGCAGATTTAAGTCAAAACTAATTTGGCCACTCAGGAACATTCACTGTCTTCTTGGTAAGCAGTGTTTCAAGTTATTGTACAACTGAAAGGTGAATTCATCTCCCAGTGTTTGATGTAAAGCAGAGTGAACCACTAGGATTTTGCCTGCGCTTAGCTACATTCTGTTTTTTTTTTATCCTGAAAAACTCCCTAGTCCTTAACGATTACAAGCATACCCATAACATGATGCAGCCACCACCATGCTTGAATATAGGAGAGAGGTCTCAGTAATGTGTTGTATTCGATTTGCCCCAAACATAACACTTTGTATTCAGGAGAAAAAGATAATTGCTTTGCCACATTTTTTGCAATATTACTTTTGTGCCTTGTTGCAAACAGGATGCATGTTTTCGAATATTTTTTAGGTTAGTATTGTGGAGTAACTACAAAGTTGTTGATCCATCCTCAGTTTTCTCCTATCACAGACATTATTTTTTATTTAACCTTTATTTAACTAGGCAAGTCAGTTAAGAACAAATTCTTATTTACAATGATGGCCTACCAAAAGGCAAAAGGCCTCCTGCGAGGACAGGGGCTGGGATTAAAAATAAAATAAAAATAGGACAAAAACACACATCACGACAAGAGACTCCAAAACACTACATAAAGAGAGACCTAAGACAACACAACAACACATGACAACACAGCATGGTAGCAACACAACATGACAACAACATGGTGGCAGCACAAAACATGGTACAAACATTATTGGGCACAGACAACAGCACAAAGGGCAAGAAGATAGAGACAACAATACATCACGTGAAGCAGCCACAACAGTCAGTAAGAGTGTCCATGATTGAGTCTTTGAATGAAGAGATGGTGATAAAACTGTCAAATTTGAGTGTTTTTGCAGCTCGTTCCAGTTGCTAGCTGCATCGGACTGAAAAGAGGGGTGATTAAACTCTGTAACTGTTTTAAAGTCATCGTTGGCCTCCTGGTTAAACCCTTGAGCAGTTTCTTTCCTCTCCGGCAACTGAGTTAGGAAGGACGCCTGTATCTTTGTAGTGACTGGGTGTATTTATAAACCATCCAAAGTGTAATTAATAACTTCACCATGCTCACAGGTATACTCAATGTCTTTTAATTTGTACCCATCTACCAACAGGTGACCTTCTTTGCAAGGCATTGGATAAGCTCCCTGGTTTTTGTGGTTGAATCTGATTTTAACAGAAGATTGTATGTAGGGGGTATAGAGATAAGGGAGTCATTCAAAAATCATGTTAAACACTATTATTGCACACAGAGAGTTCATGCAACTTATGTGACTTGTTAAGCAAATGTTTACTCCTGAATTTAATTTAGGCTTGCCATAAGATAGGGGTTGAATATTTATTGACTAAAGACATTTCAGCTTTACATTTGTATTAATTTGTAAAAATGTCAAAAACAAATTCACTTTGACATTATGGGGTATTGTGTGTGGGCCAGTGACAAACATATACATTTAATCCATTTTAAATTCAGACTGTCACACAACAAAATGTAGAAAAATCCAAGGGTTGTGAATACTTTCAGAAGGCACTGTACATGCAGATTAAAACGATAAGCAGCCCAGAATGGTAATACATACGATATGATCTGCTGTTTTATGTTTCCAAAAAGCGTGTCAAGATGGCTAAGTATACGCCTAATTGTTGTCCACGTGCCTCACAATGTCCATTCACCTATCCTCTCTGTTGGGGTGAGCAGAGCGTAAACTCTACTCTCCCCACTCTATCGCCTTAGTTGAAATTCAATGTCACTAGTAAAGCCTGTAATTGGGACGGAAGCAGAGCTGTTATTGGCAAATCTGGTAGGCAGGACGTCTGATGTGCGTATAGATGTGTGTACGGCTGAGAGGAGGTGGGGTGTTTGAATGTTGCTCATCTACTCCCAGCACCCAGAAAGTCATCAGGGAGACAGGGAGGGCCGGTTCAGACAGAGCCTGGCTGGACGGTTACGACCTTGAAGACTCGAGGCAGGAGGGAATCACTGATGAAAAACACAGTGACCCGACATGACCAGAGGAGGTCACTGTGGAGTTGCCCAGGATTCCATCATGTCCCACTGGCAGTCAGAGCAGAGGCAGTCAGTCACACTTTCCTGAGGCTGAAGGCTGAGCCCCTAACTTCGAATGGGCCAGCCTCCACCAGACCTGTAAACTTCAGACTGTACACTGGAGGTCCTGTGCAACACATGTCTGCACTGCGTTCATTGTCAGCTCTCTACTTAGCTGATCAAAGCAGCAGCAGTGAGCAGCACCACCAGGCCCATGTGGCTCGGGAATTCGTCACGCTCTTAATTGGCCCGCAGTATTTTCTGGGTTGTTTCTGTGAAGTCTTCATGAAAGGACGCCCGTTAAAATCAAGCCTTTCACCACAATGCTATAGATTATCCAATCTGTCAGGAAATGAAGCAAGCCACAAAGGCGTCGTGATCAGAGCAACCACTTCCCAAAAAGGTCATAGTGGATGGATGAGGAGTATGGGGGTAGGATGAGCAGCAGGGTATAGAGATGGGTGGGTTGAGTAGTGTGGGGGTGACAGGACTCCCCCTGAGCCTTCCTCCCTGAGTTGCAGGGAGCTCTGTCACGGTAATTCTAGGCATGTTTCTGAGCTGCCCTGATGAATCAGCACAATCTGGTTTCACTTACAAACATCTCTCTCTCTCTCTGTCGACCTCTCTGACACGGCGTCTGTAGAGGATAAGTCACTGGGTCATGACATTTCCCTTTGTTAAACACTGCTAAACTACAGCAGAGTAAACACACCCGCTCTCCCACGGTAAGCTTTCGCTATAGGTTTGCCCTGAAGGTATTTGACCAAAATAACATATTCAAGATGGCAACCTGTTATTAGTGAGAGCTGGGATATTTCCTACAGTACTACTACGGTATGTGTTTATTAACTGTAGGTGAGAACTCTCCCCCTCCAGTCTGTCACTTATCTGTGAGCGAGACAGTGGACTGCCCACCCTCAACCATCCCCCTTTCCTTTATTTTCTGAACCATCTTAATTAATTCTCTCCTATTCTGCATTTTGTACTTCTTTACCTTCAGAGTGTCTAAATAGACACTCTCTCTGGGTTCTGTTCCCCTTCACAAACCCTGTCCTCCCCTCTCTCTCTCACTCTTCCCCTCTTTCCTGTCAATGTGCTTTTCATCAGAGCTGCCTTTGATGGGCTTAAAACAACCACGGCAAATACCAATACCGCCTGGAGGATGAAGAATAAAAGGTGTTTTTTAAGTTGAGTGGTAGGTGAGTCAGAGGGGACTGTACACTGCTTAGACAAACGTATAACACATTCAGATGTGGATTTCACATTGCTCGACTTGACACCGGTTTTCCTTGGCTTTAACAAATACAGCTACCGATTCTCTTTTTAGCACAATAAACTACTGAGTAAGCATATTTTGCAGTTTCGAAGGCCTCTTTTTGAAAACGAAGTTGATTTGCATAACATATGCAGTTTGCTTTATAAACTCACAAATCCAACGTTAGAATCGGAGAGCGCTGTGTGGAGAGAATTGTGGAAAAAGAGGATAGCAAATGAGGTTTGAGATGAAAAAAAAATCTGTGGCAACCACAATCTCTCAAATGAAAACAGTCTGGATCAGAGAGTACTATTCCCAAGCTCTGTAGCTGAAATTAGAACAGGATACTCCCCATTAGAAACCTCATTCCAAACAGGCAAAAATTTAACAAAATATGGTTCCAATTTCCAATACAGTTGAAGTGAGTAAAATGTACCTCGTCCGTAGAGATTTCCACATTTCAATCTCCAAAATAAAGTTATGTTACTGATGCGAGAAGCATTTGTTGAGGTATAGAAAATATAGCCTTGCTCTGAAATTAGACCAGTGGCCTAGTTGGATCTAGAGGCCAAAGGCCTACTTACCAGCACATCTTATACTAAATGCTGGATCAAAGCATAGAGCACTTAAAACAAAGAGTAGCACAGGAGGTTGGTGGCACCTTAATTGGGGAGGACAGGCTTGTGGTAATGGCTGGAATGGACTAAGTAGCAAATACATCAAACACATGGCTTCCACGTGTTTGATGCCATTCCATTTGCTCTGTTCCACCCATTATTATGAGCCGTCCTCACCTCAGCAGCCTCCACTGAAGAGTAGATACCACACAGATGATTCCCAGATGTGTGCAGGGGACCAGAGTGACCGCTTAAAGGATTTCTATCCTCTTTGCTAAGTCTTCACAATACAAAGACTCAGGTTGAAACAGGTCCAGATACAATGGCCCAGGCTGCTTTTAAGATGGCTGCACACACCCACAGCTGTTGACAGCCATGTTCGCAACATGGGAGAGAGAGGGGAGCAGATAAAGAGGAGCAACAATTAGACACTGTGTATACATACTGTACACATGCCCCGCATTAAGAACCAATAGATGGCCAACAAACTACGTCGCTGTAAAGACCACCATCTTGACAGAAGCTGATCAAATAAAGTGGGAGGGATGGAGGGATGAAGAGGAGGGATACAGTGATACAAACAAACAAACAAACCCTTTACTCTCCTCTACCCTAACTCAAACACAATGAAATCACATGGAGATTGAATACAGTACAAAAGCTGAATGAATTGACCAATACTGCTTTCACATAGGATTTACGGTATTTTGACCCCCCCAAAAATGAGCAATGTTTATACGACCTCCTTTCAAACAGGCCCATTTTTACCATATTCTTGCCTGCATACTCCTTTTATACCTCCCATGCGCATGCCGACGTGTAAACGTGTGGAACCGCTGCCCATACTTTTTTTTATCCACGTTTTACCTACCTCACTCCACTAGAAGATAATAGCAATACTATTTTCAAAAGAATGTGACTCTCATGCTCAACATTTCACAACCTCAGTGGGCTTTTGGAATTGTCTATACCCTTGATTTAGGCTACATTATTGCACACTAAATATGTCTGATCAGCGATAGAGCAAACACATAGATGAGCTATAGGCCTACCACCTCTACTTATTTGCCCAGCCAGGAAACAATTAACAAAATAGCCTATACAGAGGGAGATTCAGTGAAACAAAATAAGATTGATTGATTATCAGACAAGTCAGTGAAGTCACAGGCTTTTGGTCAGGGCTAGGCCTATTGGCTACTAAGCGACTGAAGAGCAAAATAATCCGCTTGTTAAACTACATAACATGCTGGCAAAATGTTCTAAAAGGCCTAAATGAGCCAACTAGTTAAGATGATCATGAGCAGCACCCACCTCAAATTAACTAACATTTTCCAAGCCTAATTATAGCCTAACCAACATCCAAATGATGATTCAGTGGAAGAAGAAAAATCTGGCATCAGGCCTATTGATTTATGAAGACAAGTCCCTACGCTTGTCTCAAAGCAGCGCGGTGGCGCTGTACCAAAGACAACAGTGCTGAAATGATCATCTCGTTGACCACACACGGGTAGGCTATTGGTTCATATTTATTACAAGGATTGAATGACTTTCAGTAATCAACAATTTGATACATGCCTTCAATTGCATTAGACTACTTTATTCTAATATTTTTGTCATTAGGTGATATTTAGGCTATTCCAACAGTAGTTATTTATGGATCCATCCAGTTCATCCAGTTGTGGTTAAGAAAACAGTGCATGCTTTGAGATGGGCTATGTGAAGAGATGGGTGAAGTGACCTGTCTTGCAAAGTTTAGAAATGCCAGGAGGATGGTAACAGGGCGCTGCCAGGCAACCATCAAGAGTTTAAGAGCCTAGTGCGTGCCAATGCCGCCTCAGCATTGCGGCTACCTTGCATACTAAGCCATAGGAAGAACTTTACCGAAATTATTACTAGGTCGTTTGGCGAAAATACAAGTTTTGGCTTTGATACCGGCAATACCTTTCGGTTTATAAAGAAAAGGCGGAATAAAGTTGGCGGTATGGTAAAGTTGGAGGAAAAACGTCTTAGTATGAAAGGAATACAAGTGCATGGACAATAATTTTCCCCCTGTCTATGTAAGAAGGTATTTTTCAAGTATAACAACAGCAAAGCAAGACAAAAAACAAGCTGGAAGCTACAGAAATTCTGGTTGAAAGCTAAACGGATTGTCGATCCTCAGGCGCTGTCAGATGTCCAGCATTGACACAATAACATCTGAAGGAAGACAGCAAACATCACTTTCAGAAGACGTCCACTGAGACTGAACCAGTCCCAGCCTGGGATTACAAGAACAGAGAAACAGGAAATGCTCATAGCACTTCACGCCTGGACTTGTAAATGTAAGTGTAGTGGTGTAGCTACTGCAGTAATAGTATAGTGCTGTAAGCCTAGAAGTGAGGGGTGGGGTGAGGAGGAGTGTGGTGAGGAGGGGTGGGATGAGGAGGAGTGATGATGGGTGAGGTGTGGTGAGGTTGGATGGACGTAGTGCAGTACAGTACCTGGGGATCTCTTGCTAGAGCGCGAGGGCATCATGTAGGGCTGGCGAGGCAGCAAGGGTGAGGAGGGCAGAGACATGGACACGCCCTTGGCCAGGCTCAGTCTGAACACATCCTCTGGGGAGTAGGGGCGGTGGAGGCCTCCAGGCTCATGTGTCTGGGGGGCACCTCCGCCAGACAGGCACCTGCGCTGTGCAATGTGGAGCTCACCCGCTGAGAAGAGAAGATGGAGGACACTGTTTAGGACATTATTCCCTAGGGCTGGGAATTTCCAGGGACCTCACGATACGATATTAGGTGCCGATACGATATTAATTGTGATTCTTACAATTCTATATGTATTGCGATTCGATACTGCGATTTTATTGCGATTTGATGTTCCAAACAAATTGCTCACTATATGTCTGCTGCAGAGAGACTAGAGAGAGCATGAGAAAATGAGTTTGGATTAGTCATGGAAATAAAAGTTCAGAAAACATCTTGGCTCACTATTTAAAAAGAAGATGGAGAACAAGCTATTGGGTGACAACTACCGGAGTTAACTAGTGCTAGTTAATGCTAACTTATTTTTAACAAATCAATATTTGGAGTCAAAGAAATATTGCAATATGTAACTGTATTGATTTTTTGCCTCATCAATATTATTCACCAAACCTGATTATATAAGCTAAGCATACATTTTCGAAGAGAAAATTACAAATGAAATACATCAGACCATTCAAAATCTCCATGAGGAAAAAAACTGATTTGAGATCAGATTTTACCAGACATGTGGACTCCTGAGTATCTAATGAAGTTGAAGGCATTGGGACAGCAGAACAAACCCCCCTCTTAGGGAGGCTTTCTGCTAATGGAGACATTGTGCCTAGCCACACTATGAAATCAAACTGACAATTTCAGATGTCTTTCAGAAACCAAGATAAGCGTTCTCAAATCAAGGTCCAGGGAGTGATCATGATCAGTGATAGACCAGGACTGAGTCAGACACACACATTAAGAGTGAATGGAGCCACATGCTGTGTGGTTTAACCAGAGGTCATGGGCCCACTATGATATGCAATGGGGCTCATGATGTGGCAAGACACCCAGTTTGCAGCATAAATAAGAGTGGTGTCATTGACCATGGAGCTGAGATAACACGTGTGACTCATTGATCCAAAAACCTTTGGTTAAACTAACTGAACAAATATTAGCAAAATACTGTTTTGGCTCAGTACAATACTGAGAGCATTCTAGTAAATTCATTGTACAGCTAATGTGTGAGGAATGAATAATGATCCAGAAGTAATATAATTAATTCAGTGGTTCGGGTTGGAGCAGCTTGAACTTGAGACGCTAAAGGCAAGAAAGCTGCAGTTATTGATGCAATAGGCTACTCCAAAACAGAGTACTATATCTACACTGTACAGAACTCTACAGAAGGGATCATCAACTAGATTCAGCCACGGTCTGATTTTATTCTTGAGCGGATGGTCAGGGGTCCGTAACAAAATGACAAATAATTTGTAGACTGCAAATTGACAGCAAGATGCTCAAAAATATATGATGTTTGGCTAAAATGTAATAATTTCAAACCTTGCTAAGTTGTATACAATAACGTGTCTCTATTATGTATGGGAATACTTGGAAACAGATTTCTTAAATTAAAATCACTTGGAGCTGATTTCCTGGTGTTTTTACTGTATTTTTTAATCTGTTACAGTCTTTTTAAAAACTTGAGGGGCCACATAAAACCACCTACGGGTAACCCTGCTCTAGAGACTCCAGCTAACACCAGATAACCTAACCTGTGGGAAAGTGCCCTTTCAGGTCTCCTCTGAGTCCATTGGACTGATAAGCCTTAACAAGAACTCAGTACCCTGTAGGCTAATCTCCCAAAACATGGGAGGCAATGATAGGTTTGGAGTACAGGATGGAGCCCTCATGTTCCCATGTACCCCCAATCTGTGGGAGAAAATAAGGGTAACTTCCTATTTATCACGGAATGCTTAGCTCAATCAAGCATTCCTTCATGAAAAAGAAAACATGATAACCTGTTCTGCAAGTACAGTGCCTTCAGAAAGTATTCAGACCCCATGACTGTTTCCACATTTTGTTACGTTACAGCCTTATTCTAAAATGGGTTAAATAAAAACAATTCCTCAGCAATCTACACACAATACCCCATAATGACAAAGAGAATCAGGTTGTTTGAAATGTTTGCAAATGTATAAATATGTAAAACAGAAATACCTTATTTACATAAGAATTCAGACCCTTTGCTATGTGACTCGAAATTGAGCTCAGGTGCATCCTGTTGCCATTGATCATCCTTGACATGCTTCTACAACTTCATTGGAGTCCACCTGTGGTCAATTCAATTGACTGGACATGATTTGGAAAGGCACACATCTGTCTATATAAGGTTGACAGTGCATGTCAGAGCAAAAACCAAGCCATGAGGTCGAAGGAATTCTCCGTAGAGCTCTGAGACAGGATCTGGGGAAGGCTACCAAAAAAATCTGCAGCATTGAAGGTCTCCAAGAACACAGAGGCCTCCATCATTCTTGAATGGAAGAAGACTCTTCCTAGAGCTGACCGCCTGGCCAAACTGAGTAATCGGGGAAGAAGGGCCTTGATCAGGGAGGTGAGTAAGAACCCTATGGTCACTCTGACAGAGCTCCAGAGTTCCTCTGTGGAGAAGGGAGAACCTTCCAGAAGGACAACCATCTCTGCAGCACTGCATTAAATCAGGTCTTTATGGTAGAGTGGCCAAACGAAAGCCACTCCTCAGTAAAAGGCACATGACGGCATGCTTGGAGTTTGCCAAAAGGCACCTAAACGACTCTCAGACCATGAGAAACAAAATTATCTCGTCTGATCAAACCAAGATTGAACTCTTTTGCCTGAATGTCAAGCATCACACCTGTTTTGCTTCGTCATTATGGGGTATTGTTTGTGGATTGATAAGAGGATTTTTAAAAATCCATTTTAGTATAAGGCTGTAACGTAAGAAAATGTGGGAAAAGTCAAGGGGTCTGAATGCTTTCCGAATACTTCCCGAATGGCCTCAGCTATAGCTTGGAGTTTTCCCCATCATGTAGGCTACACACTCATTCCTGTGTGTAACGGCCGTCGTCGGTGGAATAAGGTGAGGACCACTGCGCAGCGTGGTACGTGTTCATCTTTTTAATTCAGTAAACTGAACACTGAATAACAAAGAAACAACCGGAACAGATCTGTCTGGTGTAGACACACAAAGACTGAAAACAACCACCCATAAAACACACTCGAAAACAGGCTACCTAAATATGGTTCTCAATCAGGGACAACGATTGACAGCTGCCTCTGATTGAGAACCATACCAGGCCAAACACAGAAATAGAAAATCATAGAAAAACGAACATAGACAACGCACTCAACTCACGCCCTGACCATACTAAAACAAAAGACAAAACAAAGGAACTAAGGTCAGAACGTGACACTGTGTTAGATCCAGTGAGCACTAAGCCAAGACTGTTTCTCCCAAACAGTTCCTTGGAGTTCTGGCTAGGGACAACCTAGCGGACTAAACTCCACTCCATGGTGAAGGAAGTTTATGATGAACTTCACCAACGGCGTGGAGCCGAGACCAGGCTTTGTGGAATCGAGCTCTGACTACAAGACTTGAAGGTCAATATCTAAAAGAATGTAAATTATAAAATTCCCCCCCAATATGTGCCTTTCTTTGTTTGCTGAAACCATACTTTCTCAGTAAACGTTAATGAAATAATAACACTGACTGTTTGCTCATTGCCGTTGCTCTAAGATGGCAAATTAGCTCAAATGAGCACGTTTCCATTTAATCTCAACAAGGAAACGGTCGGTGGTGGTATTGTTTAACATTTATTGAAAAAGTAATGATTTCAGCAAACAAAGAAAGGCACGCAACTACCGACGACAAACATGGGTACAAGGTGGGCATTTTATAATTATACTTTTTAAAGTATTGACCTTGGGCGAATCGATATACTGTAGTCGGAGTTAGATTCCACAAAGCCTGGTCTCGGCTCCACACCGTTGGTGAAGTTCATCAGAAAATTTCTTCACCATGGAGTGGAGTTTAGTTCACTAGGGATGACCTTGCTCAAGGGCGAATCAATGTACTGTAGTCACAGCTAGATTCCACAAAGCCTGGTCTCAGCTCCACACCGTTGTTGAAGTTCATCAGAAACTTTCTTCACCATGGAGTGGAGTTTAGTTCACTAGGGATGACCTTGCTCAAGACCCATTAATGATTCCAACTAGCCGCTAGCCCAGTTCTAAATGGAAAATGTAGAGCCTTTACCGAAGCCAACTTCGAATGGAAAGACCATTCTCAATAAGTAATATCTTCTGTTGAATAGAAATGCTGCCCTCTCAAGCTCTCATCTAACCAACCACACGTTAAAATGTCTGAATGATTAACCTCCAATAGTGTTGTTGCTCATGCGTCAACAGAAAGAGCAGGCTGGATCATAATCATAGATGTGGGGAGCCACATGCCTGTTAGGCTTGGCTATGTTCTAAGGACCATGTCAGCCTCTTGTTTGGGTCCCTTTTCCCAGATAATCCATGGGCTTTGTCACAAATGTCACCCTATTCCCTACACAGTACACTACTTTTAATCAGAACATTTTGGTCCCTAGTCAAAAGCAGTGCTCTATATAGGGAATAGGCTGCCATTTGGGACGAAGCCCATGACGCCAGTCTGGACCATGAGGATGAACCAATGGGAGAAGATCAGGAGGCTGGTGTTCTGCTGCTAAAGGCCAGCCAGGACTTTGCTCAGTTCCTAGGGGAAATTAATGTTGGCTGCTGGGAATAATCAGCAACATAGCGCTGTGTTCTCCCTGGAGCCTCGCAACGGGAGACACAAAGCTGTCTTGCTTAAAGGGCTATTAAATAAAGAAGAATGCCAGAAACAGAATATGGGGCCCAGTGCAATGACACCTCTGTATGATTCCAGTCGCTTGTGAAGTGTTCGACCATACAGCTGAGCCCTGCAGTCCCCATGACCTGGTCAAAGGCCTACTGACCAGAGATTACCATCCATAGTCAACAGATACAACACACAGATCAGTGAATGGGTTATTACTGAACGGCTAACAAACATGACGCATTTGTACAGAATCAATGATCTGCTAGGCTAATTTTCAGATTTGTATTTCATTAGGTACTGAACCTGACAACATGTCAATGCAGAAGAGCCAAAAACACAGAGCCACTGTCAGTAGCTATTGAGCTTGTTTAAACAGCCCCAACGGAACACTGACATGAATAGAACAGGTTGCTCCAAGCACACATGAAAGGGGGCCCAATCCTAGACTAAAGACACCTTAAAGACACTCAGGGACTCATCTCGACCCATTACGCCACCCAGAGACAGGGGAAACAGTACTCCAAGACAGAGAATTCTACAGTATTCTATGGTACAGTAGATGCTGATTCTTTTTGTGTCCAATTCCAGGATTTACGAGCTGATCTCAGTCTATATCTTCACTACCACTAAACTAGACTATTAATGAAACAATATCTGTTACTTTAATTAGACAAAATGCCTAAACCGCTACTATGAAGACTATGTGAGTTGTGAATAGACAGGAAAGGATTTTGTTAAGACCATTGAATCATTGAGATGGGCACAACCACAGGCCAAGCAATCAGAGGTCAAGCAGTTGAAGCAGGACCTCATCCGTTGCTATGCTAGATGTGTGCAGTAACTAATGATCACACAGTTTCACCACCGTGTCAGGGTGTTATACGACAGGGAGAAGGGCAGATAGAGAGAGACAGAGAACCCCTCCATTCATGATGAACCCAGAACTGCTAAGAGTTACTAGGGCAATTAATACAAACATTGCTACCGTATTACAATAGCACTTTTGAGAAGTAGACATCAAAGAGGAGGGATGTATTTCACTAAGGGGCTCTGAGAGGGAGGGAGACCCCTTCTATCACTGTGCTCCAGTTATGCAGGGGTGCCAATAGTGACTTCAGTTTGCCCTGCGTGCCAGTAAATGATGTAAGCCCAAATTCCTAAAACTCTCAGTACGAGAGTCTATTCGCACATTTCAAGAGCTGGACCTGTTTACAATCCTAACAGTCACTTGCATCTTTTCCGCTAGTAAAACTAAATACCAATCCTTGACTGAATGACAGATCATAAAACCTCCTTTGTAGTGCTCATTTGTGCAGCGATACTAGACAGTGGGCATTACATCTCAGGCATATTGTATGCTAAAGACATTATGACAAAGCTGTAATTAGGACTGATAGTTTTGAAAACAAGAGGCGCCACATAAAAGCTGGCCTTGAATAAGTTGCTGGCTGGACGGCCTGTTGGCTTTGTGTCTTGGTGGCTGCACTGCCATCTGACCCAGGGCTAAAACTCAGTAATGTAAACTCACCATGGGCTATTTCAGTTCCTTTTCCTCAAGTTTTGGCCCAGACGATGCCTGCAATTTCAGTCCCTGCTGTGGTTCAAGGAAATCAAGGAAATCAACCCTTTCTAATTATAAAGCCCTGCACCAAGATGATGTAAAAATGATTACAGTCCCTTTCATGCCCATTTCTCCCTCATCAAAGAGGAGGATCAAGGCCAATGAGGACATGCCCTCCCCATAAAAAGCCTGATAATAATTTAAATAATTGATTTAAAAATGGAAGTGGAAATCAATTACTTGACCGGGAAGGCAATTCAGAACCGCCTGTAGAAATAGACTAGAAGTAAAAGATGCCAACAAAATCTAAGTTTAAACATTTCCAATATACACTGCCCTAATTTTTGTAAGAAAATTGGATTTAAAAGTTTTATGACTTTACTTACCACATGTTTTAATAAGACTAGAAAAAATATTTGATCAAATATGTGAAAAGTCCAGACTGAGCTTAATGGGTACCGAGTGTAGCGTTTAAGCCAATGGGTTTTTGTAACAAGCCAACCTCTTAAATAATACATTTTTATTAATTTCCAAATGTTCAAAATGTACAAACTGACATTTATGTAAAAGTACACCAAACAAAAATGTAAAAGCAACATGCAACAATTTCAAAGATTTTACTGAGTTATAGATCATTCATGGAAATCAGTCAATTTAAATAAAATCATAATTTTTTTATTTATTTAAATAGGCAAGTCAGTGAAGAAATTCCTATTTACAATGATGGTCTACGCCGGCCAAACCCAGACGATGCTGGGCCAATTGTGCGTCGCCGTATGGGATTCCCAATCACGGCCGGCTGTAACACAGCCTGGATTCAAACCAGGGTGTCTTTAGTGACACCTCAAGCATTGAGATGCAGTGCCTTAGACCACAGCGCTACTCGGGAGCCCATTAAGCCCTAATCTATGGATTTCACAAGACTGGGAACACAGATATGCATCTGTTAGTCACAGATATCTTAAAACAATGTGTGTGACCACCATTTGCCTCATGCAGATCGACACACACAGAGTTGATCAGGCTGTTGATGTGGGATGTTGTCCCACTCCTCTTTAATGGCTGTGCGAAGTTGCTGGATATTGGCGGGAGCTGGAACATGCTGTTGTACACGTCAATCCAGAGTATCCCAAACATGCTCAATGGGTGAGTATGCAGGCCATGGAAGAACTGGGACATTTTCCGCTTCCAGGAATTGTGTACAGATCCTTGCGACATTGGGCCGTGCATTATCATGCTGAAACATGAGGTGATGGCAGAAGAAGAATGGCTTGACAATGGGCCTCAGGATCTTGTAAAGGTATCTCTGTGCATTAAAATTGGCATCGATAAAATACAACCGTGTTCGTTGTCTGTAGCTTACGCCTGCCCATACCATAACCCCATCGTCACCATGGGGCAAGCTGTTCACAACGTTGACATCAGCAATACTTTCACCCACACAATGCCATCTGCCTGGTACAGTTGAAACTGGGATTAATCCGTGAAGAGCACAATTCTCCAGCATGCCAGTGGCCATTGAAGGTGAGGATTTGATGACGCCGAACTGCAGTCAGGTCACGACCCTGGTGAGGACAACAAGCACGCAGATGAGCTTCCCTGAGACGGTTTCTGACAGTTTGTGCAGAAATTATTTGGTTGTGCAAACCCACAGTTTCATCAGCTGTCTGGGTGGCTGGTCTCAGACGATCCCAAAACGTGAAGAAGTCGGAGGTGGAGGTCCTGGGCTGGCGTGGTTACACGTGGCCTGCAGTTGTGAGGCCGGTTGGACATACTGCCAAATTCTCTAAAACAACGCTGGAGGCATGCCAAGATTGTAGCGTCATACCCAAGAAGACTTGAGGCATGTTATCATTACTTATTGTATATTTATTCCTTGTGTTATTATTATTCTTTTTTTTTATCTCTGCATTGTTGGGAAGGGACTGTAAGTAAGAATTTCACTGTTAGTCTACACCTGTTGTTTACTAAGTATGACCATAGGACATTCCATAGGACATTCCACCAATGGGGAATTCTCCAGCTAGAATGCGTAACAACGAGGCTTTCCTGTGTACTTCCGAGACCAGGGTGACGGTCTCACAAAAGCTGACTAGGTTAAGACACAAGCAGCCCACAGAGCTAGAGGGCGATAAAGCCAGACATAGGGAAAGAGAAAATAAAGTGGGGGACGGGGGTAGTTAGTATACATCAATTTGTATATGATAAAAAAAGCAATGAGTTTTAACTAAGTACTGTAGGCTAAATTAGTCTTGTTTATCTGTAACTAAGCCCAGTATGGCTGCCTGTCTGGGAGTGACTGCCATATATCAGTAACAGCAACCTCTCCTGTCTAGACTCACCTCTAGGGGAAATCCTGCAGCCAATCTGGGATTCCTGGAGGGAAATCTCCCCCCCCTACAAGACCCCTTTGGCCAGCCAGATGTAGTCATGGCAACAGTCAAAATATCAAGTAAACTGGAAAAATACCCAATTCAGAGAGGACAGATTTATGTTAGTATCCATTAAAACAATACAATTCCTCACATTACACACGCTTCAGAATATGCTGGCTACCTGTATAGAGGATACACATTCCTCAAAAACAAATTTCACCTGTGTGATAACATCAATACGTCACATAGAGGAATCAATCTCCACATAGCAGCATCATTTCTGTCTGTGAGACTAGAGTTTATCTCTCCAGTCTCAAATGGCTTCTACTTTCAAGTTCATTATACGTTCTTGTTCATGAAAAATGCCAAAATTGTCTTTGCACACAAAGCATCCTTCAGACTAAAATCCACTGACAATATTTTCTCAATGTTCAGTTATCTGAATATCATTAGTCTGTCAAAGACTAAACCCACTGGCAGTGTTCAGAAACATCTGTGTTGGATTTAATTCATTGAGTCATCTATGCTGGAGAGAGACACTAATGCTGATTGTCTTTTAGTTGCAACATCTCACCGAAACCCTGCACTCTCACCCCAAAGAGTTACTAATGTGAACACATGAGCTGGTTAAAGCAGAGCCAAAGCCGTGCAGCAGATGTAACGGATGTGAAACGGCTAGCTTAGTTAGCGGTGGTGCGCGCTAAATAACGTTTCAATCGGTGACGTCACTTGCTCTGAGACCTTGAAGTAGTGGTTCCCCTTGCTCTGCAAGGGCCGCGGCTTTTGTGGAGCGATGGGTAACGATGCTTCGTGGGTGACTGTTGTTGATGTGTGCAGAGGGTCCCTGGTTCACGCCCGGGTATGGGCGAGGGGACGGTCTAAAATGATACTGGAGGCAATAGGCAGGCAGATCATCCCGCAGTAAAACCTTTGATGCTCTGCAGTGGCCTGTGCACTGGAATGTCTTCACCAGCCTCCCCTGGGATACAGAGACAGAGGGAGGAGGCGGTGGGCAGCCGGCGACCATGACAGTTCTCATTCCTCTTCATAAATGGTCAATTTAAGCAGATATGGGAAACATATCTGAGCCAGACAATGTCTTTACCACATGGTTTATTTTAAGCCATGAAAGGGCATTGGAAGCAAATGATACTGCATAAAGCAGACAGAGCCCAGGGAAGGTTTTAATTTAAACATCATGATCTCTGTATGAGAATATATGAATACCAATGAGGTGCCAAGCAACACAATGAGAGCTCTCCCACAGAGCAGCACAGGTGTGCCGTAAAAACCAGTCCGTTGATCTCAAAAACACACATAACAGTCGCACATGTATCATAAGGACTTAACAAGTCTGTTAGGACTCAGAAAGGGGAACTGGCGGTCGGGCGATGTGAGGATATGTGTTGCTCACTACATTTATTGCACTCAAGGTCACCATCCAGAACACCGTTCCAGTGTTTTATGAAACTACGGGAGAGAATGACCTTATTCCCATCACTCAGAAGTGAAGAAACAGATCCTCCACAAAGAATGTCCCTGTCCTACCTGGGGACATAATCTCATCACATATATTTTGATATCTATCTTACCAAGTGCAAAAGGGGTCAAAGACAAGCATATTTGGGCCTAATGATAATTTGTGGGGTCACAAATACATGATACAAAGGCATTGACAGCAGTGCGATTAGAGAGAGGAATAGAAAGAGAAGAACATCCTGACCGCTCTTTTTCAACAACGTACTGAGATAGCCTACAAACACCTTCTGCATTCAGCTGGTGGGTGGTGAGCTTTATGAAGTGCAATCAAGAGGGCACAGCCTTCACAACAAAAGCATTGGCATTAAAAACTACTTTCATTGATCCACAAAAAAGCCAAGTGGTCTTGTCTGATCCAAGTTTTTGGAATGCATTTTCACAGATTTACTGATGACAGGCCCAGTTGGAGTTGAGAGAAAAGGGGGTTATTGATATTCATACTGGCAGCATTGTGAGTGTGATTACCAGTCTGAATGGCTTTCTACAGGCCTCTTGAGCCCCATGGTCTAGAGAAGTGGGACACCCAGCTACGCTCCCACGCTTTGGGGAAAAAAAACCCTCACCTCCCCATTCATACACAGCAAATCCTCATTTGGCCACATTGATTGGTGACAGTAAAGTCAGCTGATTCCTGCTGCTGCATGTCTCCTTGAAAACTCTTCAGTGAGGCATGAAGACAGTCACCTGACCAAAAAATCTGTCACACTTCAATTGCTCTAGTGCAGTAGTTACCACCCTTCTCTGAGACTAGATCACTTTCTGAGACAAAATGCAAGCGGAGATCGACATGACTTAAAAAATGTAAGCCTATGCAACATTAACCTATGAACAGTACTGTAGCAATGAGGTTTGTGCAGTAAGCTATAGGCCCAATACATTATCATTGCATATTGGCTTTGCTTGAATTGCCCTGCCGATGCATTGTTGTTCGGACCAACATTTGAGGTAGGCTATATGATCACACCGGTAATAGATCAGCTGTTGTATTAGTTGTGAGGCACAGCTGAGTGAGCAGACATTTAAATAATTTGCTTTTTATTTATATTTTAGTGGGCTGATGGTGCCTGCATCTGATGGTCAGTCTCAGAGAAGGGAGAGAGCAGCGAGACTGAAGGTCAGCCTCTCAACATCCCTCCTCTCTCCCTTTCCTCCACTGACACTGACCAAAAAGGGACACCGTCTTCCAGCTAATGGCGAAACTCGCGTCGCATTTCCCCCACACGCACAAATTCATGTTTTTACTCCTACAAACAGAGAATGTGAAATATTCCTCGATATTAAAAAAGACCTAAGCTGCAAACAATTACAACGCAAGCTTATCAATACAATTTCATATTTTTCATTCATCATGTAGTAGCATGAGTGGAAATAGGAACTACGCAAATGTTATGGCTCATAAAAGTGTTGAATAAAAAGAGTTGACAGGCCTGAGTAAAAACATACAGTGCCTTGCGAAAGTATTCGGCCCCCTTGAACTTTGCGACCTTTTGCCACATTTCAGGCTTCAAACATAAAGATATAAAACTGTATTTTTTTGTGAAGAATCAACAACAAGTGGGACACAATCATGAAGTGGAACGACATTTATTGGATATTTCAAACTTTTTTAACAAATCAAAAACTGAAAAATTGTCCGTGCAAAATTATTCAGCCCCCTTAAGTTAATACTTTATAGCGCCACCTTTTGCTGCGATTACAGCTGTAAGTCGCTTGGGGTATGTCTCTATCAGTTTTGCACATCGAGAGACTGAAATTTTTTCCCATTCCTCCTTGCAAAACAGCTCGAGCTCAGTGAGGTTGGATGGAGAGCATTTGTGAACAGCAGTTTTCAGTTCTTTCCCCAGATTCTCGATTGGATTCAGGTCTGGACTTTGACTTGGCCATTCTAACACCTGGATATGTTTATTTTTGAACCATTCCATTGTAGATTTTGCTTTATGTTTTGGATCATTGTCTTGTTGGAAGATAAATCTCCGTCCCAGTCTCAGGTCTTTTGCAGACTCCATCAGGTTTTCTTCCAGAATGGTCCTTTATTTGGCTCCATCCATCTTCCCATCAATTTTAACCATCTTCCCTGTCCCTGCTGAAGAAAAGCAGGCCCAAACCATGATGCTGCCACCACCATGTTTGACAGTGGAGATGGTGTGTTCAGGGTGATGAGCTGTGTTGCTTTTTCGACAAACATAACGTTTTGCATTGTTGGCAAAAAGTTCAATTTTGGTTTCATCTGACCAGAGCACCTTCTTCCACATGTTTGGTGTGTCTCCCAGGTGGCTTGTGGCAAACTTTAAACAACACTTTTTATGGATATCTTTAAGAAATGGCTTTCTTCTTGCCACTCTTCCATAAAGGCCAGATTTGTGCAATATACAACTGATTGTTGTCCTATGGACAGAGTCTCCCACCTCAGCTGTAGATCTCTGCAGTTCATCCAGAGTGATCATAGGCCTCTTGGCTGCATCTCTGATCAGTCTTCTCCTTGTATGAGCTGAAAGTTTAGAGGGACGGCCAGGTCTTGGTAGATTTGCAGTGGTCTGATACTCCTTCCATTTCAATATTATCGCTTGCACAGTGCTCCTTGGGATGTTTAAAGCTTGGGAAATCTTTTTGTATCCAAATCCGGCTTTAAACTTCTTCACAACAGTATCTCGGACCTGCCTGGTGTGTTTCTTGTTCTTCATGATGCTCTCTGCGCTTTTAACGGACCTCTGAGACTATCACAGTGCAGGTGCATGTATACGGAGACTTGATTACACACAGGTGGATAGTATTTATCATCATTAGTCATTTAGGTCAACATTGGATCATTCAGAGATCCTCACTGAACTTCTGGAGTGAGTTTGCTGCACTGAAAGTAAAGGGGCTGAATAATTTTGCACGCCCAATTTTTCAGTTTTTGATTTGTTAAAAAAGTTTGAAATATCCAATAAATGTCGTTCCACTTCATGATTGTGTCCCACTTGTTGTTGATTCTTCACAAAAAAATACAGTTTTATATCTTTATGTTTGAAGCCTGAAATGTGGCAAAAGGTCGCAAAGTTCAAGGGGGCCGAATACTTTTGCAAGGCACTGTAATAATGAACTCACTCAAAAACAGCAGCTCTCTTCTGTATTCACAGACAGTCTTTCTCTAGTCATGGTTTTAAAAGTATTCAAACCTTACGCCTGCTACGTTACTGCAGACATGGTAATCTAAGCCATCCAATTGGCCAATGGTAGGCCTATAGCGCACTTGATTTGCTCTCCAGGCCCGCCGGGAAGGCAGAATTTGTACCTTCAGACAAATGAAATGGTTAAAAATGGGAACACTTCGCCTACCCGGCACACAGGGCAGCTGAATGGGGTGCACCTATCGCCAACAGCGCGAGAAACATAACATTTTAAAAAATAGGAACGCAAGGCTTTATGTTTTTTTAAAGAAACCGTGATTGACTGGTTGATGACCACTGTTCTAGTGTCTAGTACACAGTGGAGAGGAAAATCCAAGAAGACCCTTTACAACCTTTTACTTTATATAACTATAATGTATGGCTGTCCTCTACTTACCCCGTATGTAGGCTAGCCCTCGGTACTGAGACAGTTTGTAGGGCTGGCACTACCAGAAGAGAGAGGGATAACGGATGACACTGAAGAGTTTTTCTTACAGTGGTCAATCATGTGGTGACTCTGAAAAGACCTTTGAGGGTTATGATGCCTAGGGAGCTGAGTAACCCAGGTTCACTATACAACACAACCCCCTGAAGAGTGGACAAGAGAAAGGGGGCCTGACTGTAGGGGTCTTGCCGCCTACACTCTGTTCTGTTGGCCCCATCAACCTTGGACTTCTAAAGCTCCTCTGAAGGTTCACATTTTTCAGAGTGGCAGTTTCCTGTTTCTTCCACCTTATTCACAAACCAGCTCTGGGGTTTGAATGAATGCATTTTCCATTTAGGGAGCTTCACAGTGAGTGTGTGGCCGTGTAGAGCAGAGGTTAATGACAGATTGTGATTGCCATTAACACAGGTCATTAGGCGGTCCTTCTTGTGGGGCAGGTGAGGTCATGAGAATATCACTGACCACTAGACAATTGGAAGTCTCAGCTCAGGCCCCTTTCAATAGAGTTAAAAGGATGTGGACGCCGAACAAAGCCTGTCCATCCATCCCCTTCTGCACAGCCTAATCCCATAAACAAATAATACTTTATGTCACGCCGAAAAACATGTCCTGATGTTGAACCTTCAGAACACATTCCGATGGTCACTTTTGTTGCCTTGGTTTTACAAAGGGGATTTCCTTTTTATATATAAATAATATATTAATGGATTGATAACGATCAAATGATTGATGACGATGACCTATTAATGATTTATCACTTCTCCAGAAGTTTTAAGAGCTTTGACAGAGGGACCACTGACTGACAGGACAGCACCCAGTGGCATTCCACTGCTTTCAACCAGATCTTCCTCCTTCCTTAATGTTGACGTTGTCTTCTCTCCTACTGTTGACTGCTCCAGTCAACCTCCGGAGACCCTCAGTACTGTAGCTGGAGGAGCTGGAATGTGCCAGAGTAGCTGCAGTCTCCTTTTAAAGAAACCCGGCCTGGGAGGGGAGGTCATTTTAAGGATGAGGAAGGTGAACGTGAAGAGGGAGCCGATCAGAGCTGATTGTCCTCCTCTTCCCTTTGAGGCCGAGCACAATGGGGGCCGAGGTCATTAGTTCAGCCGGTCTCAAACGCTCCTGAGCTGGGGACGGACTGGCACATTTATCTGCCGACGCAATCACAAAGAGCAGTTCTCTGTCCCATTCAGCCCTGCCACAGAGCAGTGCAGAGCAGAAAGAGAGAGGGGCCCGGGACAGAGGCCTCTTCAGGATAGAGACCCCAGATGTAGCATGCAGTCGTAAAACACTGCAAACTATACTGTCTCAGATAAACCGATACGGACTTGAAAGGGTTGTAAAACACATTTACTCACATTCAGTCAGAGAGGCTCATGTACTATACACTAAATTATTCTTCATGTGCTAAGTCTAAACATGAGAGCAAAACCCCAAATTAGGTGCACACACAGTATGAGGGAGTGTGGAGGATGTCAGAGATATAAAAGCCAAAGGAAATCAGACAAAAGGAATGTGTCCGTCTACCCAGTCAGGTCACGGTGTAATGAGAAAAGCCTGTGGCCCACTGACCTCTCCAGCCAATGAACTGCCATAACAGCCACTATCAGCCTTCAAAAGCCTTCCAAAAAAGCCGCCGTTGCTAGCTGATACGACTGTCCATTCCCCCCGTTTGAAGCACCAAGACAATTCATCAGCATCAGAGCCAGGGAAAAACCAAGATAACACTTTGCTGCCTGCGTGTTGTGCTGTTGTATTTCAGTATGACATCACTCTCTGTACCCAGCCAATTCTAACGCATTTGTTTTTTTTTATCCCTCACTACACCAGCCCTTCCAAGGTCATGGACACTGGTGCAAAGCTCTGCGGAGCAGGGAGGGGAAAATAAGAGTGTTTCACTAGCCGGGTGACTCTGGCAGCTGGAGGGCAGCTGGGAGCCTGGAGGGCCCACTCTGGATTCCTCACGATACAGCAGCCACTGTTCAGGAAGCAGGGTGTAATATCTGACCCTGTGCCAATTATCACCCCGCAAGGTGCGAATATCAGTGATGGGGGAGAAAAAATCAATACAGTTAAATGTTGGGATATTATTTTTGACGGTATATCGTATAGTTTTGACAATATCTCAATACTATGTTTGCGCTAGTTGGCTGTACATATACCAAAACTCCAGGATTTTGTCCTTCATGTCTTGTTCTCCATTTTCTTTTTAAATAGGGAGAAATTTGTTTTTAGCTATTTTATTTCCATGAATGATCAAAACCTGTTTTCTCATGCCTCTCTCTTGTCCCTCTGCAGCAGATATATGGTGAGCAATACAGTGCATTCGGAAAGTATTCAGACCCCTTGACTTATTCCACATTTTGTTACTTTACAGCCTTATTCTCAAATTGGTAAAATAGTTTTTTTCCCTCATCAATCTACACACAATACCCCATAATTTCTGGTAAATGTATTACAAATAAAAAACTGATATCACATTTACATAAGTATTCAGACCCTTTACTTAGTACTTTGTTGAAGCACCTTTGGCAGCGATTACAGCCTCGAGTCTTCTAGGGTATGACACTACAAGCTTGGCACACATGTATTTGGGAAGTTTCTCCCATTCTTCTCTGCAGATCCACTCAAGCGCTGTCAGGTTGGATGGGGAGCATCGCTGCACAGCTATTTTCAGGTCTCTCCAGAGATATTTGATCTGGTTCCAAGTCCGGGCTCCGGCTGGCCCACTCAAGAACATTCAGAGACTTGTCCAGAAGCCAATCCTGTGTTGTCTTGGCTGTGTGCTTAGGGTCGTTGTCTGATTGGATGGTGAACCTTCGCCCCCAGTCTGAGGTCCTGAGAGCTCTGGAGCAGGTTTCATCAAGGATCTCTCTGTACTTTGCTCCCTTCATCTAACCCTCGATCCTGACTAATCTCCCAGTCTCTGCCGCTGAAAAACATCTGCCACCGCCATGCTTCACTGTAGGGAGGATCCCAGGTTTCCAAGTTGTAGAAACATCAAGGATTATCAGTGGAAACAGGATGCACCTGAGCTCAATTTCGAGTCTCATAACAAAGGTTCTGAATATTTCTAACAACCTTTGTCATTATGGGGTATTGTGTGTAGATTGATGATGGAACAAAAACATTTCATACATTTTTTAATAAGACTGTAACGTAACAAAATGTGGAAAAAGTTATGGGGTCTGAATACTTTCTGAATGCACTGTATGTTTGCAACATTGAATTGCAATAAAATCACAGTATCAAATCACAACACATATAGAATCATGGGAATCGCAATACATATTGTATCAGCAATGTCTTGATATAGCCTGGTGACTTTACAGCATTGGGACAGAGACATCCTATAGAGCAGTGATTCCCAACTCCAGTCCTCGATTGCCCCCAACAGCACACATTTTTATTGAAGCCACGGACATGAACACCTGATTCAACTAATCATCAGGCCCTCAATGAATTGAATCAGGTGTTTTTTGTCCAGGGCTACAACAAAAATGTGTGCTATTGGGAGTACTCGAGAACTGGAGCTTGGAACCACTGATGGGAATAGAATTCCATGACCTTTACAATTCAAGTCCCACACAATGTGAATGGTGCAGGACTCCAAAGTGAACATTGCACCTATAAAGGCAATTGGCCTTTATTTCGCATCATGAGGTGCAGCATTCACTTTGGATTCCTGCACCTCATGATGCAATATAAAGGCCAATTGCCTCCTCAGTCAATACTATTGCATTACATGGCATTAAAGATTCACTATGCAGAAATCCGTTTCAGTTTATGTGAAAAAAACATGCAAGTATAGTGTAGAGAATCATTGTATTATCTAAACCGCTGTGAAATATATTTCTCCATAACCAAAAATATTGTATTTTCAGCTGTTTGAAGCTTGTGTTCAGAACCAAAAGTAAAAGACGTTAAAACGAAACTTAAGGGGAAGTATAGAAATAGTGCACATAGAACAGATCTACCACTTCTTAGACTTGCTTTCAATGAGAATGAGAATCTCTAACTCAAACTTCTATGTGAATTTGGTCAGTTCACCCAAAAGTTACATACAGCAGTTAATGCCTTTATTATTGCATGACCACATTAAGGGAGCATATTGGAGAGGAAATCTAGCCTAACTGTGCTGAAAGAGATTAGTAAAATTATATTCGCTTCAAAGCCTCTTGTCTCCGAGCTCCAAATCATATGATGTGAGGGGAAAATGTAATGTTTGTTGTTTGAGAGGTTTCTACAAACACAAAACAGTTGACTGGCCGACCCGGTTCAATGATTTCTTTTCGCTTTTCAGGAGACATGAAGAGACAGGGTGGGCCTCATGTGGACACACCTGAAGTTTGGTTTGAGGGCTTTCTAAACTAAGGGTGGGTGTGTGTGTGTGTGTGTGCGTGCGTGCGTGTCTGTGTGTGTTTGTCATGTGGTTTGAGCTACGCCCTGCTAATCGTTGCCTACTGGCCGTACAGTGCTTTGATACTGGTATAGGGTCTGGCGCTAGCTTAAATGGTTGCCTTTGTGACTCTTTTACATTCCTACCTTCCAGCATGTAAAATCTCACCTCCACTGTCTGGGCATGACCATTTAGACAAACACAAAAACAAAGAAAGACGTAAATCGGGACTCTAGCCAAGTGTCAGGTAGGTCGTTTATTCATTTGAATTAGCCGCAGTAATAGGAGTAGGCTAAACAGAATAGCAAACATCCTCAGAGTTGTGAGTGGAATTGAGGTCTTTGTTGATCAATGTAATGGGATAAACTGCACTATAAAATTCATTGTGCACTGACAATGGTAAACCAAAAAGGTAATTTATTCTAGATGCTTTTTCATCTAGGCAAAGTGGAACACATTGTTCACAAGGGAAACTAAGAGAGGATGACAAAGGGGGTTATTACTATGGATGAAGTGCTAGGCTATTATGATTTAAAAATATCAAAGCCAGTTGATAGTGACGACGGAAAATGTTCTTGTCATTGTTCAATTTACGAAAGAAAAAAAGTGTGTGCGTGTGTGTCCTCCAGCCTGTTTCACGTGTATCATCTATGGTCTAGACTTCCTGCTGTGGCTGCCTGAGTATGTTGCTGTCTTCGGCCAGAAGAAGACCTCAGACTGAGTTATGACTCAGGATATTATAGAAGCAGAAAGTTTACCTACCTCCTCTCTGACTTGTTAACAACATTCCTGAAGTGCAAAATGACTCCAGACAGGGTTTGAGGCCTGGTATAAAAGACATGAGCTCCTCTCTAAAGGAGCTCTCGTCAATACCTCTGAGTCACTGCTTCTTATAGAACACAGGTGAAAGAGCTATTCTTTAACCCTTGGGATAGTTAGGACAGTGAGGGAGAGTCTGTTCACAGCCCCTGCATCCTCCATTATTTCCAAGGACGCTGAGAGGGTGTTTTCCTGCCTGGAGCTGCTTGTGGTGGAGGATAATGGTCACTGACGAGAGGAGAGCTGGGATGACCAGTGCAGCTGTTCACAGACGGCCAGCCAGCCTGAAAAATAGTCTTAGAATGGCACCAGTGGCCAGACAGGTCGTGAAAGGGCAAATTGTGGGACAGACAAGTTTGTATGTCAAGGGTCTAGTCTACTACAGCCTCTTGGCTGCTATGTGTCTGTGAGCTCATTGATTTGCACCCATCTTCAACAAATAGCCTAGCCTACTTCCACACTCTGGGCTAACAGCTCTCCCACAGTGACGTTGGAGTAGCACTAGACCAGCGCCTAACAGGCAAACAGTTCACTCTGGAAACAGGAACCTTGAGACGCATGCCATTAGCATCAGGCACCTCATTAAAGCAAATCAGATTTGTGGAAATGGCTTCCTGCTGACCCAGTAAGCTGAGGCAGTTGACAAACAAAGAGAGAGGACAGACTTATGGTGAGAGAACAGTCCAGAAAAAACAACAAGCCTTCTGGGTGGTTTAGCTGTATTCCCCCTGCCTGTCTGTTTAATATTTCACCAAATGTTCCCTCTTCCCCCCACAACATAGCAACAGCAAAAGGAGTACAGATGGATGGTGTCGTCCAACATTAGGGAGCACAATTAGTTTTTTTAATAACAATGGCCTTATTTCTGTTACAGCATATTGGATGACTGTCATTCATATTCCATTCACCCAGCTAAATGTACTGTAACATTGCTTGTTTTAGGCTACTACTCAAATTTTCCCTATACCCATCCTAGCCAACAAAGGAAAGTTTATAATGTCGAGAGACAAATCGGAGTAATCAACGTGACAGACAGTGACAAAATCAATACAGCCTTGTACACTCTTGCCTGCATCTAGCTGATCTAGCGTGAAATCATTAGTACAAACAGTTGCAAAAAGTTATGTTTTGCAACTGAAACGAAAGTTTCTCAAATTTCAGTTTTAATGTCAAGTACAGTGAAATGCCTTTCTTGGAAGCTCTAAACCCAACAATGCAGTAATCAATATCAATGTAGTATAACATCCAAAAACATAAGGTAGAACAAAAACACACAAGAAATAAAAGTAAGAACACGAGAAAGTATGCAAGCTATACTGTCCTACAAAGGCAAAAAGCTGTAACTACGAATTTGGTCAAAAACAATAACTGAAGTCAGATTTTGCAGTAAAAAAAAGCTCACAGCACCAGTTCCAATACCATATTTGGGTGATTCTGCAACTGCCGGGCACTTCTATGTCCTCAGGGTCAATTTGGGGGATTTTATAAAAACATATATCTATGTTTTTATTCTTTATATGTTAAGTTCACACTACAATCACCCCAGATTTTTTTAACACCTCTCTATCAAGTATTTTAGCTACTTTTCAGATGTATTTTATACCTCAATTTCAGTGTTTTGCCCTTGTCCCTGACTTTTGAGCTTCTATTATGTTTTTCTATGAGAAAACATTAATAACTACACATTATATTATGTTATCTACTGGAGAAAGAGTCAATTAAATAAAATTAGGGATGCACGATATATTGGTAAGAATATCGGAATCACTAAAAATGACAGCATAGGCATCAGCCCGAAGTCTAGTTTAACACCGATGTGCAAAACCGATGTCAAAGCTGACGTGCATACCTATATAACGTAGGTAGATGAGGTAATGACGCCACAAAAAATACAGCGCTACACTTGCAACACAGCATTCCTAAACTAGCCCACAATGTCCGCGGTGTGCATCTATTTTGAAGTTTCAAATGAAGATAACAAAAAGGCCATATGCAATGTTTTCTGTCGTGGATGATGTTGCCTTTCGTCGACTGGTTGAGCACCGGTACACACTACCAAGTAGGCGCTATTTTTCAGATGTTGCCCTACTGGAGTAACACAGTATTGTTGAAAAGCACTTGCTAGGGGCGTCACTGCTATTAGCTTCCCGACTGACATTTGGAGCAGCGATGTCAGCCCCATGAGCATGCTGAGTCTGACAGCACAGTGGGTCGACGAGGAAAACTTGCAAAAGTACTCTACTAGAGGCTGTGAACAAGCGATTCGTGGCATTCTCTCTTGAGACTCTTTACTGTGTCGCCGGCGTGCTCGATGCTAGGTACAAGGACTGCTACTTCGATGCAGACAAGAAACAGGGTTTACGTAAAATATTATATACACAGCTGGACAAGATGGAAATGGACACAGTGACAGTGCGCACCGAGGAAGAGAGGCCATGGAGCTGAACTGCTTGACACGTATGATGAAATCCTGGTTGAGAATGAAACGACTGAACAAATGAACAACGAAACAGCACAGCAAGTAAGTGAAAGGAATATGTTTTGATTATGTTTTACCTGAAATGGGGACATATGTAAATGCCAACAAAATAACTTTTTGGTCTGTGTGTGTGTGTGTGTAACCTTTATTTAACTAGGCAAGACAGTTAAGGATAAATTCTAATTTACGATGACAGCCTCCCCGGCCAAACCCGGACGACACTTGGCCAAATGTGCACAGCCCAATGGGACTCCCAATCACGGCCCGGATGTGATACAGCCTGGATTCGAAACAGGGACTGTACTGAGATGCAGTGCCTTAGACCGCTGCGTCCGTGTGTGTGTAAGTTAACTATTTAACTGTACTAGAATGCTTAAAAAAGGTATAGTTTTTTTTTGGCAAGGAAAATATTGGATATCGGTATCGGCCAAAAATGTCATATCGGTAAATCCCCAAATAAAATCTATATCAACATTTATTGTATGCCCTTTATATGTTTGTTTTTTTACACAAAATATACCTGTCCCTTGGCCGTGGTGTCATTTCCACCACTGAGGGCAAATTCCTCATCATTAAAGTTTTTTCAAGAGAATGTTAATTTAGTTACCATGGAAACTTATTGTGACACTGAAGCACATGGCTGCAGCAGACAGTTGTTCAGATGTGATGTCCAGAACTTGAAGAAGTATATAGGTAAATATTGCTTGTGTAGATAATATTTTATTGTCAGTCATTTACAAACAGGCTATAATTTCTGTGATTTGTGGTATAAAAAATAGTTTTTAAGTATATTTTATGAATTTAGTGTAAACTATATGATATCTGTAATACTAGCCAAAGCATGCTAAGCAGTCTGTCATTTTTACATTATTACATTAATATTTTTAACTTTAGGCTTATTTAATAATGTTTTTAATTAATTTAATCAAGAAAATGCTCCAAGGTGTGCACAAGTTGAAAACTTAAGTAGTACTTATCTTTGTTTTTAGAAGATGCCACATAAAACAGCATAGAGGTCACAGACATATATAAACTGTCACACCCTGATCTGTTTCACCTGTCTTTGTGCTTGTCTCCACCCCCCTCCAGGTGTCACCAATCTTCCCAATTATCCTCAGTGTATTTATACCTGTGTTTTCTGTTTGTCTGTTGCCAGTTTGTTTTGTTTCGTGAAACCTTCCAGCTGTTTTCCCCTTGCACCTGTCTGGTCTAGTTCCTGTTTTCTAGTTTTTCCCGGTTTTGACCTTTCTGCCTGCCCTGAGCCTGCTTGTCGTTCTGTGCCTTGCCACACCATACTGGATTATTGACCCCTGCCTGCTTTGACCCTGAGACTGCCTGCCGTTTTGGACCTTTTGAACCCTGTCTGGATTACTGACCTCTGCCTGCCCTTGACCTGTCGTTTTGCCTGCCCCTGTATTAGTAATACACTTTGTTACTTCGACACTGTCTGCATCTAGGTCTTACCTGAAATGTGATAGAAACAAAATGTAAAAAAATCCTATACGATACCAGGAACTTCTGCAAAAAGGCAGGGAGAGATACTGGAAGAAAAAAGAGAAGGGAGAGTGAAATCTATCTCTGAGCTTACAAAGTGAGAACAAAGAGAAGGCAATGGAAATGCAACTGACAGAATAGAAGACAGACTTTTTAAAGAGAACAGTTGAAATGGAGACCTACCTATCAGGCAACACACCACCTCAGTCTCCAGATGACTTGATGCCAGAACATGAGGCCAAAATACCTGCCCCTGATGCACTCCCTGTTACCCCTTCCTCATTGTCTGCCACAGGAATGAGAAGTTGAATACTTGCTGGAAGGAAAATCTATGCATGACAAATGTCAAACTTGATAAAGCTTTATGGAAAGCTGAGAAATACAAAGAAAGTGTGATCAACTGATGAAGAAAATAGAGAAACAACATTCCCCATAGACAAAGCAGCAAATGAAGGGAACTTCAAAGAACTTGAGAAGGATTTTATTGTTTGAAAATGCCATAATTGCAGAGTTAAAGCAAACTTATCAAAAAATGTGTAGTGCCAAGGACAAACAAGTGGTTAAAAAACGCTCAGAGGCTAAATCTGCTAAATTGTAATTATTCGCCTACCTCCTCATGCCTTTTGCACACAATGTATATAGACTGAGAAAGTATGGCCTGGTGAAAGCCGAAACAGAGAATTTGGATTTTCAGCCAAAGCAATGAGGGCAAATGAAAACGGGACAAGTCGTCTTCAAAACTCCAGGAAAAAGCAGTCTAACAGAATTAGCACAGTCACAGAAGAGAAAATAGCTAGATTCTATGAATGTGATGACATCATGGTAAAAAGGACACAATAACGAGGAACAAGAAAAAAAAGCAGAAGTGCTTCTTGAATGGCACAATTCAGAACCTTTATCAGAAGTTTAAGAGGGAATATTCAGAGATTAAAACGTCTTACTATGAATTCTGCAAAAGACGTCCTTTTTGAGTTGTCAAGCCAGTAGTCCAGGATAGGGACAAATGCTTCTGAAAAATCCACCCTCCAGTTCATGGCGGACAAACTACAGTACCACAAAGCGATCAGCTGCAGGAACATTGAGAACCTTATTGAGTCTTTTTGCGGTGAGAACATGAAGAAAGAGTGCATGTACAGAGTGCTCCCTTTGCCAAGCAAAAGAGCTTAAACATCTGACTTTGATGCTGGCGAGCAGACATGGTGGTTTGAGTGGGAAAACAAAGCTGAAGAGAGAGAGAAGAAAAACAAAGAGGGAAACATGGAGAAGTTCACTGTAAAATTAAAAGTGTGTGGCACACTGCATATTCTACTGGAGGACTTCTCCAAAGGTTTGAAAGATGGGTGGGGAAACACGTGTACAACATTTGACATCAACACTCCAAACTGAGAGAATTAAAAGAGAATCTGTGGAAAGAGGAAATCAATGTGCATATTGACTTTGCAGAGAACTACCTGTATAAATACACCTGTGAAATCCAGGCAGTTCACTTTGGTGATTCTCACAAGCAAGTGACCCTCCACACCTGTGTTGGATATACCACAAATTATACAGTTTCACTTTGCTCACTGAGCTCTTCTATGCAGGTGACCGACCTGCTATCTGGGCCCATCTCTCAAAAACACTGGCATACTTCCTTGAGCTCTGCCCACCGGCTACTTTTGAAATCTTACTTTGTCTTATATTAATTAAATGTTTAACAATGGATGTTCAAAATGGTGGCAAAAATATATATTTTTACAAAGCCATTTCCACCACACCTTGTCATTTCCACCACACCAATATTTTTGAGGTAAATGAGTATATTATGTATAATTTACATTGATTGATTTGTTTTAGATAGAGAAATCATATGGTTGTTATAATCTCGCAAAAAGGTTGGGTGGAAATATCTTATTTTTCATGATAAATACATGTTTTCAACTGTGACAAAGGCAGGTTTAAGCAGTCAGGCATCATGTTGAATTATTAATATTAGGAAAATCTTGAAAATCACTTAAAATAATATTCTATACAATGTATAAGAATTGTGTTGTAAATTATTTGTTTGATATTTCATGTTCAACTAAAATGTGTAATGGCGTGATGTAAACAGCATTTGTCTATGGCTGTCTGAGAAAAATGGCAAAAATATATACATTCCTGTACAGTACGATTGCAGCCATTATCAAGACAATTATAATGCTGGTAAAATGGTGTTTTAATAAGTTTTAATTTCTGAAATCTTACAGGGCCAAAGTGCCCGAAGTTGCAGAATCACCCATTTACAATGTGCAGGTAGATATGTATAGGTGTGTGGTGACTAGGCATCAGGATATATGATCAACAGAGTAGCAGCACACTCTTTTCAAATAATACAACATTTCTTCCAGAAAACTGATGAAATTCCAAAATATTTTGGTATCGACATATGTATGTCTTCGGTGTGTAGTTGAACGAAACAAAAAAAACGGAATAATTTACTAAATCTTAGCTTATTCCACAAAGAAATCCTAAAATGGCCCAAACAATATTATTGGCACAATCTAGAAGTAGTTAGAAATAAACAGATTCAAGCTGACCTTCAGACACAAGGTAGAACATGTTCCATTCGCACCATGCATCGCCAACTCAATGAAAGCGGGTAATATGGAAGGAGACCCAGGAGGACCCCCCTGCTGAGAGAAAGACATAAGAAAGCCTGACTACAATTTGCCAAAAACACACCTGAACATGTCAAAATCCTTCTGTGAGAATGTCCTGTGGACAGACGAGACCAATTAGAGCTTTTTGGTAAAGCACACCATCTCTATGTTTACAGAAAACAAAATGAAGCCTTCAAAGAAGATAAAACCTTCCCTACATTAAACATAGAGGAGGTTCAGTGATGTTTTGGGGTTGCTTTGCTGACTCTGAAACTGGGTGCCTTGAACGTGTGCATGGCATCATGAAGTCAGGAGAATACCAAGGCATTTTGTAGTGCAATGTCAGACCGAGTGTCACAAAGCTGGGTCTCCGTCGAAGGTCATGGGTCTTCCAGCAGGACAATGACCCCAAACACACTTCAAAAAGCACCCAGGAATGGTTCAAGACACAACGCTGGACTGTTCTGAAGTGGCCAGCAATGAGTCCCATTGAAAACAACAGTTGGGAGAAGGCACCTTTCACATCTGGGAGAACTGGAGCAGTTTGCAAAAGAGGAGTGGGCCAAAATGCCAGTACAGAGGTGCAGGAAGCACATCGATAGCTATAGGAAGCGCTTGATTGCAGGTATTTTGATCAAAGGCTGTGCAACCAAATATTAAGTCTAGGGTGTCAATAATTTTGTCAATGCCATTTCTATATATTTTCTGACTTAAATGGATATTACGTTCTGAATGAAGAACAAAGGTTCTGTAATAACAGTGAAATAAAGAATTGTGGAGAACAAATATTTTATTCAATGTCAACTTATTTTTAGTGAAAATTGTGAATTACAAGGAAAAAGTGCCAGGGTGCAAATATTTTTGGCCACGTCTAAATATGATGATTATGTGTGTGTGTATGCGTGTTTGAGTTGGAGTTGGAGTGCCAGTGTACGTGAATGTGTAGAGTCTTGTGAATGTTCATAAAGTGCCAAAATACAAATAAAATACAAGGGTCACTCAGATAGTCCATGTAGCCATTTTTTGTTGTTGCTATTTAGCAGTCTTATGGCTTGGGGATATAAGCTGTTCAGGAGCCTGTTGGTGTCAGACTTGATGCACTGGTATCGCGGAAGCAGAGAACACTCTATGGAGTCTTTAATAATTTTCCGGGCCTTCCTTTCACACCACCTGATATAGAGGTCCTAGATGGCATGGAGCTCAGCCCCTGTGATGGACTGGGCTGTCCCCACCACCCTCTGTAGCACAATGCGATTGAGGGTGGCGCTGTTGCCATACCAAGCAGTGATGCAGCCAGTCAAGATGCTCTCAATGGTGCAGCCGTATAACTTTTTGAGAATTTGAGGGCCCATGCCAAACGTTTTCAATTGAGGAACTTAAAGCTCTTGACCCGCTCTACTGCATCTATGGTTTTTGATTGGGGAACACTGTGGGGACAACATCGCTGATGCATTTCCTAATGAAGTGAAGGAGGTGATTAGCTCGTCGATGTTATCGGCAGAGTGTCGGAACATATCCTAATCAGCACTAACAAAGCAGTCCTGTAGCATAATCTCTGATTCTGATTACCATTCCTCAACGGACCGAGTCACGTGTGCTTGCTGTTTGAGCTTCTGCAAACAGGAAGCAGGAGTAAGGAGTCATGATCTGATTTGCTGAATGGGGGAGGTCCTTGTATGCTTGCTTGTGGGTAGAGTAACAGTGTTCTAGGACTTTATCGCCACTAGTGGCGAAGGAGACGTATTGATGGAAGTTGGGCATCACGTGTCTTAATGATGGTGAAACTAAAAAGGACAACAAGAAAAGCAGCCTCTGGGTGCAAGTTCATACAGTTTGTTAAGTGCCAGCTTGTTATTTTTCTTTTCCTGAGGTGGAATGTATACAGCGGTCACAGTAACAACTGAAAACTCCCTCAGGAGATAGAAAGTTCAGCATTTGACCATCAGGTATTCCAAGACAGTTGAACAATGGGTCGAGACTTCCACTGTGCTCGCGTCAACACACCATTTGTTGTTGATGAAGAGGCAAACCCCTCCCCCGATCTATTTCCCTGGCTCCACTGTCCTGTCAGCTTGGTGAATGGAGAATCCATCGAGTTGGATAGCCATGGAGTTATCTTGTCCGAAAGCCATGTTTCAAAAAAGCTGAGAATATTGCAGTTACGACAGTCCCGTTGGTAGCAAATCCACGATCATCCATTTTATCATCAAGTGGCCAATAGAATGGAGGGAAGAGGTGGCCAGTTTTCCCCTCGCCTTAATCTCGCCAGGACTTCTCCTCCCTTGCCTCTGTAACACAGCCGTTTCCTCTTGGATACCCTGAAAATTATGTCAGAATTACAGAAAGAGCCAAGGGCAGATGAGTCGAAGTCGAAGCCGAAATAAGATAAGTAATCTGATGTTAAAAAGTTATTGTCTTTATAAGAAACGATAACGGATACATTTCGTGAAAATAAAGTAAATATAAACGCCAAAAGAATCACAAAATAGCAAAGTTGGGTTGGAGCTCGCAAAACAGTGACCATACAGTAGTACTAACGGACAAATTCAGAAAGGTCCCTCCCTCCTGGTAGGTCCTGTTTACTTCTGTTTAAGAAATGTTTTGCAACAGAACCAGAGGAATGAATACACCCCTGATCACCAGCACACACAGTTCACTTTCAGAGCAGTCACATACTGCATCATCACTACGCTCATTTTACAATTCCTTCTTGCATCTGCGCGCGCTCTCCTCCTCTCACCTTTTCCCCCTCATTTGTGGACTTCAGTGCACAACAGCTATCTGTGACAAGGTGCAAAAACCTCTCCTAGCCAAACCCTCATACCATAACCGCTAACCGCTACACAGCCTACGTTGTCAGCTTATCGTCACTTTTTGTTGTACGCGGAACGAGGAAGAGCTCGGTTATGTTTGGTTGGAAAGTTTGTTGTTTAAAAGTATATTGGAAAGTTCTTGGTAGCTACCTAGCTTCTTATGTTGGATCCCGTGGCGCAGTTGGTATCAGTTGCTGGGACTTCTTGTATCTTTCCAGTGATCCTGCCGACCAAGGACGGGTCTGAGGAGCTATTTGGCGTCGCAACTAACCTAGGTGCTAGCTAGCTGCTAGCTAGCTGAACACAAAGCTAGCGACGCAGTTAGCCATTGTGGCTGGGACCACAGATTGTCCTGGGTTTGTGGCAGATTGTCCAAATACTTGTGGATTCTACTAATAAAATAATGGACGACCTGACCAGAGAGGTCCAGGACCTGAAGAACAGTTTGCAGATCTCCCAGGGTCAGCTTGACAAGTTGAAACAAGAGAACAGCAAGATGACACAATCTGTAAGTCATTGAGAGAGGACATCAGTTTTGTGTGTGAATCCATGATAACAATAACAGATAAAATAGACTCTCTCGGGGGACAATCAAGGCAAAACAACATGGTTGTGGACGTAATTGCAGAATCTCCACAAGAGATCTGGTGGAGTCTGAGGACAAAGTTAGGGAAATGATCTCAGAAATTGAAGATGGACCACAGGAAGATTGAGGTGGAGCGCGCCCACAGGACTGGAAAACCCACCACCAGCCCAGGTGATAGGCCCAGGCCGATAGTGGTCAAGTTCCTGAGGTTCAAAGACAATGTAGCTGTACTGGAAAGAGCCAAGAACTTGAGAGGAACATATATCTTCCTCAACGAGGACTATCCTGAAGCTGTGCGCCAGAAGAGGAAATAACTTATCCAAGCCATGAAAACTGACAGATCGCGTGGGGACATTGTGTACATCCACTATGACAGACTCATTGTTCACCCTCCCTCCCAGAAGCCTGGAAGGGATGAGAGAGCCAAGCCTATGGGTTCGTAGCCTCAACCCCGCAGCACATACACCAATTGATTAATGGACTGCTGAATGTATATATTTTTCTCTTGCTTTGTCTGCTCTTTTCAATATTATGTCGATCTCTGATAAGCTACCCAGGAAAGGGCTGAAAATAGCCCATATTAATATACAGTGGGGAGAACAAGTATTTGATACACTGCCGATTTAGCAGGTTTTCCTACTTACAAAGCATGTAGAGGTCTGTAATTTTTATCATAGGTACACTTCAACTGTGAGAGACGGAATCTAAAACAAAAATCCATTTATAGAAGAGACAGAAATGCTGTATATATTCAGAGCCATATCCCTGTAATGCTTAGAGAAGATCTTATGTCAAGTGTTATTGAAGTGTTGTGGTGTCACGACTTCTGCCGAAGTCGTTGCCTCTCCTTGTTCGGGCGGTGCTCGGCGTTCGACGTCACTGGTCTTCTAGCCATCATTGATCCATTTTTCATTTTCCATTGGTTTTGTCTTGTCTTCCCACACACCTGTTTTCAATCCCATTCATTACCTGTTGTGTATTTAACCCTCTGTTTCCCCTCATGTCTTTGTCAGAGAGTGTTTTATTGTCAGTGTTGTTTATTTGTTGTGTTGGTGCGCGACGGGTCCTCGTACCCATGTTTTTTTCATGTCTGTACTTTTTAGTGTTATGGAGCATTTTCTGTTGACATTTATTAAAAGACTCCATTTACACTCCATTTGGACTCTCCTGCACCTGACTTCCCTGCCACCTATACACACGACGCTGACAGAATCTCTGACCAAAAAAATATGAAGTCAGCAGGAGAGGACACTACGCCCATGGAGGTGGAGGAATGTGTCCGGAGGCGATTGACTGTTTTGAGCACTGTAATGGATCGCATTGTCCAGAATATGGATCGCTGGAAGAGACAGGGAGTTTCTCCAGCGCTACCACCACCACAACCGGAATCTCCCTTGACCGCTTTTTCCCCTCCGGAACCGAAGATCCATTTATCCCTACCCACGGGATACAACGGAGATATTGCCGGCTGCCAGGGTTTCCTCCTTAAGCTGAACTTGTATCTGGCCACGGTCTCCCCAGTACCATCTGACCGTGAGAAGAGTTACGGCCTCGTCTCACGTCTCAGGAAAGCCCTGGAATGGGCCAGCGCTGTGTGTAGAAAGGAGGATGCGGCGTTAGACCATTTTGAGGAGTTCACCCGCCAATTCCGGATAGTATTCGAATTGCAAAGCAGCGGGTGAGCTCCTCTATCATCTGAGGCAGGAGATGAGGAGTGCACAGGAGTTTGCTTTGGAGTTTAGGACCTTGGCTGCCGGCGCTGGATGGAGCGACAGGGCCCTGATCGACCATTACCGTTGTAGTCTACGTGAGGACGTCCGTCGGGAGCTGGCCTGTAGAGACACCACCCTGACCTTCGACCAGCTGGTGGACATGTCCATCAGGCTGGAAAACATGCTGGCTACTCGTGGATGTCTAGATCGGGGTCTGGTTGTTCCATCCTCCCGCACCCTCTCTCCCGAACCTATGGAATTGGGAGGGATGGTGCGCAGGGAGACCGGAGGGGGTTCCCGCTCGAGCACCATTCATGGTCGCAGAGGGCACACTACTGGTCGGTGCCGGGTTGGTTCCTCTGGGAATAGAGAAGGCAGGCAGAGCATTCTGGCATCACCTCAGGTGAGTAGGCACCATTCTCATCCAGAGCCCTCTGTTGCACTAATGTTTGTCTCGGTCTCTTTTCCTGATTTTTTTTCCCCCTGCATTCCCAGTATAAGGCCCTAGTAGATTCAGGTGCGGCTGGGAATTTCATTAATAAAAGTTTAGCTCATAGTTTAGGGATCCCTATTGTTTCTGTGGATATGCCTTTCCCTATTCATGCCTTAGATAGTCGACCATTAAGGTCAGGGTTTATCAGGGAGGTAACCGCACCTTTGTGTATGATAACGCAGGAGGGTCACAAGGAGAAGATTAGACTTTTCCTTATTTATTTTCCTGCGTATTCTGTGGTGCTAGGCCTACCCTGGTTAGCTTGTCATAACCCCACTGTTTCTTGGCCACAGAGGGCTCTCACGGGGTGGTCGCGAGAGTGCTCAGGTAGGTGTTTAGGGGTTTCCGTTGGTGCTACTACGGTGGAAAGTCCAGACCAGGTCTCCACCGTGCGCATTCCCCCCGAATATGCTGATTTGGCTCTCGCCTTCTGTAAAAAGAAGGCGACTCAATTACCACCCCATCGATGGGGGGAATGTGCGATAGATCTCCTGGTAGACGCTGCATATACCAGGAGTCACGTGTATCCCCTGTCGCCATCGGAGACGGAGGCTATGGAGACATATGTCTCTGAATCCCTGCATCAGGGGTTCATTCAGCCATCCATTTCACCCATCTCTTCGAGTTTCTTTTTTGTGAAAAAAAAAGGATGGTGGTTTACGCCCGTGCATTGATTATCGAGGTCTAAATAAAATCACAGTGAAATATAGTTACCCGCTACCTCTGATCAATGCGGTTATTGAGTTAATGCACGGGGCACGCTTTTTCACAAAATTGGATCTCAGGAGTGCGTACAATCTGGTGCGTATTTGAAAGGGTGATGAGTGGAAGACGGCATTTAGCACCACCTCAGGTCATTATGAGTACCTTGTCATGCCATATGGGTTGATGAATGCTCCATCAGTTTTCCAATCATTTGTAGATGAGATCTTCAGGGACCTGCACGGGCAGGGTGTAGTGGTGTATATCGATGATATTCTGATATACTCCGCTACACGTGCCGAGCATGTGTCCCTGGTGCGCAGGGTGCCTGGTCACCTGTTGGAGCATGATCTATATGTCAAGGCTGAGAAATGCTTGTTCTTCCAACAATCCATCTCCTTCCTAGGGCATCGGATTTCCACTTCAGGAGTGGAGATGGAGAGCGACCGCATTACAGCAGTGCGTAATTGGCCGACTCCAACCACGGTAAAGGAGGTGCAGCGTTTTTTAGGGTTTGCCAATTACTACCGGAGGTTTATCCGGGGTTTTGGTCAGGTGGCTGCTCCCATTACCTCACTGCTAAAGGGGGGCCCGGTGCGCTTGCAGTGGTCGGCTTAGGCGAACAAGGCTTTTGGGCACCTGAAGACTCTATTTACCTCGGTGCCTGTGTTGGCTCATCCGGATCCCTCTTTGCCATTCATTGTGGAGGTGGACGCATCCGAAGCTGGGATAGGAGCAGTGCTCTCTCAGCATTCGGGTACGCCACTGAAGCTTCGCCTCTGTGCTTTCTTTTCGAAGAAGCTCAGCCCGGCGGAGCGAAACTATGATGTGGGGAACCGAGAGCTGTTAGCTGTCGTAGAAGCCTTGAAGGTGTGGAGGCATTGGCTTGAAGGGGCTAAACACCCTTTTCTCATCTGGACTGACCACCGCAATCTGGCGTACATCCGGCAGGCGAAGAGACTGAATCCTCGCCAGGCAAGGTGGGCCATGTTTTTCACTCGTTTTGTGTTTACTCTTTCTTACAGACCAGGCTCCCAGAACGTTAAGGCAGACGCATTGTCTCGGCTGTATGACACAGAGGAGCGATCCATGGATCCCACTCCCATACTCCCAGCTTTGTGTTTGGTGGCGCCTGTAGTGTGGGAGCTAGACGCGGACATTGAGCGGGCGTCACGTGCAGAGCCCTCTCCCCCTGAGTGTCCAGCTGGTCGTCTGTACGTTCCGTCTGCTGTCCGTGACCGATTGATCTATTGGGCTCACACGTCATCCTGGGATAGGTCGGACAATGCGCTGTCTTGATGGGAGGTACTGCTGGCCCACTTTAGCTAAGGACGTGAGGATTTATGTTTCCTCCTGCTCGGTGTGCGCCCAGTGCAAGGCTCCTAGACACCTGCCCAGAGGTAAGCTACAACCTCTACCCGTTCCTCAACGGCCGTGGTCGCACCTGTCGGTGGATTTTTTTGACTGATCTTCCACCTTCACAGGGTTACACCACGATCCTGGTCGTTGTGGATCGGTTTTCGAAGTCCTGTCGTCTCCTCCCTTTGCCCGGTCTCACTACGGCCTTACAAACTGCAGAGGCCCTGTTTACACACGTTTTCCGGCACTATGGGGTGCCTGAGGATATAGTGTCTGATCGGGGTCCCCAGTTCACATCAAGGGTCTGGAAGGCGTTCATGGAGCGTCTGGGGATCTCGGTTAGTCTTACCTCAGGTTTTCAACCCGAGAGTAATGGGCAGGTGGAGAGAGTTAACCAGGATGTGGGTAGGTTTCTGCGGTCTTATTGCCAGGATCGGCCGGGGGAGTGGGCGAAGTTCGTGCCCTGGGCGGAGATGGCTCAGAACTCACTACGTCACTCCTCCACTAACCTTACCCCTTTTCAATGTGTATTAGGGTATCAGCCGGTTCTGGCTCCTTGGCATCAGAGCCAGACCGATGCTCCTGCGGTGGACAATTGGTTTCGGCGAGCTGAGGAAACCTGGGAGGCAGCCCACGTCCACCTTCCATAAGGCGCCAGAAAATTGGCGCAGACCGTCGCCGCAGTGAGGCCCCAGTGTTCGCACCAGGGGACAGGGTCTGGGGTACTGCAACAACTTCTGCCGAAGTTGTTGCCTCTCCTTGTTTGGGCGGTGCTCGGCGTTCGTCACCGGTCTTCTAGCCATCATTGATCCATTTTTCATTTTCCATTGGTTTTGTCTTGTCTTCCCACACACTTGTTTTCAATCCCATTCATTACCTGTTGTGTATTTAACCCTCTGTTTCCCCTCATGTATTTGTCAGAGATTGTTTTATTGTCAGTGTTGTTTATTTGTTGTGTTGGTGCGCGACGGGTCCTCGTACCCATGTTTTTTTCATGTCCGTACTTTTTAGTGTTATGGAGCATGTTCTGTTGACATTTATTAAAAGACTCCATTTACACTACATTTTGACTCTCCTGCACCTGACTTCCCTGCCACCTATACACACGACGCTGACATGTTCACTTGGCACATCTAAAGCCTTTTCTTTTGGGGTGTTGCTAAAGGCCACCAAGTGCTAACAGTCAGTATCTAAATAATATGTGTGAAATGCTTGATAGTGTATGTGAAATAAACAGAGGTCTTGGGGACCTGAATTTCTTGGGGACCTGAATATGGACTGGTTTTCATCAAGCTGTCCGCTCAAGAAGAAGCTTGTTACTGTAGCCAGTGCCTGTAATCTGGTTCAGGTTATTAATCAACCTACCAGGGTTTTTACAAACACTACAGGAACAAGATCATCCACATGAATCGATCACATTTTTACCAATGCTGTAGAACTTTGTTTCGAAAGCTATATCCGTACCCATTGGATGCAGTGATCCCAATATAGTGGCTATAACCAGGAAAGCCAAAGTTCCAACAACTGGGCCTAAAATTGTGTAAGAGATCATACAAAAGATTTTGCTGTGACTCATGTGGATGATGTTAAAAATATTTGTTGGTCTTATGTGATAAATGAGGAGCATCCAGATGCTGCATTTGCTGAATTTATGAAATTGCTTCTTCCAATTATTGATAAACATGCACCTGTTAAGAAACTGACTGTTAGAACTGTTAAGGCTCCATGGATTGATGAGGAATTCAAAAACTGTATGGTTGAAAGAGATGGGGCAAAAGGAGTGGATAATAAGTCTGGCTGGACATCTGACTGCCTTACTTACTGCAAATTGAGAAATTATGTGACTAAACTCAACAAAAAGAAGAAGCTTATTATGAAGCCAAGATCAATGATACAAAGAATGATGGAAAAAAACATTGGAGTACTTTAAATGAAATTATGGGCAGAAAGACAAATTCAACTCCATCTTTCATCGAATCAGATGGCTTATTCATCACAAAACCATTTGATGTTGCCAATTATTTTAATGATTATTTCATTGGCAAAGTGGGAAAACTTAAGCAGGAAATGCCCACGACAAACAGTGAGCAATTATATTCATGCATAAAAAACAAATAATGAAAGAAAAGCATTGCAAGTTTGAATTTTGTAAAGTTAGTGTGGGAAAGGTGGGAAAATTATTGTTAACGATCAATAATGACAAACCTCCTCGCATTGACAACTTAGATGGAAAGCTACTGAGGATGGTGGCTGACTCTATAACCATCTGTCATATTTTTAATCTGAGCCTAGAGGAAAGTCTTTGTCCTCAAGCCTGGAGGGAAGCCAAAGTAACTCCGCTACCCAAGAGTGGTAAAGCGGCTTTTACTGGTTCTAACAGCAGACCTATAAGCATGCTGCCAGCTCTTAGCAAACTGTTGGAAAAAATGTGTTTGACCAAATACAATACTATTTCTCTGTAAACAAATTAACAACAGACTTTCAGCATGCTTATAGAGAAGGGCACTCAACATGTACTGCACTGACACAAATTACTGATGGTTGGTTGAAAGAAATTGATAATAAGAAGATTGTGGGAGCTGTACTGTTAGATTTCAGTGCAGCCGTTGATATTATTGACCATAACCTGTTGTTGAAAAAACTTAAGTGCTATGGCTTTTCAACCTCTGTCATATCGTGGATTCAGAGCTATCTATCTAATAGAACTCAAAGAGTTTTCTTTAATGGAAGCTTCTCTAATGTCAAACATGTAAAGTGTGGCGTACCGCAGGGCAGCTCTCTAGGCCCTCTACTCTTTCTAATGCCCGGCCACAGGCATTAAACAAAGCATGTGTGTCCATGTATGCTGAAGATTCAACCATACATGCATCAGCAACCACAGCTAATGAAGTCACTGAAACCCTTAACAAATAGTTGCAGTCTGTTTTGGAATGGGTGGCCAGTAATAAACTGTTCCTGAACATCTCTAAAACTAAGAGCATTGTATTTGTACAAATCATTCCTTAAGTGCTAGACTTCAGCTGAATCTGGTAATGAATGTTTTGGCTGTTGAAGTTGAGGAGACTAAATTACTTGGCGTTACCTTAGATTGTAAACTGTCATGGTCAAAACATATAGATTCAATGGTTGCACAGATGGGGAGAGGTCTAGCCGTAATAAAGAGATGCTCTGCTTTTTTGACACCACACAAATAAAGTTCTGCAGGCTCTAGTTTTGTCTAATCTTGATTATTGTCCAGTCATGTGGTCCAGTGCTGCAAGGAAAGACCTAGTTAAGCTACAGATGGCACAGAACAGAGCAGCACGTTTTGCTCTTAATTGTAATCAGATGGCTGATATAAATACTATGCATGCCAGTCTCTCTTGGCTAAGAGTTGAGAAGAGACTGACTGCATCACTTCTTCTTTTTATAAGAAACATTAATGTGTTCAAAATCCCAAATTGTTTCCATAGTCAACTTACACACAGCTCCGACACACACATTTATCCCACCAGACATGCCACCAGGGGTCTTTTCATAGTCCCCAAATCCAGAACAAATTCAAGAAAACGTACAGTATTATATAGAGCCCTAATTGCATGGAACTTCCTTTCATCTCATATTGCTCAAATAAAGGGCAAACCTGGTTTCAAAAAACAGATTAAGCAACACAACGCCTCTCCCCTATTAGACCTAGAATGTTTGTGTGTATACAGTGATATGTAGGCTACGTGTGCCTTTTTAAAAATGTATGTACAGTTGAAGTCAGAAGTTTACATACACCTTAGCCAAATACATTTAAACTCAGTTTTTCACAATTCCTGACAATGAATCCTAGTAAAAATTCGCTATCGTAGGTCAGTTAGGATCACCACTTAATTTTAAGAATGTGAAATGTCAGAATAATAGTAGAGGGAATGATATATTTCAGCTTTATTTCAAGCTCATGCTGCCATCAATTTTGTGAAGTGCACCAGTCCCTCCTGCAGCAAAGCACCCCCACAACATGATGCTGCCACCCCTGTGCTTCACGGTTGGGATGGTGTTCTTCGGGTTGCAAGCCTCCCCCTTTTCCTCCAAACATAACGATGGTCATTATGGCCAAACAGTTCTATTTTTGTTTCATCAGACCAGGGGACATTTCTCCAAAAAGTATAATCTTTGTCCCCATGTGCAGTTGCAATCCGTAGTCTGGCTTTTTTATAGTGGTTTTGGAGCAGTGGCTTCTTCCTTGCTGAGTGGCCTTTCAGGTTATGTCAATATAGGATATAGATACTTTTGTACCGGTTTTCTCCAGCATCTTCACAGGGTCCTTTGTTATTGTTCTGGGATTGATTTGTACTTTTCGCACCAAAGTACGTTCATCTCTATGAGACAGAACGAGTCTCCTTCCTGAGCGGTATGACAGCTGCGTGGTCCCATGGTGTTTACACTTGCGTACTATTGTTTGTACAGATGAATGTGGTACCTTCAGGCATTTGAAAATTGCTCCCAAGGATGAACCAGACTTGTGGAGGTCTACAATTTATTTTCGGAGGTTTTGGCTGATTTCTTTTGATTTTCCCATGATGTCAAGCAAAGAGGCACTGAGTTTGAAGGTAGGCCTTGAAATACATCCACAGGTACACCTCCAATTGACTCAAATGATGTCAATTAGCCTATCAGAAGCTTCTAAAGTCATGACATTATTTTCTGAAATTTTCCAAGCTGTTTAAAGGCACAGTCAACTTAGTGTATGTAAACTTCTGATCCACTGGAATTGTGATACAGTGAATTATAAGTTAAATAATCTGTCTGTAAGCAATTGTTGGAAAAATTACTTGTGTCATGCACAAAGTAGATGTCCTAACCTACTTAAAAAAACGTTAGTTTGTTAACAAGGAAAAAAAAATTGTGGAGTGGTTGAAAAATGAGTTTTAATGACTCCAACCCAAGTATGTAAACTTACGACTTCAACTGTAGTTCTGTCCTTGACAGTTCTTGTCTAATGATGTTCTGTATTATGTCATTCCATAGTCACAAAGTGTCTCAGAGTAGGATTTGCTAATCTAGGACCAGTTTTTCCTATTGCATAATGAATAAGATTACATGGACAGGTCAGCACTCACACTATATGAATACAGGCCAATAAATGAATTCCCTGACAGAAATTTTGGAAAATACAGGGCTAAGCTCACCATGTCTACATTAACTAGGCAGCAACAACAGCATAAAACACAATGTTTAAATGTCAATGGTATGGAGACAATTCTGGACACAATTTGCTGGATAGAATTTCAACCACTCAAATAATGGCCCTTGTATGCAGCCACTAAAACTAAGATTCACTTTTCACAGAATAATTTAGGCTTAGTTGTGACAAACATGCTTAATCAGCAAAACTGTTCTGTCCATAAACAACTGCTGATGCTGTTTATTGGGGAAGGTTTTCCATAGCGAAGTGAAAATGTATCATGCAGACAAAGTCTTAAGAGGGGAGAGAAATATGAAAAGCTGCAGGAATCTCTGCTATGTCTGTTCAAGTGAAATCCTCACACATACAGAATCTCTCTCACGATACAGTAGACAAAACCATTCTTTAAGATTTCATCCTGTTTTCCTCCTTTGTGGATGTTTTTAACATGCGTCAATAATTCATTTGACTCTACAGGGGAATGTTTGACTTGAATAACACATTTTTAGGCCTAATCACTGCAATATTGTGAATGTTCAGGGCTTTGGCCGAGACAAAATTGGACAGCAGAACACTAGAATGACAACAGCCCTGAGTGGCAGCCATGTGTTTTCCTCTTTTGTCTGCCCCTCCATCACCAAACTAGGCATACCCTCCGATGTCCCAAACACACAGAAGCTCTGTCGAGACAGCCTGTACCAGCCACCCTCACAGCTGAGAGAACAACGTGGAGGCCTACATCTTACCACCACCACCACTAGGGTAGCAAAAGGAGGGTATATAACTGGAAACTTTCTAAGTTTACCAGTAAACAACCAGAATTTCAGTATCTTTCAACGATTTATGTAATATATCACAAGACATCTAGTGGCCCTTTTGAGTACTTCAGATTATCACAGGTGTCTGTAATAATCTAGCCCTCTGTGACTTTATCACATGTAAAATACATGAAATAATAAATAAGATGCAAACATTTTTTTAATAGAATGACAAAGCTGTAAAACATTGTCCTAAAAATAAATCATCAATTTAGTGAATACCATAGGTGTTTAATATAAGGGTTTAAGCATGAAATATCCTTAATATATATATTTTTAGAAACTTGTATTTATTCTACTGTCAATATGTATTTGTTGTCAATGTTTTGGCGTCAAACTGGTGGCAGTTATGAAAAAAGTCAATAGCTGGAAGAGATGCATAGTTAATAAAAAATTATGGCATTGATGAAATACTTTTTAAATGTATTAATTTCTTTTCTTTTGAACCATACGGTCTATCAACTAGAAACTCATTGACAATATGGACACAGATATAATAAATTAATACTATATATTAATACATTTTTTTAACGTTATTCAAGTATAAATGACCAAAGTTACGATAGATTGCCATAAATTCTGTTAATTACCAAAATTTAGGTAACTTTGGTAAATTACAATTAGCTTTACAACCCTAACCCCCCCCCCCCCCCCACACACACACACTCACGCACGCACACACATGTGCACTCATTAGTGTTCGGCAGAATTGTTATATTTGTTTAATCTTTAATTTCCTGAGAGATAAATGACATGGGACAAGCTGCCTTTTGGAGCTCAAAGTCCTGATTAAACATTGCTCATATTAAAGAACAGTGTCCTTGAGAAAGAAGCAGAAGTAATAAAGTGGTACATTCTTGTCACAGTTTACTTTTTGCGTAAGCCTCTCAATTAAATGTGGTTTACATCAATTGGATTTTGGTCTGAAGAGCAAAACCACCGCCTGCTGTGGGAGCTCTTTGAAGGAAAGGTCGGTGGCCATGTTCCTCAGTCTCTGGCTGGATGCTATGCCAGATCTGATGAGATGACAGGAACATCAATGAAGTGCATTCCAATTGCTTGGGAATCTGTAAATGTGCAAGGCGTTATCATCAACTGAGCCATAGTATAGATGGTCCATGCAATTGAACACATCAGTGGGAGTAAGACATGTTTAGTCCTCCAAGTCCTCCACGTCTTGCTCCACATGAGCAAGATGTGACTTAGCCTATCAAAAAGGATAAAGTCATAATTATATAACACATTTACTTCGAAATACAATGGCATGATAACATACTATGTAGCAGTGTTGGGGTCAACTCCAACTCCTTTAATTCAGAAAACCGAATTCCAATTCCAAAATGTCCTAATTGAAAAGCATTGAAGTGAATTGGAATTTCAGTGTACTTCTTGAATTGACTGGAATTTAAATGGAATTGCCCCCAACCCTGCTATGTAGTACAGTAAAATATAACAAATATAAGATTTTTACACTGTATAGGTAGGCCTAGTGAAGTAAGATTGCCCCACAACTGCTGACAAAGACGAGTCAGCAAATTGGGTACGTGTAGGGCTAGGTTCACTACCTGTAGCCTACATTATTGATGAATGAAAAAGCTCAGTTTGCTGTGGATACTGTCTCCGCTTTCCAGACTAGTGGTTAGCGCAGCCAGGGCAGTGTGCTTGGGCCCACTCTGTACTGACTCTTACTTTCCTCTGACTAGCTGGCCGGTGTGTTGGCGTATGGCCGAGCTCGTAGGGCTCCTGCCAACTGGTAGCGGGCAAGGGAGTCAGTGGTGAGGAGTAGCTGAGGCAGTTTAGCCTAGCCGCCCCAGAGAGTACAAGGCAAGGACATGCTAGTGTGATTAACACTGGCCAAAACAGACAGCTCTGTTTGGCAGCTGGCTGTCTCCTCCAGCTCAGCAGATAGAGCTATATCTAGAGCTGGGAGCCGCAAGAGGGATGTGAGTCCAGCCCACACAGCCTGAGCCTTCACAGTCAGTTACCCTTGGCTCTGGGCTCTGATCACTACATTAAGAGAGAGGGAACTGGTGGAATGTGAAAGTAGTACTCCCCAGACAGAACAGTTGGAAGGTAAAGGTAAAACTTTACCCTAGAAAGTAAGCGGTCTCTGCGCTGGGAAGTAAGACATCAGAGGAATAGAGCTTGAGGGTCCTGCTGTGAGGAACGAAACGCTGAAGGGATGTAGGTATGTAGCTGTAGCGCTCCCCAAAGACAGAGTGCTAAATCTCAGAGGGAAGACAGTACACTGAAACATTAGACTCTCTTCATGTGGTTCTAGTCTGCCAGAGGGACGAGATAGGGCCCGCAGTTCAGCTTCGCTCCATCTCCAACTCATAAAATACATAACACCTTCAATGCATCAGAGTTAGGACTTTCAAAAATATGGGCCACTACGTATCTTTAGACGTAGTTGAAAGCCTCTTGCCAATAATTAATGACAGACGAAAGGCATGTAAGCCTATTTTACAGGTTGTCACACAGATAGGAATACTCTAACTCTGAAAATGTCTCAAGGACAAATTGATTTGGCAGTAGAAGCTAAAGTGAAATGTCAATGTCATGTTTCAATGTGATATTACGAAGTGAAATATCTCCCATGCTGGCCATACCAATTTCCTAAGTGCTTCTTCAAGAGTTCTCCTTTAAAAACCCATATTGTGCCCTTATGGTTGCTGCTGTGCACCCTGCCAACTGCACCTCCTAGCTGTTAAGAGGCTAACAGGAGGAACTCTCCATAAAAACAGCGTATATCCTCAAAGAGAATACCAATTAATCCAGACAAGTTTAATTTTACAACTACATAATCCACTGAGCTCCCGGTGCCTTGAGCCTCAAATCCATAAACGTCAGTGAGGCCTACTGGCAATGTGACCTTTTTAAATAAAGTGTTCACATCAAAGTCCAGAGGCCAAAGCTAACCAGTATCCCACTTCCGGAATGCCAGACCATAAAAAAAAGTGTACTTAGAAGGGATTAAAAAGGCCAGTTCCGTACAGCAGATTTTGATGAGGTGGAGTAGTGGTAGGAGTAAAGAAGGGGAAGGAGTGAATTAGCAAATGGTGTGTTTGTGGACCCTGGCAATCCGGGGCTCCTAGAGGCAGCCTAATGACTGCGCTCCGTCTGGTACGGGGGCCAAGTTTCCCTGACTCCTTTTAAGTTGCCTCCAGACCACAGCTACCATGTTATGAGGAACATATGCCCAGCTATCATGCAATTATACAATTATCAAGATTTTTCCTGCCACTAATTTCCATGACATGTCTCTCTGTGGACTTTTGATATGCTTTTGTAAAGCATTTATTGCTGTCATTCTCTTTACAGGGAATGGGGGTTGACTTGAATTATTGCTGGTCTCTCTGTCATGTTTTCTCTAGAAATGCTCTACTGGTTAATGCTGTCTCAATGGTGACTGTTGTGACCCATCCATAACGAATACAAATAGATTTGATGAGTTAAATGAGGAATTGGGGGGGGTGCTCAAAACAATTCCAAACACAGCAGTAAGCAGTAAGCATTATCCAATATCTGAAACAATTCCAAACACAGCAGTAAGCAATATCCCATATCCAGTCATATCCAATTCCGATATAAAAGCTCATCTTTGTGCATAAGTTAGATATGAATGTGCCATGAGGAAAAAATCACATTTTCACAAAATAAAAGGGAATTTTGACTCAACTGTATCGGACCAGATGGTAGATTGAAGCATTATTTCTCTGTCCAATACCATTTGGAAGCATAATACAATCTTTATTCACAGCAGAACAGACTGTTCATTTAATATTTTATGTGCAATATGTTACAATCGAGGCACGGAGAGCACTTGATATTCTGCAGTGTACCCGTTCTGATTAGTATGACCGTTTCCAGGACTACTGTGTTACTAACCTTATTCTTATTCTTATTCTTATTCTTTACAAACAAATGGATCTTTTCAGGGGAAATAAAGAAGTATCAAATACCTGGTATCCCATTTATTACACAAATGTAACATTTATTTACAGAGTAATAATTGAATATCTAAAACCAGAGCCTTTTTGTTGCTACTACTCTTTCATTCCAATGAATGGCCAATTCTTGATTTACAGATTGAAACAATTGGAATTGGAATTTCTCTGCTAGTCACTTAAAACGATGCTGAAAATTACCATTTGTTTTTTCTATATCTACCTACTGCCGGAGGTCCTGCTGGCTTTAGTGAGTGACCCCATCTATAAGGACAAGAGAGTGACTGAATGACCACCACTAATGACTGCCACCAAGAAATCAAAGGCTGAGGCAGCTCATCTGTCCTGCCCTGAATAGAGGAGAGGAGTGGCTGACTTTTATTGTCCCAGCGTGAGAAAGGGAGCGAGACCTGCTTTTGCTTGATGGATAGCATCTAACTGGGGAAAGAGCTGGGGGGAAATGGTGATGTAGCTTATTCCCGTCATTTACATCCAACAGCTCAGCTACTGCAAGCAGTCCTGTGTGTGTTCGCCTCTGAATGTGACTAGGGTTGCAGATTTTGGGGAATATTCAGAGGTGGAAACTTTCCGTTGGAATAAACAGGACTATATGGGAAATAACAGGAATATATGGGAATTAGTGAAAATGTATGCAAATTAATATTAATACCATTTAAATGTACAGTGCCTTGCGAAAGTATTCGGCCCCCTTGAACTTTGCGACCTTTTGCCACATTTCAGGCTTCAAACATAAAGATATAAAACTGTATTTTTTTGTGAAGAATCAACAACAAGTGGGACACAATCATAAAGTGGAACGACATTTATTGGATATTTCAAACTTTTTTAACAAATCAAAAACTGAAAAATTGGGCGTACAAAATTATTCAGCCCCTTTACTTTCAGTGCAGCAAACTCTCTCCAGAAGTTCAGTGAGGATCTCTGAATGATCCAATGTTGACCTAAATGACTAATGATGATAAATACAATCCACCTGTGTGTAATCAAGTCTCCGTATAAATGCACCTGCACTGTGATAGTCTCAGAGGTCCGTTAAAAGCGCAGAGAGCATCATGAAGAACAAGGAACACACCAGGCAGGTCCGAGATACTGTTGTGAAGAAGTTTAAAGCCGGATTTGGATACAAAAAGATTTCCCAAGCTTTAAACATCCCAAGGAGCACTGTGCAAGCGATAATATTGAAATGGAAGGAGTATCAGACCACTGCAAATCTACCAAGACCTGGCCGTCCCGCTAAACTTTCAGCTCATACAAGGAGAAGACTGATCAGAGATGCAGCCAAGAGGCCCATGATCACTCTGGATGAACTGCAGAGATCTACAGCTGAGGTGGGAGACTCTGTCCATAGGACAACAATCAGTCGTATATTGCACAAATCTGGCCTTTATGGAAGAGTGGCAAGAAGAAAGCCATTTCTTAAAGATATCCATAAAAAGTGTTGTTTAAAGTTTGCCACAAGCCACCTGGGAGACACACCAAACATGTGGAAGAAGGTGCTCTGGTCAGATGAAACCAAAATTGAACTTTTTGGCAACAATGCAAGACGTTATGTTTGGCGTAAAAGCAACACAACTCATCATCCTGAACACACCATCCCCACTGTCAAACATGGTGGTGGCAGCATCATGGTTTGGGCCTGCTTTTCTTCAGCAGGGACAGGGAAGATGGTTAAAATTGATGGGAAGATGGATGGAGCCAAATACAGGACCATTCTGGAAGAAAACCTGATGGAGTCTGCAAAAGACCTGAGACTGGGACGGAGATTTGTCTTCCAACAAGACAATGATCCAAAACATAAAGCAAAATCTACAATGGAATGGTTCAAAAATAAACATATCCAGGTGTTAGAATGGCCAAGTCAAAGTCCAGACCTGAATCCAATCGAGAATCTGTGGAAAGAACTGAAAACTGCTGTTCACAAATGCTCTCCATCCAACCTCACTGAGCTCGAGCTGTTTTGCAAGGAGGAATGGGAAAAAATGTCAGTCTCTCGATGTGCAAAACTGATAGAGACATACCCCAAGCGACTTACAGCTGTAATCGCAGCAAAAGGTGGCGCTACAAAGTATTAACTTAAGGGGGCTGAATAATTTTGCACGCCCAATTTTTGAAATATCCAATAAATGTCGTTCCACTTCATGATTGTGTCCCACTTGTTGTTGATTATTCACAAAAAAAATACAGTTTTATATCTTTATGTTTGAAGCCTGAAATGTGGCAAAAGGTCGCAAAGTTCAAGGGGGCCGAATACTTTCGCAAGGCACTGTAGATGTTTTTTTCATTGGATATATTTACCATATCATATGGAGACAGAAATATAAACATTTTACCTTATCATAAGTAGACATAATTGCAAATGATTAAATCCTTCCAATATATATATTAAAAAAATAATAAGTTACGAATTTAACTTTATTTAAATTAGTTGACTCTTCACATGGGATGATTATACTGAACAACAAAAGAAAGGGAATATTGAATGATCTCTAATGATCCATCACATCTCCAAAAAATGTCTTCAACATACATCTGTAAAATGACAGTCTAGAAACTAAAGCTTTGGTTGTCTTCCTCTCAGGCTTCCATGTCTTCTCCCTGGACCTCCTCAATGTCCACCTCTTGAACATTAGACTCTGAGGCCTCATCTTCACTGTCACTTTCCAACCTTCTTGAGGATGGCTCGTTGTCAGGCTCAAAAAGCCTCAAATTTTCCCGGATGGCCACCAATTTTTCAACCCTTGTATTGGTCAGCCTGTTGCGTGCTTTGTTGTGTGTGTTCCCAAACAAGGACCAGTTGCGCTCTGAGGCGGCTGATGTTGGTGGGATTTGGAGGATGATGGAGGCAACAGGGGAAAGAGCCTCAGATCCAAGAAGTCCCTTCCATCAGGTGGCTGATGAGATATGTTGGCACGACTGCCATATTGCATATTCATCCCAAAGCCCTTGCTTGGAAGTGTATTTCGCCAGACTGCCAAGAACCTTGCCCTCATCCAAGGCCAAGGTGGCGACACAGTAGTGATGACACCATAGGCCTTGTTGATCTCTGCACCAGACAGGATGCTCTTGCAAGCATACTTGGGATCCAACATGTACACTGCGGCGTGTATGGGCTTCAGGCAGAAGTCTTCACGCTTTTTGATGTACTTCAGAACTGCAGTTTCCTCTGCTTGGAGCAACAGTGAAGTAGGCAGGGCAGTAATGATTTCTTCTCATACATCTGCAAGCAGAATCTGAACATCAGACAGGATGGCATTGTCTCTCTCAATCTGTGCAATGGCTTCTGCTATAGGTTTCAGTAGTTTCAGGCTGCTTTACCACTCTCTCCTAAAATACATCATCCATGAGGATCCTCTTGATAGGGCTGTCCATATCGGCAGACTGTGATATGGCCATTTCTTGGAGAGACTCCATCCCCTCCAGGAGACTGTCAAACATGATGACAACACCACCCCAATGGGTGTTGCTCGGCAGCTTCAATGTGGTGCTCTTATTCTTCTCACTTTGCTTGGTAAGGTAGATTGCTGCTATAACTTGATGACCATTCACATACCTAATCATTTCCTTGGCTCTGTTGTAGATTGTATCCATTGTTTTCAGGCCATGATGACCTTGAGGAGCAGATTCAATGCATGAGCAGCACAGCCATGGGTGTGATGTGAGGGTAGGACTCCTCCACTTTAGACAAAGCAGCCTTCATGTTTGCAGCATTGTCTGTCACCAGTGCAAATACCTTATGTGGTCCAAGGTCATTGATGACTGCCTTCAGCTCATCTGCAATGTAGAGACCGGTGTGTCTGTTGTCCCTTGTGTCTGTGCTCCTGTAGAATACTGGTTGAGGGGTGGAGATGATGTAGTTAATTATTCCTTGCCCATGAACATTCGACCACTCATCAGAGATGATTGCAATACAGTCTGCTTTCTCTAGAATTTTCTTGACCTTCACTTGAACTCTGTTGAACTCTGCATCCAGCAAATTAGTAGATAAAGCATGTCTGGTTGGAGGGGTGTATGCTGGGTGAGGAACATTCAGAAATCTCTTCCAATACACATTGCCTGTGAGCATCAGAGGTGAACCAGTTGCATACACAGTTCGAGCAAGACATTCATCAGCATTTCTCTTACTACGTTCCTCTATTGAGTCAAAAAAAACTTCTGATTCCCGGACGACCATGAGCTGTTGCTATCGATATGGTGTCTGATTAATCATTTTCACCTCTAATAGAAGTAGAGGGACTTTTGTCAGAGGTTGCTTGTTGTGAGCGCTGAGGGAACTTTATGCACCTGGCCAAATGATTCTGCATCTTTGCTGCATTCTTCACATATGATTTGGCACAGTATTTGCAAATGTACACAGCTTTTCCTTCTACATTAGCTGCAGTGGAATGTCTCCACATATCAGATAGTGCCTGTGACATTTTCCTGTAAAGATTAGTAAAAAAATTTGTACAAATAAATAAATACAATTCCATGTACATACATATAATTAAGCAGTTAGATTAAACAAATCCTTTGTAAAGATAAATGTTTTAAAAAGAAACATGTATGGAAACAGGTGAATTAACACTCCTCAGTTAGCAGGCTCAATCAAGCTAAAACCTACATGGTAGCAAAAACTAACTAGCAGAAATCATTAACAAGTTAGACATTATTTAAATACACTTTGCTGTAGGCTACTATTTACTAGTTAACAAAATATAATGTATGTCACATAAAATACATTAACCCCACCCAGTATTGTAATCAAATATTACCAGAAAGCATGTAGTCCTTGGCTCAGACAGTGTAGTAGTGTGGGCTCAATAGCATCTCATTAGTGTGCAAGATCTTGAGAATCAGCTGTACATGTGATGGAAGAGTGCACTGCACATGTGATGGAAGAATGAGCTGTGCATGCAGAGGGTTGCAATTCCATTGAATTGGGGATAGTTAAACCAAAATATGCCATAAGACCAAGAATTGTCTTATGTGTATCCCCCCAAAAAATATTCACTGTTATAAGCTAACTTTTTTGATGAATTTAAGCTAAATTCCACAACTTCCCAGGCTTAACTTCCCATTGGAAAATTTCCGAAACATTCCGGAGACTTAACGGAAAGTTTCCGACCCTTTGCAACCCTAGTGGTGACTGACTAGGCTGACACACAATGGGTGTCTGGTAATCAGAGATTGATTCATAACATGTTAGACAGGTTTCAACACCTTTACTGAAAACATTACATTGGCTTTCAACATCGCTATTCAAGATTGCAAACTAGAAATGACAGTATCATAGTAACCCTTGCGGGAGACTACTGTATCGCCGACTACTGTGATTCATTGCCTCTAAAGCAGAGATCATCAACTAGATTCAAACGTGGGATGATTTTTTCTTGAGCAGATAGTCAGGGGACCGAAACATAATTACAAATTATTTGTAGACTGCAAAACAGATATAACATTTGACTAAAACATCATCATTTCAAACCTTGCGTACATTTGTATACTATCACATATCTGTCTACTATGCATGGGAATACTTTGGAACAGATTTCCAAAGTGAAAATTAGCTGGTGTTTATATAGTATTTTATGTCCAACAATAAAATGTCATAAAAATAATAATAATGATATTATATTCTTTGCTTAAAAATCACACGCGGGCCACCCTGCCGTACAGTATAATGTCCCAAGTCAACGGATATGTGTTCAGAGTAAGGGCCTGCAGTTACATTCCTCATACAGTCCTGAACTGTGGCTCTTACTGTCATATGGGGTGTCCCAAATTCCCTATATAGTGCATTACTTTAGACCAGGGCCCCTACATAGGGAATAGGGTACCATTTGGGACGCATACTGAGAGAGAGTGTGGGAGAGATGTGAGAGGTGTAACCTGACACAGAAGGAAGATAGCCAGTGTCTATTTGTATTCACAGTTTGTCGACTGTTATATTAACAGAGGCAAGCCGCAGCCTGATCTCAAGGAGATCCCGTAAAAAAAAGAGCAAATTGACTCAACTGTATGAAACAGCCCCTGGACAAGGCAAAGATGAGCAGAAGATACTTAACTACTGTACTGCTATATAGTACCTATTATGCTACTTAGCTACAACTGTTCCTTCCTATAGTAGGAGAGTCTAGACCAGAGAACATAGCCTTGTATTAGCATATGTCATGTTTATAAAAAGATAGATCCTGGTCTATGTTTGCTAGAGGTGAGTCAGAAATGAATTAGCACTGCTGAGTGACTCACACAAAAAAATGGATTCCCTGTTACAATGGAAAATGGTTAATAATCCAAAAGGTTACATGGGCGAGCCAGAACAACACCTGCATCCTGATGGGGATGTCAAACTGACAATAACAGTGGTGTCAAATATTATACCAGTTCAAAATCCTCCAGCGTTGTTCTCACTGCAATGATAAGGCCTAACTGTTCATTATCCTAGCCCCCTTTCTAGTCCAACATTTTACATGTTGAAACAGAGACTGTGGTATTGGTTACTTACAGCCAATACAGACTGTTTATAAACACTGAAAACATGGAGCCATGGTGCTTATACATGTGTGTGTGTGTGTGTGTGTGTGTGTGTGTGTGTGTGTGTGTGTGTGTGTGTGTGTGTGTGTGTGTGTGTGTGTGTGTGTGTGTGTGTGTGTGTGTGTGTGCACTACGCCTATACCCTGAGCCTCAAGCAAATGACTCAAAGACAAATGGTCAATGACAGTGACAGTGGCAGTGACACCAGTTTATGACCATACATAGTGTATGTTCGAACTGCTTGCTCACTACAAATGTTGGCTCAGATGATGAAATGTTAATGAACAGCAATGAAATTAGCCATATTTCTTGTCCTTTTTTCTCAACTCTATGTGCATATTTTCTCTTTCTCTTAACTTGAGGCGTAAAATTACTATGTAGGCCTATTATGACAAACCCTTTGATATTGCCATTGAACTTCCAATAATATCCTTTGTTATTCTGAATAAAAAGTAGGTCTAAACAATTCATAGATGGCCATAAAACCAGACAAATAATGGAGACAGGTTAAGACAGGTCTATGTGTGAAATAAGCTATCCTAAGGGAAACATGTTGCTGCACAATGATCAAAGTGACCATATTGTGGTTGCAGCAGTTCAGTCATAACTCAACATACCTGGTTCCTTCTTGCTCCCCTTCCCTCCGTCTCTGTTCTTCTTCAGCACTGCCTTGAACATGGTCTGATTCTTGGAATCCTCTCACTCTCCCCCTGCAAAAACAAAACATTTTGACACTCAAGAGAGAGCAGAACAGGCAGAGAGTGAGTGAACGAGTCTACAGAAACTTTACACGCTGATGATAACGCATCCTGCATTTCATACACTCTTCTCCTGACACTCCTCTGAGATTTTTCCCACAGCGCTCCCAATCCGGCAGGTCATCTCTAGAGGGCCGACCACGGAAAGGATGATCTAATAATTAAACAGAACGGGCAAGGTCTGCTATCTTGTTATGAAGGAAAATAGTTTGTCAGATACTCCACATTCCACATGTAAATTGATGCTGCTGAACTTGGGTCTTTAAGCTCACTTTTCATGAAATTCTAACATTTGGATATATTCACTGAATCTTTAGAATCTGAGTCAAGAGGCATGTATAGTGCATTTGGAAAGTATTCAGACCCCTTCACTTTTTCCACATTTTGTTTCATTACAGCCTTATTCTAAAATTAATACAAATTAAAAAAAAGATCATCAATCTACACACAATACCCCATAATGACAAAGCAAAAACAGGTTTTTAAATTTTTTGCAAATTTATAAAAAATAGAAACAGAAATATAACATTTACATAAGTATTCAGACCCTTTACTCAGTGCATTTTGAAGCACCTTTGGCAGCGAATACAGCCTCGATTCTTCTTGGGTATGACGCTACAAGCTTGGCACACCTGTATTTGGAGAGTTTCTCCCATTCTTCTCTGTAGATCCTCTCAAGCTCTGTCAGGTTGGATGGGGAGCGTCACAGCACAGCTATTTTTAGGTCTTTCCAGGGATGTTTGGTCAGGTTCAAGCCCAAGCTTGGGCTGGGCCAATCAAGGACATTCACAGACTTGTCCCGAAGCCACTCCTGCGTTGTCTTGGCTGTATGCTTGGGGTTGTTTTTCTGTTGGAAGGTGAACCTTCGCCCCAGTCTGAAGTCTTGAGCGCTCCGGAGCAGGTTTCCATCAAGGATCTCTCTTTACTTTGCTCTGTTCATCTTTCCTCGATCCTGACTAGTCTCCCATTCCTGCCGCTGAAAAACATCTTCACAGCATAATGCTGCCACCACCATGCTTCACAGTAGGGATGGTGCCAGGTTTCCTCCAGACTTAACGCTTGGCATGCAGGCCAAAAAGTTCAATCTTGGTTTCATCTGACCAGAGAATCTTGTTTCTCATGGTCTGAGAGTCCTTTAGGTGCCTTTTGGCAAACTCCAAGCGGGCTGTCATGTGCCTTTTACTGCGGTGGCTTCCGTCTGGCAACTCTACCATAAAGGTCTGATTGGTGGAGTTCTGCAGAGATGGTTGCCCTTCTGGAAGGTTTCCCATCTTCACAGAGGATCTCTGGAGCTCTGTCAGAGTGACCATTGGGTTCTTGATTACCTCCCTGACCAAGGCCCTTCTTCCACGATTGCTCAGTTTTGCCGGGTGGCCAGCTCTAGGAAGGGTCTTGGTGGTTCCAAACTTCTTCCATTCAAGAATGATGGAGCCCACTGTGTTCTTGGGGACCTTTAATGCTGCATAAATGTTTTGGTACCCTTATCCAGATCTGTGCCTCGACACAATCCTGTCTTGGAGCTCTACAGACAATTCCTTCAACCTCATGACTTGGTTTTTGCTCTGACATGCACTGTCAACTGTTGGACCTTATATAGACAGGTGCCTTTCCAAATCTTGTCCAATCAATTGAATTTACCACAGGTGCACTCCAATCTAGTTGGAGAAACATCTCAACGATGATTAATAGAAACAGGATGCACCGGAGCTCAATTTTGAGTCTCATAGCAAAGGGTCTGAATACTTATGTAAATAAGGTATTTATGTTTATATATTTTATAGATTTGCAAACATTTCTATAAACCTGTTTTCACTTTGTCTGTGTGGGATATTATGTGTAGATTGATAAGAAAAGGGAAGGGGTCTGAATACTTTCAGAATACAATGCATGCTGGTAACTTGAAGTAATATAGCTAGGTAAAAAGACCTTGGTGAATTGCATTTTGTTGTGATTTATGTTCTGCGATTCAAACATCTATTACTTTAAAAAAACAGGAGTGTTACTGTTCTGGTTGGCCATGTTCTCGCATTCACAGTGCAATGCAGCCCCACATTAGAGCCCAAACTATTAACAACCCTGACTTTGTCAACACCTCATATATTGTTTTTCTTCACTCTTCACTTCCTAATAGCTGAATACATGGTGCTGAATTTGGCACTCTACTTATAGAACCAGCACATTATTCACCATGGAGATGGAGAGCGGAGGCCCTGCCAAATATGGCCGTCTTTTTGCACACAGGCTGCATGAAGCCAGAATGTGGGCCATCAGTAAGCTAGCCTGGGGCCCAGGAGCTCCACATAGATCTCCACTGGCTCCTGGGGATGTGGAGGAAAAAACAATTGTTTTTCATTAGCAGGGAGGCCTTCCGAGACACATCGATCCAAGCCCTCAGTTGAGACGATGTGCACTAGCCCTCTTTTGACAGACTAATGGGGATGAATGATGAAAGATGAGGGGGCAAGATCTTGCTGGATCTGTACCACACAGCTTCTTCAAAACAGGCATAACAAGCCTTTTCACTCAATATTTTTCTAAGGCACAATGAGACTGCAAAATCCATCTGAAATCATATTGGGTGGGAATATACTGGGACTAGCCTAAATCTGTCTAGACAAACAAACTGTACAACGTCAGAACACTAAAACAAAAGACAGAGGATCAGTGAGGCCAAGAAAAGCACACACAACACTCACCTTCAAAATGCACATTCATGACTAGCCTATTCATTGAATTATAATGAAGGTCCATCACCTTCAGTCTGACTACACCCAGAGAGTAGCCTATTAAAACATGTAACAGTCTAAACCCTGTCACAGACGGGGCAGGGGTTCAACTAAGCTATATGGAATTGTATTAAGAAGGTCATACCAAGGATCATTTTGCTATTTCATTCAGAATTTTAAAACCCCTTGAAATACAATCCCCAAAAAATGTGGGGACTTTCGGGCTCCCGAGAGGCACGGCATATCAGTGCTGGAGGCGTCACTACAGACACCCTGGTTTGATTCCAGGCTGTATCGCAACTGGCCGTGATTGGGAGTCCCATAGGGCGACGCACATTTGACCCAGCGTTGTCCGGGTTTGGCCGGTGTAGGCCGTCTTTGTAAATAAGAATTTGTTCTCAACTGATTAAAAAATCTTTGTCGACAAAGAGTCATCTGTTCTTTCGACCAATCGATTGGTTGAAATTTTAAAATGCATATTTTTCCATATACACCACCGGTCAAAAGTTTTAGAACACCTACTTATTCAAGAGTTTTTCTTCATTTTTACACTGTAGAAAAATAGTGAAGACATCAAAACTATGAAATAACACATATGGAATCACGTAGTAGCCAAGCGTTAAACAAATCAAAATATATTTTATATTTGAGATTCTTCAAAGTAGCCACCCTTTGCCCTGATGACAGCTTTGCACACTCTTGGCATTCTCTCAACCAGCTTCATGAGGTAGTCACCTGGAATGCATTTCAATTAACAGGTGTGCCTTCTTAAAAGTTCATTTGTGGTATTTCTTTCCTTCTTAATGCGTTTGAACCAGTCAGTTGTGTTGTAACAAGGTAGGGCTGGTATACAGAAGATAGCCCTATTTGGTAAAAGACCAAGTCCATATTATGGCAACAACAGCTCAAATAAGCAACGAGAAACAACAGGCCATCATTACTTTAAGACATGAAGGTCAGTCAATAGAGAACATTTCAGGAACTTTGAAAGTTTCTTCAAGTGCAGTCGCAAATACCATCAAGCGCTATGATGAAACTGGCTCTCATGAGGGGATGGAAGTCCCAGACCCAGGAATGGAAGACACAGAGTTACTGTACCTCTGCTGCAGAGGATAAGTTGATTAGACTTCAAGTAACAGACACATCAACATCAACTGTTCAGAGGAGACAGTGTGAATCAGGCCTTCATGGTCAAATTGCTGCAAAGAAACCACTACTAAAGGACACCAATAAGAAGAAGAGACTTGCTTGGGCCAAGAAACACGAACAATGGACATTAGTCCGGTGGAAATTTGTTCTTTGGTCTGGAGTACAAATTGGAGATTATTTGTTCCAACCTCTGTCGCAGTGTTGGTGAACGGATGATCTCCGCATGTGTATTTTCCACCATAAAGCATGGAGGAAGAGGTGTTATGGTGTGGGGGTGCTTTGCTGGTGACACTGTCTGTGATTCATTTAGAATTCAAGGCACACTTAACCAGCATGGCTACCACAGCATTCTGCAGCGATACACCATCCCGCAGCGATACACCATCCCGTCTGGTTTGGGCTTAGTTGGACTATCATTTGTTTTTCAACAGGACAATGACCGGACGACACTACAGTGGTAGGCTTGATTAACCGAGCAACCGCACGCACACAAGCCTAAGATCAACATGCGCAATGCCAACTGTCGGCTGGAGTGTTGTAAAACTTGTCGCTATTGGCCTCTGCAGCAGTGGAAACGCATTCTCTGGAGTGATAGGTACATGCAGATATGGTTGGTCGAGATCGGTGTGGAAGAACTTGACTGGCCTGCACAAAGCCCTGACCTCAACCCCATCAAACACCTTAGGGATGAATTGGAACGCAGACTGTGAGTCATGCCTAATCGCACATCAGTGCCCAAACTCACTAACGCTCTTGCAGCTGAATAGAAGCAAGTCCCCACAGCAATGTTTCAACATCTAGTGGAAAGCCTTCACAGAAGAGTGGAGGCTGTTATAGCAGCAAAGGGGGCGACCAATTTCAAATGAATACCCATGATTTTGTAATTAGATGTTTGACGAGCAGGTGTCCACATACTTTTGGTGATATGGTGTATGTGTATAGATACAGTGCATTCAGAAAGTATCAGGCCCTATTCCTATAACGTTTTTTTTACGTTACAGCCTTTTTCTAAAATGGATTTTAAAAAAAATAATCCTTCATCAATATACACACAATACCCCATAATGGCAAAACAAAAAAAGGTTAAGCACTGTTAACAAATGTATAAAAAAACATAAACAGAAATACCCTATTTAAATAATGCAAATGGTGGTCACACCAGATACTGACTGGTTTTATGATCCACACCCCTACCATTTTTTAAGGTATTTGTGACCAACAGATGCATGCATATCTGTATTGCCAGTCAAGTTCCTTATATGAACTGTAACTCATTAAAATCTTTGAAATTGTTGCATGTTGCATTTCCATTTTTGTTCAGCGTATATAGTGCTATTTATTTATTTTATTACCATTTCACTTTTTTATTTCCCTTAGTTGGAGCTCTGAGCCTTAGATTTTCATTGTACCCTGCAATCAAGGGGCGACAGGGTAGCCTAGTGGTTAGAGCGTTGGACTAGTAACCGTAAAGTTTGCAAGTTCAAATCCCCGAGCTGACAAGGTACAAATCTGTTGTTCTCCTCCTGAACAGGCAGTTAGGCCATCATTGAAAATAAGAAATTGTTCTTAACTGACTTGCCTAGAGGTAAAAAAGTTAATAAATAATCACACTTGTACATGTGACTATTCAACAATCTGAATCCTTTTGATTTCACTTTAAGTTCTGTCATTTTAATTCCATCTTCCATTGATTAGCCTGGATATCTCCTAATAAGAGCTCTAGCTCTTTGACTGTAGCCTAGTGCCGGTTTGATGACTTGTGATTGGGCGACAACAAGCTGCACGCGCCACTCTTGTGAAAAGAAACAGCACCAGTTGCATAAATTATCAAATGTTCTCTCTTTGAGGGAACCACGATGTACACCAGGGATGGGCAAATTTGATGGGATGGGGGACACAAAAAAACGGAACTCATCATGAGAGGTCGCAGTGGCTCGTGGGTTATGGGCTGCACATGTTTACAATCACTGTATCCCACACATTCCTTTGTACTGTGGCCAAGTTCAGAGGCCAGGTGGACCCACGCTAACGCTAACTGATGTAGGGGAGAGATCCACTACTACTCCTAATCCTAGATGCTAACTTTGCTCTAAGCTTGATTGCCATTAGGCCTAACTTTTTGGTGAATTTCTGAGGCATCCAGAGTTCTATTGAGGGGCAGACTGGGCTTAAAGTTAAAGGTAGAGAGCAAGAGTTAGGATATATATAGGCTAGGCTATATTCCCTGTTTTTAAATCTCCCTGTAACATATGATCTATAGGAGTTAATGAAATCAACATGTGCCTCTTACAAGAACAAAGGGACAAAATCAACATTAAAAAATGATAAGCTTTAGGTGGAAAAAAATATTGACCTTTAAGAAAAACTAAAGAGCAGAGCATAGGCCTACAACATACAGGACGGCAAGGCACTAAGATTGATCTAACCCTCAGTTTGATAAGCCAGTTGACTACCAACCAACCCATAACGTTTAGAAGTTGGGATATTATCTTCTTTGGGCAAAGCCCCTGGAAAGGGCCTCTCTATCAGAGCAGCGCTGCCAAATAAATACTGTGGCTGTTAGGCCTTTGTGGACACACAGAATTGAGGGGTAGACACTCAATTTTCACATTTGTTCTGAGGCACCGCAAAGCAAGCACCATTCCCAGAGCCACAGCCACCACTAGGCGTATGGTAGAGATTCCCAGGGACCACCACCAGTCAAATATATAGGCTGGAGGCTGGAGGTACTGGGAATTCACAATCACATTGGCATGTCTAATCCGTGTTTGAACTGCAATTAATGACCTTTTAGGAAATGATGTGCATAATTGCCTCACCTGTTGTACATCGCCCATATCACCTTATAAGTAGACCTAGTAGTCACCTTTGGTGTAAGACAAGCTTAATCTAAGGGACGATCCTCCATTCTATGATCCTATGACCCAATAGAAAATTATCCTTTCATCTTGCAAAAAGTGGATACCAGATGGGTTTAAGTTATCATGTTGTAACCTTTTCACTGGTCTCCCTTAATGGAGTTCACCACATACAGGTTGAGGGGAAGAAAGGAAAGTCTCACCTGCACAATGGCAAAGGCTGACATGTGCTTAATGGGGCCATCTATAAGACGGTCATCCGAGGCGCTGGACTATATATATATAACAGAAGTGGGATTGTTTTCCTGATTGCCTTCGGGGCTGGTGCCATCGACACATAGGCATGTTTGAGTGTGGAGCTGCTTTGTACTCTGTGAGATGTCAGACAATGAAGAGAGCAACCTTCAGCATGACTTCCCCTGCAGCCTGCGGTCAGTTTTTTATTTACTGCTCTCCTGATAACGGCCATCGCCACAGTCTTTTCATCCACTGATTCTACATGAATGATTCCTCTAAATTTCCCCTACCGCTGTTGTCATAGCGACAGTCGAAATTCACACCGGGCAGTCTATGACCTTTCAGTCATCTGAGAAAATAGACACTTTGCCAATAACAGTTTGTCAGATAAAGAATGCCTCTATGAAATGAGTTTTTATTTGGGGGAGATTGGGCAAATGTTCATTTCCAGCCTACATTTGACAGGTTAAAGATGATGGCCATTTTATTACTGTCAGTTTATACAGAAAGAGGAAATAGGCTGTTCTGAATTCAAAGCTCACTAAAACAATGAGAAGTGAACAACACAATCCTAAACCCTGGAAGAGGAAGTGAAGGAGCAGGTATGGAAGAATGGGTGGAAGCTGTCTCAGGCATTGTGCACAATGTCTGCCCTTCACACTGGAAGCCTACAGTATGTTATGAAAGGAGGAAATGACAATGAGCAACCTTTTTTTACATACCCAGTCCACGAGTTCCACTATGATTCACGCACATCCCAGCTCCAAAACACAACCAATGCTGTGCTGTCCACAAATATGAGAGGAAGGAGTGTGTGCCTGGCTGGCTGAGATTTACAACACAACAAAGCTATTTTATTCCTGTCAAATTCCTGAAAGTGTCGCTTTAGGAAACAAGTTTTTGACATTGTTTAAGGCAGTATCAATAAAGTTGTTAATTAACTCTTCACTGGCCATATTTGCTTCCTTATTGTACCGCAAAGGCAATGTTGTACAAATACAGCTGAAGTCAGACGTTTACATACACCTTAGCCAAATACATTTAAACTCAGTTTTTCACAATTCCATTTAATCCAAGTAAAAAAATCCCTGATTCAGGTCACATAGGATCACCACTTTATTATAAGAATGTGAAATGTCAGAATAATAGTAGAGAGAATGATTTATTTCAGCATTTATTTCACTCATCACATTCCCAGTGGGTCAGAAGCTTACATACACTCAATTAGTATTTGGAAGCATTGCCTTTAAACTACTTAACTTGGGTAAAACGTTTTGGGTAGCCTTCCACAAGCTTCCCACAAGTTGGGTGAATTGTGGCCCATTCCTCCTGACAGAGCTGGTGTAACTGAGTCAGGTTTGTAGGCCTCTAAGCTCGCACACGCCTTTTCAGTTCTGCCCACAAATTTTCTACAGAATTGAGGTCAGGGCTTTGTGATGGCCACTCCAATACCTTGACTTTGCTGTCCTTAAGCCCTTTTGCCACAACTTTGGAAGTATGCTTGGGGTCATTGTTCATTTGGAAGACCCATTTGTGACTAAGCTTTAACTTCCTGACTTAAGATGTTGCTTGAATATATTCACCTAATTGTCCTCCCTCATGATGCCATCTATTTTGTGAAGTGCACTGGTCCCTCCTGCAGCAAAGCACCCCCACAACATGATGCTGCCACCCCCCGTGCTTCACAGTTGGGATGGTGTTGTTCGGCTTGCAAGCCTCCCCCTTTTTCCTCCAAACATAACGATGGTCATTATGGCCAAACAGTTATATTTTTGTTTTATCAGACCAGGGGACATTTCTCCAAAAAGTACGATCTTTGTCCCCATGTGCAGTTGCAAACCGTTCCTCCCAAGGATGAACCAGACCTGTGGAGGTCTACAAATTTCTCTCTGAGGTCTTGGCTGATTTCATTTGATTTTCCCATGATGACAAGCAAAGAGGCACTGAGTTTGAAGGTAGGCTTTGAAATACATCCACAGGTACACCTCCAATTGACTAAAATTATGTAAATTTGCCAATCAGAAGCTTCCAAAGCCATGACATCAGTTTCTGGAATTTTCCAAGCTGTTTAAAGGCACAGTCAACTCAGTGTATGTAAACCTCTGAGCCATTGGAATTGTGATACAGTGAATTATAAGTGGAATAATCTGTCTGTGAACAATTGTTGGAAAAATGGCTTGTGTCATGCACAAAGAAGATGTCCTAACCGACTTGCCAAAACTATAGTTTGTTAACAAGAAATTTGTGGAGTGGTTGAAAAACGAGTTTTAATGACTCCAACATAACTAACTGTATGTAAACTTCCGACTTGTATGTATGTAAACTTCCGACAACTGTACTATACTAGCATTTCGGTTAACAAAGTTAATGTGGTTAGACCTTTGAAGTAGCCTACACAACCCTGTCACATGGAGAGAGGTCTGACATCCATGTCTTCTTAATGCCTGCATAGGCTAATTCAATATGTGTGCAAACTTTTTCTGCCTTGCAGATTGCTCACAAGTCACACCATGACCATGATAGGATGCATCCATCTTAAAGCCACTTGACTGGTGGTGTAATGGGGGGAATTTAGGCTAGAACTGTTATAATACAAAATAGTTTAACTGTAGGAGTTCCTGTCTGGCGCTACTTATGTGCATGTCTATGTGCGGTAGTTTACCTGGGAAATAAACACGCTTGGACCAGTGTGTTCTTATAGACGGGTTTGATGTTTAGCAACAAAACCGATGTGTGCGCAACTATGGGGCAAAAAAGGTTGGCTTAGATTGTTGATAACGTGTAAACTATATTTCGTCTTCAATATGAATTGAAAACATAAATAAAGTTAAACAATGAGCACCTGTCTCTGAAATATATCATTACATTTGTTGGTTAGCTAGGTAGCAAATTTTTGTCATATTAGCATAGACAAGACATCAGTCAAAACACCAAAACAAGACATGGTATCAAGAACCAGATCAAACAAGCTGAAACGAGCCACTTATGATTCACCACATGCAGTTTCTTGTCATTGTTGATAGCTACCTGGCCATACAGAACCATAACATCACAAGGCCTTCTGCCCCTTCGAAGTGTGCTCATCGTTTTCATGACATTGTCAGCTAACCATTTATAAACTTTGGAAGATACTGGGAAAATAGCCTGACATTCTCTGAGATCGTATGATTATTCACCTTGCCTTTAGGGCAGAAATGTCACAAGCAGATTCAAATACAATTTACAGCAGTGACTTTTACAAGTAACCCAATTTTTCTTCTAGAATGAATGTCCACATTGCTCGTGTTGAAATCAAAAAAAGATGACAAGTCTAATCTGCTAATTAGCGAGCTCGTATTTTACCCAGGAGGACAACTGTTATTGAAAAGAGTTCCAATTTTCAGATAATTCTGAGAGAAAGCTGACTCCATACTGCTAATGTGATTTTTGGGGCATAAACTTCCACCTTGAAATTGCTACTGCGTAGTCCGCAGTCAAGAGTGTGAGAAACGTGTTTTTATTCCCTATCCAAGCTTCCCAACATCACTGAAGAGTTGAGACATGTTTTTGAAGGCCGATCATTACTCAGAATTTACAGTTGTACCTGGGGCTGTGGAGTCAACCTGACATGTCTATCCATTAGACATTGGCAGACAAGACATTGCTCATCCCTCCCTTACCCAACATGCTACACCTCACCTCGTTCAGCAATTAAACAACATTACCTTACACATGGCCTCCATAGAAAAACACATTTCACATCAGAGATTGCCATCTCTCTTCATGAGGAGCCAAAGTGTTTCAAAAAAGATCTGCCTCAAATATCAGCAGTGAGCTCATGAAGGCCTAGTTCACATATATCTAGATCTTGTAAACTGATCTGATTGTGAGAATGATATCTAGCTATGAGTTACTAGTTGCCAGCCTCAGCCTGCCCACATCTATTTAAAATCTTTATCAGGTTTATTGTATTGAACATCACTCGACTAGGAACACTCTCAAACTGAACAAAAATCCATTCATTTGTTACGAATCGCTGGATAACTAATTTCTTGCTCATACTATATTCTACCGTCCGAAAATACCTCTCATCTTTTGTGACAACTGATGTGTCCTCTCCTTCAGTGTCGAACTAAGCATGTAACTGTGTTGACAGTCACTGATCTACATGTCATTTTGCATGCCGAACAACCCCAGGCAATATCAGTAGCCTAGTCAAACTGCGGACTGTGCCCAGCTTTGCACGCTGACCAATGTGAGGTAGGCGGCCTATTCCTGATCTTGCATATCTGCCATGCACCTTCAGCATTCAAATGCTAAAATGGCTTGCGCTATATTATGCTTTATTAGTTGAATGACAACCTATGTAATTTCAGGGTAAGGATAGGCATTTAATATGATTTCACAATTTTTGGGGATATCTAGATGGTCGAAATACATGTTATAGTCAAAATACATGTGTTTTTTCAATGGAGACTTGCTTGCTTGACTCGAAAGCGCTGGTGCGCTGTGCTCTGCTTGTGGGGGAGTGGTGAGAGAGGAGTAGTAGTGTGTGTGTGTGTGTGTGTGTGTGTGTGTGTGTGTGTGTGTGTGTGTGTGTGTGTGTGTGTGTGTGTGTGTGTGTGTATGTGTGTGTGTGTGTGTGTGGAACAGAGGGTGAGAGAGAAAGTTGAAAGAAAGTAGCCAAACTGACTCGAGTAGTATATATATAACCTATGGCTGCAACAAGTTTGTCTATAAAACCATCTGCTAGTGCCTGTCTTGACTACATCAAATCTTTGTAAAGAAGCTAGCTAGATTACTACCCACCACTGAGACCTGTATGCTCTCGTTGGCTGGTCCTCGCTACATACTCGTCGCCAAACCCACTGGCTCCAGGTCCTCTATAAGTCTTTGCTAGTGAAAGCTACGCCTTATCTCAGCTCACTGGTCACCATAGCAACACCAACCCGTAGCACACGCTCCAGCAGGTATATTTCACTGGTCATCCCCAAAGCCAATGCCTCCTTTGGCCGCCTTTCCTTCTAGGTCTCTGCTGCCAATGACTTGAACGAATTGCAAAAATCACTGAAGTTGGAGACTTATATCTCCCTCACTAACTTTAAGCGTCAGCTGTCAGAGCAGCTTACCAATCGCTGCAGCTGTACACAGCCCATCTGTAAATAGCCCATCCAACCAACTACCTACCTCATCCCCACATTTGTTTTTGTTTTTCTGCTCTTTTGCAAGCCAGTATTTCTACTTGCACATCCTCATCTGCACATATATCACTCCAGTGTAAATGGCTAAATTGTAATTACTTCGCCACTATTTATTGCCTTACCTCCTTACTTCATTTGCTCACACTGTATACAGATTTTTCTATTGTGTTATTGACTGTACGTATGTTTATCGCATGTACGTATGTTTATTGCTTTATCTTGGCAATTTAAATAAAGGTCAAATAAATGTTTTTAAAAATAAAAAAAATACAGTAGTCAGCTAAGTTAGCCAGCTAGCTAGCTAAAGGAGCAAGGCTAATTGAGGCTATTTTGCTGTGCTCCCTCCCGTCCTTGTCTACAACAACTCCAAACAACATCCTACCGGTTAGTTGATCATTGTAGCCTACTCCTCATTTAGCCAACTTAATTCCGTGATTTTTATTTCATTTTGCATTGATTACAAATCTCTCACTTCACTTGCTACACATGGAGTTGCTTTGATTGATCGACAATAACAACAAGCTACAATAACAACAAGTTACACGTGTGAAACGTGTAAAGGCTACCAGTGCCTTCTTTATGGGGCACACTCATGAAAACCGTCATAAAACAGGTGTTTTATTAAAAAGTTGAATGTTATGGTCTATCCTTGTAGGCTACGTAGCAATGTCACACAGATCATTTAATGTAATTTTAGACAAAGCCTTTTCGTTGTTCAAAAAGCCCCCCCAAAAAATCAATATTCGAATAACCGTGTCCATCCCCATTTCAGGTGTTGTGTTAACGCTGGATTCTGATTCTGATTTTTTCCTGCAGAAAAGGAAAGATAAAATGCAAATAAACACATTTTGTAAACGCAGATCTAAAATGCTTCTTATTGCAAATTCTGCTCGGCTTTTTTATTCGATTTTTTATTTCACCTTTATTTAACCAGGTAGGCAAGTTGAGAACAAGTTCTCAATTACAATTGCGACCTGGCCAAGATAAAGCAAAGCAGTTCGACACATACAACGACACAGAGTTACACATGGAGTAAAACAAACATACAGTCAATAATACAGTATAAACAAGTCTATATACGATGTGAGCAAATGAGGTGAGATAAGGGAGGTAAAGGCAAAAAAGGCCATGGTGGCAAAGTAAATACAATATAGCAAGTAAAACACTGGAATGGTAGATTTGCAGTGGAAGAATGTGCAAAGTATAAATAAAAATAATGGGGTGCAAAGGAGCAAAATAAATAAATAAATAAAATAAATACAGTAGGGAAAGAGGTAGTTGTTTGGGCTAAATTATAGGTGGGCTATGTACAGGTGCAGTAATCTGTGAGCTGCTCTGACAGTTGGTAATTAAAGCTAGTGAGGGAGATAAGTGTTTCCAGTTTCAGAGATTTTTGTAGTTTGTTCCAGTCATTGGCAGCAGAGAACTGGAAGGAGAGGCGGCCAAAGAAAGAATTGGTTTTGGGGGTGACCAGAGAGATATACCTGCCGGAGCGCGTGCTACAGGTGGATGATGCTATGGTGACCAGCGAGCTGAGACAAGGGGGGACTTTACCTAGCAGGGTCTTGTAAATGACATGGAGCCAGTGGGTTTGGTGACGAGTATGAAGTGAGGTCCAGCCAACGAGAGCGTACAGGTCGCAATGGTAGGTAGTTTATGGGGCTTTGGTGACAAAACGGATTGCACTGTGATAGACTGCATCCAATTTGTTGAGTAGGGTATTGGAGACTATTTTGTAAATGACATCGCCGAAGTCGAGGATTGGTAGGATGGTCAGTTTTACAAGGGTATGTTTGGCAGCATGAGTGAAGGATGCTTTGTTGCGAAATAGGAAGCCAATTATAGATTTAACTTTGGTTGGAGATGTTTGATGTGGGTCTGGAAGGAGAGTTTACAGTCTAACCAGACACCTAGGTATTTGTAGTTGTCCACGTATTGTAAGTCAGAGCCGTCCAGAGTAGTGATGTTGGACAGGCGGGCAGGTGCAGGCAACAATCGGTTGAAGAGCATGCATTTAGTTTTACTTGTATTTAAGAGCAATTGGAGGCCCCGGAAGGAGAGTTGTATGGCATTGAAGCTTGCCTGGAGGGTTGTTAACACAGTGTCCAAAGAAGGGCCAGAAGTATACAGAATGATGTCGTCTGCGTAGAGGTGGATCAGAGACTCACCAGCAGCAAGAGCGACATCATTGATGTATACAGAGAAGAGAGTCGGTCCAAGAATTGAACCCTGTGGCACCCCCATAGAGACTGCCAGAGGTCCGGACAGCAGACCCTCCGATTTGACACACTGCACTCTATCAGAGAAGTAGTTGGTGAACCAGGCGAGGCAATCATTTGAGAAACCAAGGCTGTCGAGTCTGCCGATGAGGATGTGGTGATTGACCGAGTCGAAAGCCTTGGCCAGATCAATGAATACGGCTGCACAGTAATGTTTCTTTAGTAAGGGTTCGCTCCAAATCATGAATGTAAAAGGACAAATTTTGTGCTTCTGTTGCACTTCTTCAACTCAGATGAAATAGCTTTGCTCTTGTCATTGGATCACCAGATAGCTGATGTGTAGGCTACTTATCTCCAGTGTAGTTTTCTCCAGTAGCAGATTAAAATGCAAGATTAACTTCAAGCAAAACATTAGGAAATGTAGCTGGCTACATTCTTTCTGTGTTAAACATTGGAAATATGGCCATGCATCGTTTTGACCTTTTCATTGTAAGCTAAAGGACTTACAGTGCCTTCAGAAAGTATTTTTACCCCTTCACTTTTTCCACATATAGTTGTGTTACAGCCTGAATTCAAAATACACACAATACCCCATAATTACAAAGTGAAAACATGATTTTAGAATGTATTTGATTTGAAATTAGATATTTCTGTATTTAAAAATTATATATAAATATCTCATTTCAAATAAAATAACATTTTATTGGTCACATACACATGGTTAGCAGATGTTAATGCGAGTGTAGCGAAATGCTTGTGCTTCTAGTTCTGACAGTGCAAGTAATCTAACAATTCCCCAACAACTACCTAATACACACAAATCTAAAGGGGTGAATGAGAATATGTACATATAGTATATGGATGAGTGATGGCCGAGTTGCATAAGCCAGGCGCAATGGATGGTATAAAATACAGCATATACATGTGATATGAGTAATGTAAGATATGCAAACATTATTAAAGTGGAATTATTTAAAGTGGCATTGTTTAAAGTGACTAGTGATCCATTTATTAAAGTGTCCAGTGAATGGGTATCAATGTAGGCAGCAGCCTCTCTGAGTTAGTGATTGTTGTTTAACATTCTGATGGCCTTGAGATAGAAGCTGTTTTTCAATCTCTCGGTCCCAGCTTTGATGCACCTGTACTGACCTCGCCTTCTGGATGATAGCGGTGTGAACAGGCAATGGCTCGGGTTGTTGTCCTTGATGATCTTTTTGGCCTTCCTGTGACATCGGGTGCTGTATGGTTTCATGGAGGGCAGGTAGTTTGCCCGAGGTGATGCGTTGTGCAGACCGTACCACCCTCTGGAGAGCCTTGCGGTTGAGGGCGGTGCAGTTGCCGTACCAGGCTGTGATACAGCCCGACAGGATGCTCTCGATTGTGCATCTGTAAAAGTTTGTCAGGGTTTTGGATGACAAGCCAAATTTCTTCATCCTCCTGAGGTTGAAGAGGCACTGTTGCGCCTTCTTCACCACACTGTCTGTGTGGGTGGACCATTTCCGTTTGTCTGTGATGTGTACGGCCAGGAACTTAAAACTTTCCACCTTCTCCACTGCTGTCCCTTTGATGTGGACAGAGGGGTGCGCCCTCTGCTGTTTCCTGAAGTCCATGATCATCTCCGTTGAGTGAGAGGTTGTTTTCCTGACACCACACTCCGATTGCCCTCACCTCCTCCCTGTATGAAGTCTAATCGTTGTTGGTGATCAAGCCCACTATTGTTGTGTCGTCTGCTAACTTGATGAAATACATAAGTATTTACACCCCTGAGTCAACACTTTGTAGAAGTACCTTTGACAGCGATTACAGCTGTAAGTCTTTCTGTGTAAGTCTCTAAGAACTTTCCACACTTGGATTGTGCAACATTTGCCCATTATTCTTATCAAATTCTTCAACCTCTGTCACTTTGGTTGTTGATCATTGCTAGACAGCAATTTTTAAGTCTTGCCATAGATGTTCAAAGTGGATTCAAGTAGAGGTCGACCGATTAATCAGAATGGCCGATTAATTAGGGCTGATTTCAAGTTTTCATAACAATCGGAAAACGGTATTTTCGGGCGCCGGTTTGCCGATTTCTTTTTTTCTTTTTTATTATTAAAATGTAAAATATTATACCTTTATTTAACTAGGCAAGTCAGTTAAGAACACATTCTTATTTTCAATGACGGCCTAGAAACGGTGGGTTAACTGCCTCGTTCAGGGGCAGAACGACAGATTTTCACCTTGTCAGCTCGGGGGATCCAATCTTGCAACCTTACAGTTAACTAGTCCAACGCAATAACGACCTGCCTCTCTCTCGTTGCATTCCACAAGGAGACTGACTGCCTGTTACGCGAATGCAGTAAGCCAAGGTAAGTTGCTAGCTAGTATTAAACTTATCTTATAAAAAACAATCAATCATAATCACTAGTTAACTACACATGGTTGATGATATTACTAGATATTATCTAGCGTGTCCTGCGTTGCATATAATCTGACTGAGCATACAAGCATACAAGTATCTAAGTATCTGACTGAGCGTTGGTAGGCAGAAGCAGGAGCGTAAACATTCATTCAAACAGCACTTTAGTGTGTTTTGCCAGCAGCTCTTCGTTGTGCGTCAAGCATTGCGCTGTTTATGACTTCAAGCCTATCAACTCCCGATATGAGGCTGGTGTAACCGAAGTGAAATGGCTAGCTAGTTAGCGCGCGCTAATAGTGTTTCAAACGTCACTCGCTCTGAGCCTTCTAGTAGTTGTTCCTCTTGCTCTGCATGGGTAACGCTGCTTCAATAACTTCAACCTAAAACTTCTTACCTGGGAATTTTGAAGACTCATGTTAAAAGGAACCACCAGATTTCATATGTTCTCATGTTCTGAGCAAGGAACTGAAACGTTAGCTTTCTTACATAGCACATATTGCACTTTTCCTTTCTTCTCCAACACTTTGTTTTTGCATTATTTAAACCAAATTGAACATGTTTCATTTTTACTTGAGGCTAAGTTGATTTTATTGATGTATTATATTAAGTTAAAATAAGTGTTCATTCAGTATTGTTGTAATTGTCATTATTACAAAAAAAAATAAAATAAAAAATCGGGCCATTAATTGGTATCGGCATTTTTGGTCCTCCAATAATCGGTATCGGTATCGGCATGGAAAACTCATAATCGGTCAACCTCTAGATTCAAGTCCAAACTGTAACTCGGCCACTCAGGAGCATTAACTGTCTTCTTGGTAAGCAACTCCAGTGTAGATTTGACCTTGTGTTTTAGGTTATTGTCCTGCTGAAAGGTAAATGTATCTCTCAGTGACTGGTGGAAAGCATACTGAACTAGGTTTTACTCTAGGTTTTTGCCTGTGCTTAGCTCAATTCCATAAAAAGATTACAAGCATATCCATAACATGATGTAGCCACTACTATGCTTGATAATATGGAGAGTAGTACTCAGCATTGTGTTGTATTGGACTTTCCCCAAACATAACATTTTCTATGCAGGGCAAAAACATTTTTTTGCAGTATTACTTGTGCCTTGTTGCAAACCTGATGAATATTTGAATTCTGTACAGGCTTCCTTCTTTTCACTCTGTCAATTAGGTTACTATTGACAGAGTAGTAACCTATAGTAGTAACCTATTGACAGAGTAACTACAATGTCGTTGATCCATCCTCAGTTTTTTCCTATTACAGCCATGAAACTCTTTTTTTTACCCATCTACCAATAGGTGCCCTTCTTTGTGATTCATTGGAAAACCTTCCTGGTCTTTGTGGTTGAATCTGTGTTTGAAATTCATTGCACGACTGAGGGACCTTACATATAATTATGTGTGGTGTACAGAGATGAGGTAGTCATTCAAAAATCATGTTAAGCACCCCTTTAACCTTTTCCTTATTGCACACAGAATGAGTCCATGCAACTTGTTACGTGACTTATTAAGCAACTTTTTAATTCTGCACTTATTTAGGCTTGCCATTACAAAAGGGTTGAAGACTTTTTGACTCAAGATAGTTCAGCTTTTCATTTTTTATTCATTTGTAAAAATTATTGGGTATTATGTGTAAGTCAGTGACAAAAAAATGCAATTCAATCCATTTTAAATTCAGCCTGTAACACAACAAAATGTGGAAAAGTCAAGGGGTGTGAATACTTTCTGTGGCTGCTAGCAATAGCATTGCACTTCTGTTGTCATCTGAAGAAAACAATTTAATGACGAATGTGTTGCACTAATGTATTTTCTGTGAAGGAAAACTATACTTGCACGCCCCATATCACTCTATTGAAGCAAACAAACACTATTTCCTGTCAATGTAAAAAGCAGGTGAAATTGTTTAAAGCACAGATTTGTTTTGTAGTCTGCATTTTGAAAATGCACATTTCTGAAAGCTAATCCGAACCCTGGTTTTGCTATGTTATTGTCATCTATGCGCTGTTGAAAACTCTGTTTTGCCGGAATAAAAGTAAGCTACCGGAGACACAACTCTCGTCTGTCTGTACCTGCTGAACAGGTCCATAAACATCTGTGACTCTAGCTGTCTGCATCTGGGTATAATCCTGATTTCTGTAAAAAGTCGCAAGGCAATGTTACAACTCACTTTTCAAGTTATTACATACAACCGATCAGAATTCGGAAGAATTCTTTATATATGGAGGACGCGCCAAAGTTTTGGAAACACATTACGCCATCTAGCTAACTAGATATCAAAGAATATTAGCTATATGCAGTTATCTTAGCCCACAAGCTAGGCAGCAATCTACGTTAGCTATTTAGCCAACTAGCTATTAACCTAGCCAATCACCACGGTTATGGTCGGCAAGCTAGAGCCTAACTACTGGAGACCGGCTAGAACACAACTAAAGCATAATCGAACATTGAAAGTGAAAAGAGAGCAGAGACTTACAGATTAATGGCTGGGGCCCATCCAAAGGTACAACTTTTAAAAGCGTGCAGGCTGAATTAGCTACCAACGCCAGGGGGAGCTGGGCGCTTCACCGGCCAATGGAGTCAGTGTAATCTAAAATAGACAGATTCCAGATGTTAGTCAGCTAGCACGCTATCACGAAGCCAAGGTGGAAAAAGTTACAAAACTCCCATAGCCTACTTCACAGACAACATGCCGAAAAGTTGACAAAACAAATAGGAAAACAAATGAGGTACTACAAAAATCAACACTGGATTCAATTCTTCGAGTTTTTCAATTGAAACTATTATACAAAATCCTTGCCACCAACAGAATGCTATATAAACTCAACAAAAAAAGAAATGTCCTCTCACTGTCAACTGCATTTATTTTTTTAACATGTGTAAATATTTGTATGAACATAACAAGATTCAACAACTGAGACATAAACTGAACAAGTTCCACAGACTAACATAAATGGAATAATGTGTCCCTGAACAAAGGGGGGGTCAAAATCAAAAGTAACAGGTAGTATCTGGTGTGACCACAAGCTGCATTAAGTACTGCAGTGCATCTCCTCCTAATGGACTGCACAAGATTTGCAAGTTCTTGCTGTGAGATGTTACCCCACTCTTCCAGCAAGCCACCTGCAAGTTCCCAGACATTTCTGGGGGGAATGGCCCTAGCCCTCACCCTCCTATCCAATTGGTCCCAGACATGCTCAATGGGATTGAGATCCGGGCTCTTCGCTGGCCATGGCAGAACACTGACATTCCTGTCTTGCAGGAAATCACGCACAGAACGAGCAGTGTGGCTGTTGGCATTGTCATGCTGGAGGGGCATGTCAGGATGAGCCTGTAGGAAGGGTATCACATGAGGGAGGAGGATGTCTTCCCTGTAACGCACAGCGTTGAGATTGCAGGCAATGACAACAAGCTCAGTCCGATGATGCTGTGACACACCGCCCCAGACCATGATGGACCCTCCACCTCCAAATCGATCCCGCTCCAAATCGATCCCGCTCTGAGTACAGGCCTCGGTGTAACGCTCATTCCTTCAACGATAAAGGTGAATCTAACCATGACCCCGGGTGAGACAAAACCGCGATGATCTGTGAAGTTATTTGGATTTTTACTAATTATCTTTGAAAGACAGGGTCCTGAAAAGGGGAGTTCATATACAACAATCTCAGCTCTGCAAATTTTGATGCGAAGAGACAGAATCAAAAGATCATTTATTCTGGTATTGCCCCTAAGTAGCTTGTTTCTGGTGACAGGAATGGCTAAAAATGTAACGTCTACTTCCAACTGACACCCTCAAACACGTTGATCCCCTGAACGCAGCTCACACTACAGATCACAATCACCTAAATTCTAATCACCTCTTCACACACCTGTATGTCATTATCACACACTATTTAGTTCAGTTCTTTGCACCCCATAACTGTGAGGTATTGTTTGTTTTGTGACACATGTCTTTCAGAGCGATGTTTTTCCCGTGATTTACGCCTACCGTGTATGATAGTTTTTGCCTGCCTCACTAACTACGCCTTTTGCCTATTTTCTGCCTGTACTTTAGCCTATCGGATTTTCTGTTGCCTGATCTCCTGGACAATTTGGAAAGCCATAGTCAATCAATAAACAACACAATAATACTTTTAGGAATGGTTTTCATTGTTAGCTCACAATCTGTGGATACTATGCTATTACTATTAGAAAGGTTAAAACATCATGTAAAACATCACAGCACAGTTGAAAAACAGTAAAATAGTATACTTCATAATTTCTTGTGAACAAACTATTATTTTGGCAAGTCGGTTAGGACATCTACTTTGTGCATGACACAAGTAATTTTTCTAACAATTGTTTACAGTAGAGGTCGACCGATTATGATTTTTTTCAACACCGATACCGATACTGATTATTGGAGGACCAAAAAAGCCGATACCGATTAATTGGACAATTTTTTAAAAATGTATTTGTAATAATGACAATTACAACAATACTGAATGAACACTTATTTTAACTTAATATAATACATCAATAAAATCAATTTAACCTCAAGTAAATAATGAAACATGTTCAATTTGGTTTAAATAATGAAAAAACAAAGTGTTGGCGAAGAAAGTAAAAGTGCAATATGTGCTATGTAAGAAAGCTAACGTTTCAGTTACTTGCTCAGAACATGAGAACATATGAAAGCTGGTGGTTCTTGTATGCTTGTATGCTCAGTCAGATTATATGCAACGCAGGACATGCTAGATAATATCTAGTAATATCATCAACCATGTGTAGTTAACTAGTGATTATGATTGATTGTTTTTTTACAAGATAAGTTTAATGCTAGCTAGCAACTTACCTTGTCTTACTGTATTCGCGTAACAGGCAGTCAGACTCCTTGTGGAATGCAACGAGAGAGAGGCAGGTCGTTATTGCATTGGACTAGTTAACTGTTGCAAGATTGGATCCCCGAGATGACAAGGTGAAAATCTGTCGTTCTGCCCCTGAACGAGGCAGTTAACCCACCGTTCCTAGGCCGTCATTGAAAATAAGAATGTGTTCTTAACTGACTTGCCTAGTTAAATAAAGGTATTTTTTTTAAATCGGGGCCCAAAAAAAACAATCTCCGATTGTTATGAAAACTTGAAATCGGCCCTAAATAATCGGCAATTCTGATTAGTAGGTCGACCTCTAGTTTACAGACAGATGATTTCACTTATAATTCACTGTATCACAATTCCAGTGGGCCAGAAGAATACATACACTGAGTTGACTGTGCCTTTAAACAGCTTGGAAAATTCCAGAAAATGATGTCATGGCTTTAGAAGCTTCTGATTAACTTATGGCTAATTGACATCATTTGAGTCAATTGGAGGTGTACCTGTGGATGTATTTCAAAGCCTACCTTCAAACTCAGTGCCTCTTTGCTTGACATCATGGGAAAATCAAAATAAATCACCTAAGACCTCCACAAGTCTGGTCCATCCTTGGGAGCAATTTCTTAACACCTGAAGGTACCACGTTCATCTGTACAAACAATAGTACGCAAGTATAAACACCATGGGACCACGCAACTGTCATACCTCTCAGGAAGGAGACGCGTTCTGTCTCATAGAGATGAACATACTTTGGTGAGAAAAAGGCTAATCAATCCCAGAACAACAGCAAAGGACCTTGTGAAGATGCTGGAGGAAACCGGTACAAAAGTAACTATATCCACAGTAAAACGAGTACTATATCAACATAACCTGAAAGACTGCTCAGCAAGGAAGAAGTCACTGCTCCAAAACCACCATAAAAAGCCAGACTACGGTTTGCAACTGTACATGGGGACAAAGATCGTATTTTTTGGAGAAATGTCCTCTGGTCTGATTAAACAAAAATATAACTGTTTGGCCATAATGACCATCGTTATGTTTGGAGGAAAAAGGGGGAGGCTTGAAAGCCGAAGAATACCATCCCAACCGTAAAGCACGGGGATGGCAGCATCATGTTATGGGGGTACTTTGCTGCAGGAGGGACTGGTGCACTTCACTAAATAGATGGCTTCATGAGGGAGGAAAATTATGTGGATATATGTAACGGATGTGAAACGGCTAGCTTAGTTAGCGGTGCGAGCTAAATAGCGTTTCAATCGGTGACATCACTTGCTCTGAGACCTTGAAGTAGTGGTTCCCCTTGCTCTGCAAGGGCCGCGGCTTTTGTGGAGCGATGGGTAACGATGCTTTGTGGATGACTGTTGTTGATGTGTGCAGAGGGTCCCTGGTTCGCGCCCGGGTATGGGCGAGGGGACGGTCTAAAGTTATACTGTTACATATAGTCAAGCAACATCAGTCAGGAAGTTAAAGCTTGGTCACAAATGGGTCTTCCAAATGGACAATGACCCTAAGCATACTTCCAAAGTTGTGGCAAAATGGCTTAAGGACAACAAAGTCAATGTATTGGAGTGGCCATCACAATGCCCTGACCATACTCCCATAGAAAATTTGAAAAACTGAAAAAGCGTGTGCGAGCAAGGAGGCCTACAAACGTGACTCAGTTACACCAGCTCTGTCAGGACGAATGGGACAAAATTCACCCAACTTATTGTGGGAATCTTGTGAAAGGCTACCCGAAAATGTTTGATCCAAGTTAAACCATTAAAACCTGTTAAGGATGCTGCGAATTTTTGCAGCTTTTTTTTTACAAATCGCGCAACATTTCAACGTCCTGCTACTCATGCCAGGAATATAGTATATGCATATAATAAGTATGTGTGTATAGAAAACACTCTGAAGTTTCTAAAACTGGTTAAATCATGTATGTGGCTATAACAGAACGTGTTCAGGAGTAAAAATCCCAGGGAAAACTGTTCACCAAAAACACACAAAAAAAAAAAATCCGCCAGTCTTTGAATTGTCTAAGGCGATAGAAAATAGATGAGGTTCCGTTTACAACGCCTACAGCTTCCACACGATGTCGCCAATACTGGCATTTCTTTGCACGTTTATCCTTGGTGGGATGACGTATAGGCTCTTCCTGTCTTGGGGTGCACCCAGGAAATTATGAAAGTGAAAAAAAATGGACGATGATTTCAAGACTTGCTGCTATCGAATACAGATCGCCCCGTGATCAATTTTATCGATTATTAACGTTTATTAATACCTAAAGTGTGTTTACAAAAGTAGTTTGAAGTGATTTGTAAAAGTTTATAGGCAACTTTGTTAATTTTAAAAAGTGACGTTGCGTCGTGTAAAGGTGCATTTTCCTTGGATCAGACGGCCTTCATAAATTGACATTTTTGGCATACTTTGACGGATTTAATCGGGAAAAAGACCCAATTGTGATGTTTATGGGACATATAGGAGTGCCAACAAAGAAGCTCGTCAAAGGTAATGAATGTTTTATATTTTATTTCTGTGTTTTGTGTAGCGCCGGCTACCGCAAAATCTTTTGTTTAGGTCTCGTTCAGGTATTTTGGGGGGGTGCATGCTATCAGATAATAGCTTCTCATGCTTTCGCCGAAAAGCATTTTACAAATCTGACATGTTGGCTAGATTCACAACGAGTGTAGCTTTAATTGAGTATCTTGCGTGTGTGTTTTAATGAAAGTTTGAGATTTATCGAGTACTATACTATAGTACTATAGGTGGCGCTCTGAAATTTCCGCTGATGTGGTTCCTGTGCAGGAACGCAAGAGAAATTACACAATTTCACCTGGTTAATATTGCCTGCTAAACTGGATTAGTAGTTATAACTAGTGATTATGATTGATTGTTTATTATAAGATAAGTTTAATGCTAGCTAGCAATTTACCTTGGCTTCTACTGCATTACGCGTAACAGGCAGGTTACTCGAGGAGTGCAATGGTTAGAGCGTTGGACTAGTTAACTGTGCAGTTGCAAGATTTGGAACTGAGCTGACAAGGTGAAAATCTGTCGTTCTGCCCCTGAACAAGGCAGTTAACCCACAGTTCCTAGGCTGTCATTGAAAATAAGAATGTGTTCTTAACTGACTTGCCTAGTTAAATAAAAGGTATAAAAAATATAAAAAATTAAATAACAATAACAATAATAATCGGAAATCGGCACCCAAAAATACTGATTTCCGATTGTTATGAAAACTTGAAATCAGCCTAAATTAATCGGCCATTACGATTAATCGGTCGACCTCTAATCTAAACCACTCTGAAATACATTTTCCATAACCAAAGATGATGTATTTTCAGCTGTTTGAAGCTGGTGTAAAAAAACAAACTGGGAAGAATGGGAAGCATAGAAATGGCACACATAGAATATATCCACCGCTTCTTAAACTTTCTTTGAAATAGAATGACAGATCTATAACTCACATTTCTAACTGAATTTGGTCAGGTCATCCAAAAAGTGACATATGGCAGCTTTAACGTCAATTATCTTAAACATGGAAACTCCGATTTTTTTCAATTTTGCATGTTGGTATCTTAGACACAGTATGCTCTTGAATACAGGGTGAGTGTCATTTCAATAATATAAATATAATTCATAGAACGTACCTATCCCTTCAGACCACTGCAATTTAGCTAGTACACCATTTAATTTTAATTGTCATTTTAACTTCCAATTACTAACAAAAAGATTTTAAAAAGTATATTCTATTTTATATATTTCTATGATTTCAATAAGTTTCTTATGGAAGATTGACAGTATAATTTAAAACAACTGCTATTCCCATTCAAGTCAACATTTTCTGATGTGTGGACCTCCAACCATCTTTGTGGTACCATTTGAAAGTTGAAATTGCAATTTTATTTCCAGTTTAGTACATTTAGGCCTATCATCCAAAACATTATACCCATCCTGCATTCAAGAGCATGCTATGTCTCAACCGATGGCGGGCACAACAAACACTTCAGATGATGTAAAATAAGCTCTAAGCTACACATGGTGCATTGTCCATTTGACACATAATTCGTGCATTTTAGGCTTCCGAGCCAGAATAACCTTCTTGACTGCTGTTTAATAATTAATAGTCAGACACATCCAACCTTTTTTTAAAGAAGACTGATTTATTTATTTACTAGCAAGCAATGAAAATGTCATTGTATAAAAGAAAGTCCACCCATCAAGTGCCATAGCCTGCCTATAGGCTAGCGATTCTACACCCCTGCGCATCTACGGGTTTAGCTGCTGGAGCATGAAACTACAGTTGGAAAGAGGCTGAGATAGAGACAGTTTAATAGAAAGACTAAGTTATCAAAACAATTGCTTACAGCCATTAGTAAATACTCCCGCTATTAGGTCAAGTTTATCTACATGACAATAAAGTTAATAACAAAATGTATTTTCCAAAAATGTATGTAGGCCTATTTAAACAGTTTAGACAGTTATTTTAATTTTATGACGGTCTTCATCCATGATCGTCAATTACATGGTTATTCAATTACCGTCACAGCCCTACCACAATCTCCTGAATTTTTGGGGATTAATGTCCAGAAAGTCACTTTCTGACCACTTCTACCATGGGCAAGTATGTATGAAAAGTTTTGTTCAATCAAAAGGGGGTGCAGTCAGAAAGTGATTGAATTTAAATGGAACGACACTCTACAGACTTTCTCTTAACACACAGCATCTTCACCAGTTTCAAATCCCTACATGATTTTCTATTGTAGGGATTTCATGGAATTGGCATCTTAAAACAGAAGGGTAGATTGGGAAAAAAAGCAATAGTCAGGACTCTGACATCATAGGGACTCTGAGCCATTCCCTTTGTTTAAAGCAGATGTGCACGTCTAATAAATCACTCCTGGGTTTTGGCTGATGAACATTCCACAGGTGTTCAGCCTGAGCTTAGCCTAGACAGTTTGCGGATAAGACTTCATGGCCACTCATCACCACAGCAGCAGAGGTTTATTATTAGACTACCTCACACTGAACATTTAGTAATATATAGGCCTAAATACCTCTAAGAAAAAGACCACAACTCAGCACTCTAATACAGGGGTTTGAACTGGTTCAGGGAACATAACCGAAAACTGCTAGAAAATAACAAACATTTTCAAAAAACAGAAACAGAACCGGGAACGCAAGTGAACCACCCTATTCCGGAACAGAACCGTTATTTTAAAAGCATGGAAACCGGTTAATATAATTATTTTACGTTCCAGGCATTTTTTCTAGTCCCACAAAAATACACAACAAAGTGCATACGCAAAGCCCTCACTCTATCACTCAGAAATGTAGTCCAGTGTATGCCTGCCAGCTGAAAATCTTTGCCTGTGTGTGTGCGTGTGTTAAGCATACCTGTCCCTCCAAAGCATAGGCTACTGTACTGACATTACAAGCATGATTCAGAAGATAGGGATATAGATTTTTTAATCAGCTAGAGAAGAATGGATTAACTTTGTCAATGCTAGTTAAGGGTTCCAAAAGGGTTCTTCGGTTGTCCCCATTGGAGAACCCTGCTTTAGTTCCAGCTAGAACCCTTTTTGGTTCAAGGTAGAACCCTTTTGGATTCCATGTAGAACCCTTTGTGGAAAGGGTGTTACATGGAACCCGAAGGAGTTTTACCTGGAACCAAAAGGGCTCTACCCAGAACCAAAAAGGGATGTTCAAAGGATTATCCTGTGGGGACAGCCGAAAAACCCTTTTAGGTTGTAGATAGCACCTTTTTTTCTAAGAGTGTAGATATCACGTTTCACGTTGAAGTTATTAACAACAAAAAGGTAAGATGTGTTTTAAATTCTGGTGCCGCTGTGCACACACAAGTTTGTTAGCTTGCTAGCTCAAAGGACATAAAGTTCCATAATTGAAGCCGCTCATGCTAGGTATAATTCTGTGGACCTAATTCAGATAATGCATGTCATAAGATGTCAAGCATTTCAAGCCTCCTCCTCAACCCCCTCTCGCTTTCTCCCCACGTACATAATTTCTGTCGCATCTTTCGCCAAAGGCTACACTTGTCTGTGCATTATGCATGTAAACAACTAGCTTGCCTGCTCTATCCGCACTGATTGCTGAAGTAATTTAATGAGCAAAATAATGTTGATTTCACAAGTGAAAAAGGAACAGAAAGAACTGGTTTGAACCAGTTCAGAACTTAGTGGTTCTGTTCTGAATTAAATGATTGGAAAATTATTTTGGTTCCAACCCCTGCTCTCATGTAGTGTTGTCATGATAATAAAATATTTCTAATGATATGATACCAGGCCAAGTATCACGATACCGAGTAGTATTGCGATATCACGGGGGGGAAACCAGTGGCCCGGCGCCCTGTTTGCCCCATCCCCTGGATGCTTGTTCCCGTTTTCTAAACATTCTGCGCATGTACTACACCAAAACACAGTTCATGAGTAGCTGACCCTTTTAATTATTCCTGTGGCCATCAAATATGCCTAGACCTACTGTCAAGTTACCAAGTTGTTAGCTACAATGCCTTCAAAAAGTATTCACACCCGTTTCCTTTTTCCACATTTTGTTGTGTTAGAGGTTGAATTTTTAAATGATTTAATTTAATTTCTTGTCACTGGCCTACACACAATGATGTCAAAGTGGAACTTTTTATAATTTATTTTTTACAAATGTATTAAAAATGAAACGCTGAAATGGCTTCAGTCAATAAATATTCAACCCCTTTGTTATGGCAAGCCTAAAGTTCAGGAATTAAAATGTGATTAATAAGATGCAAGGACTCACTCTTGTGTGCAATAATAGTGTTCACACCTCATGTCCACCAGAAGCATCAAACTCTTTGCATTCCGGCGGAAGTAATGTATTGTTAATATAGCAGTCCGCAGTGCTACGTTTGGGGTGCCCGACTAGGCTGCGTTACTTTTCTGTGTCATGGTACAAATCAAAAGTACACACACAGACTCCAACTAGCTAGCTTTTAGCCTGTTAAAAAGCGAAGCACATGTGTTTCATGTACTAAAAATGCGGGCTAGACATCCGACAAAACAAACGCATATGCATCTGGTGGACATCGAGCATCAGTCGAGCAGTGAATTTCAAACACAGATTCAACAACAAAGACCAAGGAGGTTTTCAAATGGCTCGCATAGAAGGGCACCTATTGGTAGATGAGTAAAATAAAGACATTGAATATCCCTTTGAGCATTGTGATATAATTAATTACACTTTGGATGGGGTATCAATACACCCAGTCACTACAAAGATACAGACCTCCTTCCTAACTTAGTTGCCAGAGAGGAAGGAAACTGCTCAGGGATTTCACCACAACGCCAATGGTGACTTTAAACCAGTTACAGAGTTTATTGGTTGTGATAGAAGAACACTGAGGATGGATCAACAACATTGTACTTACTAGGGATGCACAATATATCGGTGAACATTGGCCGAAATTAGCTAAAAATGCCAACATCGGTATCGGGCCGATGTCTAGTTTAACACCGGTGTGAAAAAATTATGTCAAAGCAGATGTGCATACCTATACAACGTAGGTACATGACGTAATGACTTCACATAACATTTTGCGCTACACCTGCAACACAGCACAATGTATGCTGTGTGGATTGAGCAGTCAACAAGTCGAGCAGTCATCTGAAAGAGTGAGACAATTCAAAGGCGAAATCCATTAATGCCAAGATAATTGAATTCATTGCCCTTGACAATCAACCGTTCTCTGTCGTGGATGATGTTGACTTTCGCGACTGGACGAGCACCGGTACACACTAACGTTACCAAGTGCGCTATTGTTCAGATGTTGCCCTACCGGAGATACACACTGCTATTAGCTTCACGACATACAATGGAACGCCGTTTGGGTCTTTGTGTGTCAAAAAAGATACACGTAAAATAACACTATTTGACAATAACACCATTTAACATAAGATAGTCTAGAAACTAAAGCTTTGGTTGTCTTCCTCTCAGGCTTCCATGTCTTCTCCCTGGACCTCTTCAATGTCCACCTCTTTAACATCACTCTGAGGGCTCATCTTCACGGTCAAGTTCCAACCTTCTTGAGGATGGCTCGTTGTCAGGCTCAAAAATGCCATGCATCACGTCTGGAAGAAACCTGGCACCATCCCTACGATGAAGCATGCAGGGACTGGGAGACAAGTCAGTATCGAGGGAAAGATGAACGGAGCAAAGTACAGAGAGATCCTTGATGAAAACCTACTCCAGAGTGCTCAGGACCTCAGACTGGGGCCAAGGTTCAGCTTCCAACAGGACAATGACCCTAAGCACACAGCCACGACAATGCAGGAGTGGCTTCAGGACAATTCTCTGAATGTCCTTGATTGGCACAGCCAGAGCCCGGACTTGAACCGGATCGCAAATCTCTGAAGAGACCTGAAAATAGCTGTGCAGCCACGTTCCCCATCAAACCTGACAGAGCTTGAGAGGATCGGCAGAGAAGAAACTCCCCAAATACAGGGGTGCCAAGCTTGTAGTGTCATACCCAAGAAGACTCGAGGCAGTATCGATGCCAAAGGTGCTTCATCAAAGTACTGCGTAAAGGGTCTGAATACTTATGTAAATGTGATGTTTCAGTTTTTTATTTCTACATTTCTACATGGGGTATTGTGTTTAGATTGATGAGTAAAAAAACAAAACAATTTGATCCATTTTAGAATAAGGCTGTAACGTAACAAAATGTGGAAAAGGTCATGGGGGCTGAATGGTTTCCGAATTCACTGTAGGCCTACTGCAGCAATGATTGGTTATGGCGCACAAGTCTGTGTAGAGTATAGGTCTGAGTAGTGCCTGTCAATGCAATAGAATCCTACTCCAATGCACTCTCTCACAAAAAAAAGCACTGTCTTTTTATGACTTCAAGCCTATCAACTCCTGAGATTAGGCTGGTGTAACTGATGTGAAATGCCTAGCTAGTTAGCGGAGTGCGCGCTAATAGCGTTTCAATCGGTGACATCACTCGCTCTGAGACCTTAAAGTAGTTGTTCCTCTTGCTCTGCAGGGGCCGCGGCTTTTGTGGAGCGATGGGTACGATGCTTCGAGGGTGGCTGTTGTCGATGTTTCCCTGGTTCGAGCCCAGGGAGGGGCGAGGAGAGGAACGGAAGCTATACTGTTACACTGGCAATACTATAGTGCCTATAAGAACATCCAATAGTCAAAGGTATATGAAATACAAATGGTATAGAGAGAAATAGTCCTATAATTCCTATAATAACTACAACCTAAAACTTCTTACCTGGGAATATTGAAGACTTGTTAAAACGAACCACCAGCTTTCATTTGTTCGCATGTTCTGAGCAAGGTACTTAAACATTTGCTTTTTTACATGGCACATATTGCACTTCTACTTTCTTCTCCAACACTTTGTTTTTGCATTATTTAAACCAAATTGAACATGTTTCATTATTTATTTGAGGCTAAATTGATTTTATTGATGTATTATATTAAGTTAAAATAAAAGTGTTCATTCAGTATTGTTGTAATTGTCATTATTACAAATAAATAAATACAAATATTAATCGGTATCGCCCTTTTTTGGTCCTCCAATAATTGGTATCGGCGTTGAAAAATCATAATTTGTCGACCTCTATTGCATACTAAATCTTGCAGTTTGTTTTGTTTCGGTATGGCACATTGAAAGTGTATAATATTGCACTGATTCAATTCATACAGTAGAGCGATATGTTGACAGTGTTTAATAAAGGGGAAAACTAGAAAGTTGAGTGAAGTTCAATCTCGTTCTTCTCTGCGCAGCTGACATTTCTTCTGCACCGTCCGAGGGGAGTTGTGCGCGCTCGCAGCTTAGAGGGAACATTGGCCATAACACAGCGATTTAGCCTTCCATTTCTCTCTGCAGCTTTCTAAATACTTAACACATTTTTTTTTTATCAATAACAGCTGTTTCATCAGGAGGTAAAGTTAAAACACACACACATTTGGTTGCACTAACACAGGCTTGGAGTCTCATACAGTATTGTAGCCCACTGAGGGTTTTTATGAGAGTCCTTTCATGAATGAATTATTACCATGTCAGTTCGATGGAATGCCTCATTGAGTCAAATGTGTTAATTAAATGGTGCAATTATAAAACTTTTGGCAGACCCAAATAATTGTGGTTTCTAAACTGGATGTTCTCAGTGAGCTAATGAGGTCACTGAAATTTCACAGGGTCGTACAGTAGCTTTGTTTGCTTGCACATTCTCTCTCTTCTCTCTGCCTGAGCTGCTCTCCTGTTCAGAAACCTAATCCTCCAGCAATCTAGCAAGGCAACTCAATATGCATCTGTCATTCTGTAACATTTTAATTGATGCTGAGAGGGAAGCAGGGCAATTAAATGGTGGTGTTAAAAGAGCTAAGGCGAGCGATACATACAAACTGCTTTGAACCCTTGAGAAATTGTACATGCAATTACACAATGCCTTGTACCCTATAGGCTAGATACTGGTGAATGTAATAGCCTGTGTACAATTTGAAGATTAGACCTAGCCATTGTCAGCTGAACTGAGCAGATCATAGCAACAAGAACCAAGGATGAAATTATGATATATTGTTAGCTTCCTATTATTAACTGTGAGAGAATCCTTTGACAGACAAATAATAATGTATAGTTAGTTACACTACATGACCAAAAGTATGTGGACAGCTGTTCATAGAAGATCTCATTCCAAAATCATTGGCCACTCTTCTGGGAAGGCTTTTTTTTAATGTATGTACCTTTATTTAACCAGGAAAAACCCATTTACACCCAGTCTATTTTTCAATGGAGACCTGGCCAAGAAGGCAGCGACAATCAACAGATTACAGAATTAAATATACAACAATACAACAAGATGATCCAGCCTAAAAAAAGCATTTACTCTCTGTAACAGAGTATCCCATCAATATTTTAAAATTAATTCAGTGGCACTCACATATCTAAATGAAGCATGGACTGTAGACTATTCCATGCCTCTGGTGCACAAGACGAGAAGGCAGCCTTGCCTAATACTGGAAATGTCCTGGGGTCTTTAACCTCTTAGATCTCTAGGGGCGCTATTTCATTTTTGGATAAAAAACGTTCCCGTTTTAAGCGCGATATTTTGTCACGAAAAGATGCTCGACTATGCATATTCTTGACAGTTTTGGAAAGAAAACACTCTGAAGTTTCAGAATCTGCAAAGATTTTGTCTGTAAGTGCCCCAGAACTCATTCTACAGGCGAAACCAAGATGATGCATCAACCAGGAATTAGCAGAATTTCTGAAGCTCTGTTTTCCATTGTCTCCTTATATGGCTGTGATTGCGCAAGGAATGAGCCTACACTTTCTGTCGTTCGCCCAAGGTCTTAGCAGCATTGTGACGTATTTGTAGGCATATCATTGGAAGATTGACCATAAGAGACTACATTTTCCAAGTGTCCGCCTGGTGTCCTGCGTCGAATTCGGTGCGCAATTGCCAGCTGCTTCTACTTTACCATTTGATTCAGGGGAGAAAGCATGTGTCCAAGAACGATGTATCAATGAAGAGATATGTGAAAAACACCTTGATGATTGATTCTAAACAACGTTTGCCATGTTTTCAGTCGATATTATGGAGTTAATTTGGAAAAAAGTTCGCGTTTTGAGGACTGAATTTTCGGGGTTTTTTTGGTAGCCAAATGTGATGTATAAAACGGAGCTATTTCTAATACACAAAGAATCTTTTTGGAAAAACTGAGCATCTGCTATCCAACTGAGAGTATCCTCATTGAAAACATCAGAAGTTCTTCAAAGGTAAATGATTTTATTTGAAGGCTTTTATGTTTTTGTTGAAATGTTGCGTGCTGGATGCTAACGCTAATGCTAACGCTAAATCCTTTGTTTGCTAGCTACTGTTACACAAATTATTGTTTTCCTATGGTTGAGAAGCATATTTTGAAAATCTGAGATGACAGTTTTGTTTACAAAAGGCTAAGCTTGCGAGATGGCATATTTATTTCATTTCATTTGCGATTTTCATGAATAGTTAACGTTGCGTTATGGTAATGAGCTTGAGGCTGTAGTCACGATACCGGATCCGGGTTTGGGAGATCAGAGAGGTTAAGTAGCAACCACCTAACATACCTGGTATGGTAACTGCTGGTGGTGAAGGAGACCAGATTACAGAGATAAAGAGGGGGTTTCCCCAAAATGGCATTGTATTTGTACACATACAAATGTAGAATAAATCTGAATAAAACACAAGACCACTTTTGCAAACAGAGGATGGGAGTGTGATTACACATTATTAATTTTCTGTTTGAAATAAACAAAAAAAAACATCCCACTCAACTTCAAGCCTATGGAGGGTGGACTGACAACTAGAGGTCGACCAATTATGATTTTTCAAAGCCGATACCGATTATTGGAGGACAAAAAAAAGCCGATCGGCCGATTTTTAAAATGTATTTGTAATAATGACAATTACAACAACAGTGAATGAACACTTTTATTTTACCTTAATATAATACATCAATAAAATCAATTTAGCCTCAAAAAAATAATGAAACATGTTCAATTTGGTTTACATATTGCAAAAACAAAGTGTTGGAGAAGAAAGTAAAAGTGCAATATGTGCCATGTAAGAAAGCTAACGTTTAAGTTCCTTGCTCAGAACATGAGAACATATGAAAGCTGGTGGTTCCTTTTAACATGAGTCTTCAAAATTCCCAGGTAAGAAGTTTTAGGTTGTAGTTATTATCGGATTTATAGGACTATTTCTCTCTATACCACTTGTATTTCATATATACCTTTGACTATTGGATGTTCTTATAGGCACTTTAGTATTGCCAGTGTAACAGTATAGCTTCCGTACCTCTCCTCACTCCTACCTGGGGGTCGAACCAGGAACACAACGACAACAGCCACCCTCGAAGCAGCGTTACCCATGCAGAGCAAGGGGAATAACTACTCCAAGTCTCAGAGCGAGTGACGTTTGAAATGCTATTAGCGCGCACCTCGCTAAATAGCTAGCCATTTCACATCATATCGTTACACCAGCCTAATCTCGGGAGTTGATAGGCTTGAAGTCATAAACAGCAGAGCTGCTGTCAAAATGCACGAAAGTGCTGTTTGAATGAATGCTTATGAGCCTGCTGGTGCCGACCATCACTCAGTCATGCTGCTCTATCAAATCATAGACTTAATTATAACATAATAACACAGAGAAATGCGAGCCTTAGGTCATTAATATGGTCGAATCAGGAAACTATCATCTCGAAAACAAGATGTTTATTCTTTCAGTGAAATACGGAACCGTTCCATATTTTATCTAACAGGTGGCATCCATCAGTCTAAATATTCCTGTTACATTGCACAACCTTCAATGTTATGTCATAATTACGTAAAATTCTGGCAAATTAGTTCGCATTGAGCCAGGAGGCCCAAACTGTTGCATATACCCTGACTCTGTGTGCAATGAACGCAAGAGAAGTGACAATTTCACCTGGTTAATATTGCCTACTAACCTGGATTTCTTTTAGCTGAATATGCAGGTTTAAAAATATACACTTCTGTGTATTGATTTTAAGAAAGGCATTGGTGTTTATGGTTAGGTACACGTTGGAGCAACGACAGTCCTTTTTCACGAATGCGCACTGCATCGATTATATGCAACGCAGGACACGCTAGATAAACTAGTAATATCATCAACCATGTGTAGTTATAACTAGTGATTATGATTGATGTTGGACTAGTTAACCGTAAGGTTGCAAGATTGAATCCCTGACGTAACGAGGTATAAATCTGTCGTTCTGCCCCTGAACAAGGCAGTTAACCCACCTAGGCTGTCATTGAAAATAAGAATGTGTTCTTAACTGACTTGCCTAGTTAAATAAAGATGAAATAAAGGTGTAGTAAAAAATCTTTTTTTTTTTTTTTTAAATAGGCGTCCAAAATTACCAATTTCCGATTGTTTTGAAAAATTGAAATCGGCCCTAGTTAATCGGCCATCCCGATTAATCGGTCGACCTCTACTGACAACCCTCTGCCACATTTGTTATTGGTGTCAACTAGGGCTGGCACAATTACTGTATAACCCACGATTATAGAGGAAGACCGTCATGAAAATAAATAACCGTTTAAAACCAAAATAATAAGACTTATTTTATTTTTAAACAGTTGACTGAAGACGGGATTTGTGAGGACATGTATTATTTATTACATTGTTAGCCCAGAAAATCTTAAGTGTTATTACATACAGCTGGGAAAAATTTTGGGATATCAGAGCAGTGTCAACTTATCAGCACTACGACCAGGAATACGACTTTCTCGAAGCGGACCATTTCTTCGTACCACCCAGGGCATTTGAACTGATCCCAGAGGCCAACCCAAAACAACGCCGCCGGGGGAGAGGGAGTTAGAGAGGTCGTCTAGTCAGACTTAGGAGGCGCGCACACCCCCAACGCTTCCGAGTATATTACTCGCTAATGTCCAATCCCTCGATAACAAAGTTGACAAGATCAGGGCAAGAATTGCTTTCCAGAGAAACATCATGGATTGTAACATTCTCTGTTTCATGGAAACATGGCTGTGTCAGGATATGCTGTTGGAATCGGTACAGCCACCTGGATTTTCAGTGCATCGCGCCGACAGGAATAAACATCTCTCTGAGAAGAAGAAGGGCAGGGTGTATGTTTCATAATTAATGACTTATGGTGTAATTGTAACAACATACAACTTATCAGTGGTGTGGGGGCTGTGCTTTGGCAAAGTGGTTGGGGTAATATCCTGCCTATCTGGCCCTGTCCGGAGGTATCATTGGATGGGGCCACAGTGTCTCCTGACCCCTTCTGTCTCAGCCTCCAGTATTTATGCTGCAGTAGTTTATGTGTCGGGGGGCTAGGGTCAGTCTGTTATATCTGGAGTACTTCTCATGTCTTATCCGGTGTCCTGTGTGAATTTAAGTATGCTCACTCTAATTCTCTCTTTTTCTCTTTCTTCCTTTCTCTCTCTCGGAGGACCTGAGCCCTAGGACCATGCCTCAGGACTACCCGGCATGATGACTCCTTGCTGTCCCCAGTCCACCTGGCCGTGCTGCTGCTCCAGTTTCAACTGTTCTGCCTGCGGCTATGGAACCCTGACCTGTTCACCGGACGTGCTACCTGTCCCAGACCTGCTGTTTTCAACTCTCTGGAGATACTCTCAATGATCGGCTATGAAAAGCCAACTGACATTTAGTCCCGAGGTGCTGACTTGTTGCACTCTCGACAACTACTGTAATTATTATTATTTGACCATGCTGGTCATTTATGAACATTTGAACATCTTGGCCATGTTCTGTTATAATCTCTACCCGGCACAGCCAGAGGACTGGCCACCCCTCATAGCCTGGTTCCTCTCTAGGTTTCTTCCTAGGTTTTGGCCTTTCTAGGGAGTTTTTCCTAGCCACGGTGCTTCTACACCTGCATTGCTTGCTGTTTGGGGTTTTAGGCTGGGTTTCTGTACAGCACTTTGAGATATCAGCTGATGTAGGACTATATAAATACATTTGATTTGATTTGATACAGGAACTCAAGTCCTTTTGTTCACCTGACCTAGAATTACTCACAATCAAATGCTGACCGTATTATCTCCCAAGATAATTATCTTCGGTTATTGTCACAGCAGTGTATATCCCCCTCAAGCCGATACCCCGACGGCCCTCAAGGAACTTCACTGGACTTTATGCAAACTGGAAACCATAGATCCTGAGGCTGCATTTATTGTAGCTGGGGATTTTAACAAAGTCAATTTGAGGAAAAGGTTACCTAAATTCTATGAACATATTGGCTGTAGCACTCAGGCTGGAAAAACACTGGACCATTGTTAGTCTAACTTCTGGGATGCATACAAGGGTCTCCCCTGCCCTCCTTTCGGCAAATCTGACTACGACTCCATTTTGCTCCTCCCTTCCTATAGGCAGAAACTCAAACAGGAAGCACCCGTGCTAAGGACTATTCAACACTGGTCTGACCAATCGGAATCCACGCTTTAAGGTTGTTTTGAGCAGGCGGACTGGGATATGTTCCGGGTAGCCTCTGAGAATAATATATACAGTGTACACAGAAATGGTAACTGAGTTTATCAAGAAGTGTATAGGGGATGCTGTACAAACTGTGACTATTAAAACCTACCCTAACCAGAAACTGTGGATAGATGGCAGCATTCACACAAAACTGAAAGCACGAACCACCGCATTTAAACATGGCAAGGTGAAGGGAATATGGCAGAATACAAACTGAGTAGACTTTCCCTCTGCAAGGCAAGCAAACAGGCAAAACGTCAATATCGAGACAAAGTGGAGTCGCAATTCAACGGCTCAGACATGAGACGTATGTGGCAGGGTTTACAGAAAATCACAGACTACAAAAGGAAAACCAGCCACGTTGCGGACACCCACGTCTTGCTGCCAGACAAGGTAAACACGTTCTTTGACCGCTTTGAGGATAACAGTGCCACCGACACGGCCAGCTACCAAGGACTGTGGGCTCTCCTTCTCCTTGGTCGACATGAATAAAACATTTAAACGTGTTAACCCTCTCAAGGCTGCCGGCTCAGACGGCATGCCTAGCCGCGTCCTAAGAGCATGCGCAGACCAGCTGACTGGTGTGTTTACGGACATATTCAATCTCTCTCTATCCCAGTCTGCTGTCCCCACATGCTTCAAAATTGCCACCATTGTTCCTGTACCCAAGAACACAAAGGTAACTGAACTAAATGACTATCGCCCTGTAGCACTCACTTCTGTCATCATGATGTGCTTTGAGAGACTAGTCAAGGATCATATCACCTCCACCTTACCTGTCACCCTAGACCCACTTCAATTTGTTTACCACCCCAATAGGTCCACAGACGATGAATTCGCCATCACACTGCACACTGCCCTATCCTATCTGGACAAGAGGAATGCCTATGTAAGAATGCTGTTCATTGACTATAGCTCAGCATTCAACACCACAGTACCTTCCAAGCTCATCATTAAGCTTGAGGCCCTGGATCTCAACTCCACCCTGTGCAATTGGGTCCTGAACTTCCTGACGGGCCGCCCCCGGGTGGTGAAGGTTGGAAACAACATCTCCACTTTGCTCATCCACAACACTGGGGCCACACAAGGGTGCGTGCTCAGCCCCCTCCTGTACTCCCTGTTCATCCATGACTGCGTGGCCATGCACGCCTTCAACTCAATCATTAAGTTTGCAGAGGACACAACAGTATTAGTGTTGATTACCAACAACGACGAGACAGCCTACAGGGAGGAGGTGAGGACTCTCGGAATGTGGTGTCAGGAAAATAACCTCTCACTCAACGTCAACAAAACAAAGGGGATGATCGTAGACTTCAGGAAACAGCAGAAGGAGAACCCCCCTATCCACATCGACGGTAGAGCAGTGGAGAAGGTGAAAAGTTTTAAGTTCCTCGGGGGTACACATCACTGACAAACTGAAACGGTCCAGCCACACAGACAGTGCCTCTTCAACCTCAGGCTTGTCACCTAAAACCATCACAAACTTTTACAATTGAGAGCATCCTGTCGGGCTGTATCACCGCCTGGTACGGCAACTGCACCACCCACAACCGCAGGGCTCTCCAGAGGTGTTGCAGTCTGCACAATGCATCATCTGTACCTGCCCTCCAGGACACCTACAGCACCTGATGTCACCGGAAGGCCAAAAAGATAATCAAGGACAACAACCATCCGAGCCACTGCCTGTTCACACCGCTATCATCTAGATGCCGAGGTCAGTACAGGTGCATCAAAGCTGGGACCAAGAGACTGCAGCTTCTATCTCAAGGCCATCAGACCGTTAAACAGCCATCACCAGCACAGAGAGGCTGCTACCTATATACAGACTTAAAATCATTGGCCACTTTAATAAATGGAACACTAGTCACTTAAATAATGCCACTTTAACAATGTTTACATATCTTGCATTACTCATCTCATATGTACAGTTTATACTGTATTCTATACTATCTATTGCATCTTAGCCTATGCCACTCTGAAATTGCTCATCCATATATTTATACATTCTTATAAATATATAGGCTCAAGCATTTCACTACACTCACAATAACATCTGCTAACCATGTGTACGTGACCAATAAAATTTGATTTGATTTGAGTCTGTTTCTGCAGTAACATGGATGCTTCTCACCTTGATGAAACTTTGTTGCTCCTTGCTGAAACAAGCAAGGTGTTGTAGCAAACGAGACTTCGGTTGCCTAGGCAACACCCCCCACAATGCAGCAGCAGCACATATAGAAATAGAATGAATAGAACTCGCTTGGAACCTGCAACCCTGGTAATTTAACTGGTAAACTCATGGGTACACTCGCAGTGAGAGGAGAAAATGTGCTATTATAACAGTTATTATGGTCATTTGGCTGACCGTCAACCAAAATTCCATGACCATCACAGCCCTAGTGTCAACCCATATCTTTACACCGGCATTAGCGCACAACCAGGTTCACGGAGAATCCTTCCAATAGCATTTCATTTTACAAAACCAACTCACACGGAGAGCTCTGAAAACAAACAGCACACACTTTCCCTGTTTTTGCGACACAAAACAATTCTGGTGAACAATTTTATGGTAATGAGGGTCCTTTAAACCCAATTAAACTCTTCATGTCAGTAGACATTCAATATTGCTGCTTCTTACTGGAATAATGTGCCACATAATGTGGTAGAATAATTTGCTACATAATGTGGACAGTGTTTGGACATCCTGGCCTGAACACTGTCAGGTCAGTGGGTCCATTGACTGTCTCCTCACCCCCAAATTGTCTCCTTGGTTCCACTCCCTTGTTACTGGGTAACTGGCTATGAACCATGGGAACCAGGTTCTCTACTGTGACTACAGACCTCCTCGGCACTTTAAAGGCTACATACAGTAACTTTGCAAATGACTTATGACATTTGTTTTCTTCAGATAAACTATTATGACAGTGCACACTTCAGTCCAGTCATCACAAGCAAGCACTTGTCAGCTGCAGTCAGTCACCTGTTGTGGAGCTGGAAATATTTTTAAGCTTTGATGTCATGATTGTGAAATGGATAATAGGTTAACTCTGAAAGTTATGGATATAGAAATGTTTAATAGAGAAGAGACAAGCTTTTATCTTATCATATGTAAGGTCAACTGAACTGTAGTGACTAAGAAGGTCACAACAACCAAATGGCTTGAATTCATCTGAACTTTGTGTCAGACTCAAAGCACTTTCCAGGTAGCCTACCATCACAAAGTTCAGTGAGGACATGCTATGTTCATTCAATTAATCTGCCCCTTTTCATCAAAATGGAAACGGACCTTTAAGCATGAAGAACGTTTCAGAAAGGACTACAATAACTTTTTAAAGCATCTGAGGTTTACATGAGTTCCAAAAAGCAAGGAAGTGTCTTATGTAAACACAGAACAAACTTACTTCAACATGACTCAAACCAAGGGTGAGCAAGTATACTGCATATGGGTTGGGTCTTGACTAGAGGTCGACCGATTAATCGGAATGGCCGATTAATTATGGCTGATTTCAAGTTTTCATAACAATCGGAAATCTGTATTTTTGGGCACCGATTTGCCGATTAAAAAAAAAATATGTATACCTTTATTTAACTGGGCAAGTCAGTTAAAAACATATTCTTATTTTCAATGGCGGCCTAGGAACGGTGGGTTAATTGCCTTGTTCAGGTGCAGAACGACAGATTTTCACCTTGTCAGCTAGGGGGATCCAATCTTGCAACCTTACAGTTAACTAGTCCAACGCAATAACGACCTGCCTCTCTCGTTGCACTCCACAAGGAGACTTGCCTGTTACGCAAATGCAGTAAGCCAACGTAAGTTGCTAGCTAGCATTAAACTTATCTTATAAAAAACAATCAATCGTAATCACTAGTTAACTACACATGGTTGATGATACTACTAGATATTATCTAGCGTGTCCTGCGTTGCATATAATCTGACTGAGCATACAAGCATACAAGTATCTGAGTATCTGACTGAGCGGTGGTAGGCAGAAGCAGGCATGTAAACATTCATTCAAACAGCACTTGCGTGCATTTTGCCAGCAGCTCTTCGTAGTGCGTCAAGCCTTGCGCTGTTTATGAATTAAATTTGATCAACTCCCGAGATGAGGCTCTTGTAACCGAAGACTTCAAAACCACCACCTCATATACATTTCAAGCATCAAACAAGACCACATTACTATGTAATAAACAATTTCTGATCCATTAAAAACAGGATATTATTTTAGCACTTAACATTACAGAATATAATGAAGTGCAATAGCATTTTTAATGGTATGGTAACAAGTTAGTTTCTCACAATAAACACGGGAATACACCACATAAACCTACTTGGTTTTATTATAGAGGTGTAACAACACAATAACAGTATGGTAAAATGGAAGGTTTTGAGGATAGGGTTAAAAAGGGGTGGGATACCTGTTATTCTAGTTACTATGGTACACAGTGTGTGGTGTTTTACATTAAAAAAATATATAATTCGTCTATACTGTACTTAAATGAATTGGTATCTGGTCAAATAATGGTTGTCGTTGTGTGTAACTAACGTGTTACTTACTATACCATTACCATGTTATTCCTAGTAGTAGCAAAGCCAACAGCTGTTGTTGTTTTTTTTTGTCTATTGTAGGAATGCATTGCTGACAGTTTACACATTTCCCAAGCACGCCAAAATGAGCGGCAATTTCAGCGTGAGACTATAAAATCAAATAAAGCCAACCGGATTTAGTTCAGAAAGGTTCTGAGTGGCCTGATAACAGCGACAAAACCTGACAAGTTGCACAGCTAACGTTTTTGAACATACGTTTAAGCTATGGTTGGACTCAATAGAAATGTCTAAAGATTTTAGTTAAGACTTAACAGCTTGACTTAAAGCTCGAGCTGTCAACGAGCGCACTTTCACAAGAACCCCCCCTCACACTTTGCTCAACAAATCATTGATTTTAAAGTGAGGCCCTATCGCTCACTATTAAACACACTTCCCGCATAATAGCAATAGACATGTTTATTTAACGCTATGTTTCTTTCTTCAATGTGAACTCACAGCGCTTCCAGTCAAACACGTTTCCAACGTATTCATCCTCCTTGCTAACTCTTCCTCCACTAGACAGCCTGAGAAAAGCCGAAACTAAACTCTCCATATAGCTCGCTAAGTTAGTCTACTTTCTCTCCTCAAACCTAACTAAACACAGTCCACGCTGTACTTGATAGTTTCTCTAAAGACGAACACACTGAACTTGAGTCAAAATATTTACCTGGGAAATGTCATGGATATCTCAGTAGGAAAAGTTTTCCAACGGCTTAACTCCACATGAATCCTCTGATGGACCAAAGGTACTGCGCGAGCTCCTCCCTCTCTCCATGAGGTCATTTATAACCTAGGTCGTGCGCGCAACTGCGCATCGACTGCAGTGCACGATACTGGTAACCATGCAGACCACCATGCATAGTGCATGCCTAAAGTGCATAATCGTATTTAATCAAAGTACAGTAGTGATGCGCATTAACAAAGCCTTTTGCTGTTGTTTTGTTGTTGTTACATTTATTCTATGTAGGCCGACAGACATTACATTTGCGAAACGTATTTTTGTGGTGTAAAATGACTTGCTGAACGAAGATTGGTGGATTAGTGTTTCATTGAGTGATATTTAATGTGAAGTAAATTACAAGTGCTTTAGGCTTGCTTTTTATAACATTATAGTCAGGTGTATGGCGACACCGTGAGGCACAAACTGCTATCTCAATCAACTGTTTTTTCAAGTATTTTCAATTTTCAGGACGGAAGTGACCGGTCTGAAATAAAAAAAAATGTGCAATTTAAAAATAAAAAAAAATTATGTGGAAGCTCCCGAGTGGCACATTAGTCTAAGGCACTGCATCTCATTGCAAGAGGCGTCACTACAGACACCCTGGTTCGAATCCAGGCTGCATCACATCCGGCTGTGATTGGAAGTCCCATAGGGCGGTGCACAATTGGCCCAGCAGCATTATTGTAAATAATAATTTGTTCTTAACGGACTTGCCTTGTTAAATAAAGGTTAAATACAAACAAAAGAATGTATTCCCACTTCCTTGTCACACCCATACACGTGGCCCATCCTGGTGTAAAAACTTAAGTAGAATATACAAGGACAAACAACCACAGAAGTAGCCTGTACACCACAATGGATACTAGAAGTTATATTAGGCATTGGTTTTCATATTGTTTATAACAATGTCATTCCTATAATTATTTTCTTGAACAGAAATGTTTTATTAAAATATAACAGAATATGATTAAGAAACAGCACATATTTTGGTTACATCTCTCAACTCCTCCCCTGTGTGAGGCAGGGTTATTGTTGGACTCGTGTTTTCTCAGCAGTACAGCAGATGTCATAGAAGCAATCAACCCTGTCAGATGGCTGGGAAGTCATTGCCAGGGAAATGCACCGTCTGTCTGCAGCTCAGCAGACCATCAACCACTCCATCCCTCAGCTAGAGACTGAGGCCTCAGAATTACATACACAGATGGTACCAAAGGCTTGAGTGAACATTGAGCACCACAGAGCTTTAGGTCTGCATGGTATCTCAATGTTATTAATATGATATCTATCCTCCAGTCTCCTTGTTATGAATGCACAGGTAACTAGCCCGTATCCCAACGGATCAAAAAGCCTCATAGGCTGAAGGAGAGAACAAAGCGAGTGCCTTCGCATATTCTGTCCAACCTCACCAGCTGCTGGAATAGAATCCGGCGAAGACTGCCAATTGTTGTAAAACATTTGTTTCCTGCGTTATGCTACTACTGGCTACCGCCTCTTGCAAAATAGCAGGTTAGTATGGCCTAGTATTTCCCAGTGTGCCATAAAAGGCTTTTACTGGCACTGACTTCTTTGCCACAAAGACAGGCAACAGAAGATGAAATAAGCTAGGAGCCTGAAAAGTGAATCCCAAAATGAACATTTGTGATGAGTGGGGCACTACTCAGGTTTGTCAGACAAAGTGTCCCCAGATAGTGTTGGCTCTGGCAGAAGTACTCACTCAATTCAGCACTTGGCTGGGTTCATCCTCACAACAGGGGATCTTTTGTGAGGGCTCTATAAGAGATGTCAACACATGCAGAGAACTCCCCCCCCCCCCCCCCCCCCCAAAAGAGGCAGAGTTCAAAGACACTCTGCTGTGGGTTAGTTTCTGTGGAAACACCAGGACACTGGCATACTGCTGGCAGAGACGTACTGAGACATGCCACAGTACGTTTCACTCTCAGGAAATACTGCATAGTATTATAATTATGAAATGGCGTAGATAGTGATGTACAATATGCATGTGGAAGAGCAGTTCCCATCAATATAATAGACAAGCAAGTCAGAACATACCTCATAATGATAGGGGAAATGGACTCAAAGACCCTGGTTTGCCTAGGTGTTAAACATCCATGATAAAGCTTTTAAAAAAGCAACAAAAAAATTCCATCTCCTTCAAGCTAACAGGAGTTAGTTGTCACCACCCTCTGGTCATTACAAAATTTGCAGTATGAAAAAGCAACACAATTCATTAATTGCATTTTATTTAATCATGGGAATCTAGAAGTAACCATAAAACAACAAAATACAAAATGTTTAATGCCATGCAGTTTTTTTTTTTATTCAAGCTTCTCACTATGAAAACATTCAATGACAAAAGTCAGTCATCCAGCTTTTACCCACTTATGCAACATACCATTTCAAAAATGCCCACCATGTGTGCCTTTAGTTCACAGGATATCTCATTCATAAAAAAAAATTTTTAAGGCACAGTAAGTGCTGGTTTGGAATAAGCTGAAAACCCACTATATCCCTCCAAAGCTCCACTTTCTCACCTAAAAGTAGCAAAGTCACAAATTGCAACTAATTAAAAGCCAAATTGATTCTACATTAAATCAAGAAAGTTAAACATTAAAGTATTTTCTGATATCTCATGTCGGTCCGGTCCCCTCATGCATATAACTAACACATCCTGTTGGTCTTTCACAGACGACTTCACGTTTCCCCTCGGGCAACTTCAACACGCTGCTTCAGAACTTTTTGGGTTGCTGGATGCAGAAGCTGGACTTGAAAGCTGGCGAGTGTGCCTTCTCCATAGCAGGTCTGAGTCTGCTGTGCTTCACACTTACTGGGGTCTCTGGGAAGTCATGTCCCAACTGAAACAATGAGGACATCTCATAAAATCATGGCTTACCAAGCAATCCAGAGGAGACCATTTTACTATGCCAATCTGAAGAAGCTAGGCTACGAGTAAAGTGTTTAGACTTGCATGATCATTACGAATGAAGACACACACACACACACCCTCCCCCCCATCTAAACCTGCTTTTTGGCCAACCCTTGTGGGACTGATGCAGCCATCATTATAAGTCAGATATCCTTACCTTGTCAAGTGTTCCTGACATCAAGACACTGATTTGCTGCATTCTGCTGGAGGTGGCTGCAGATCTAGAACAGTATTACATGTTTAACGACAAACATTGCATTTAAGGGTTTTCCTGACGCACTCTCAATGTTAAAAACATTTGAGCACAAGCCGAGCTCTGTAAATGACGAGACCCTGTATTTGGGAGTATTGGGTCGCTGTCATTTGGCACCAAATAGAATAAAAGACTAAAACAGGGAGGGGCTAACTGAACTGTACCTGGGTTTGGGAACTTTGTGTTCCCTCTCTGGGTTCACATGGTGGGTGGCATGACTCTCCTCACAGCTTTTCTTGACCACTCGTTTCCCCCCAGCCTTCACTGTGGTGCCAGAGTGGATCCGTTTAAAATAGGTGAAAATATATTAATGACATACTCATTCTTTGCAAATCCAGAATTTAATGCAATTTGGAAAGTTATACAACTTCCTGAACTTGGTCATGAAGGAGTTAAAACTATTCAGCGTTACTGTAAGACAAAACTAAACAACTTCAGGTTATAATGTCTTGGAATTTTGCCATTATACAATGAGACTTTGGGAGTCAGTGTTGGAAGAAGAAAGTTGGCCGTGAGAAGAGAGTTCAGCATTGTTGTTTATTTTCCTCTGACTTGCTATAGGCAGGTTTAATCAAAAGAGTCTACTTTACCCACATCCTGTCAAAGCAAAAAGCGCTTTGATGTTCTAGAATGCCCCCAAACAACGTGCAACTCAGAAATAATTACATTTGTACTGTGCAAAGAATCTCTTTGAGGGACCGGTATCAAGCAGGGCAAAACTGATCCAAAAATCACTCCTACTCAGAGACACCTATGGCCCCAGAATGTATTTTCTGGGACATCTGCACGTCACACCAGTATGCAATAGGCATCTCGTGGGCCAGGTCCAAAAACCACAGATATGTGGACATGCAAACATCCCGTCAATTAGCATTTTAATAATAGTTTGAGTATTTGGACTCAAAATCCCCATACATAAGCACAAATCTGCAGGGGATATTCACTTAACTATATGAACAGTGTTGGCCTGTCCCTTGGGTGCAGCTTAGAGCACAGAATGTACCATGTTTGCACAATAAGCTATGCACCGATGCAATTTTCATCACGCATCGTAACGGAAAAAAAACATCATAGTAGCAGTAATGGGGGCATTTAGAACTACTTTAGATGTAACTCGTTTACCACCTACGCACTTGAGGTTTGAGCGTGCGTTCCAACATTGTCGCCAACCAATGTTTTTACAAGATTGTAACAATGTTTGCATGCGACAACAAGATCAGGCCTTTATTGTAAATGCACTGAATGTAAACCACACTTACCACCTCGAAAAAGCAAACCAGACATTACATCGAACACATTTTTGGACAAAGAAAATATGCACAACTTGATGCAAATTACGAATTAATATGAACAAGTCACCACCATACCTGCTGGAGGATGGCCAGCCTTCAATTCAGGACTCTCTCTCACTCCAGATTTAGATAGTTGCACCATTCTCGACTTCTGAACAACAATAACGGCACACAAAGTACTACAACGCCCACTTTATACTGCTGAAAGGCAAATGACTTAGTTTACGCAGGAAGCGAGCATCAGCAGCATGAGGCTGCAGCAGACTCATGTATTCCACATGAGTGAACCAGAACTATGGAGTGAACAGTTTCAACAATTTGCATGTTCTATCCATTCAGTGTATAGATCGGCGCATTCGTGTGCATGGTGCTCATTGAGGATGTTCATGATCTAATCCTACTTCTTATCTACCAATTATGTCATTTATTCGACACCATTGCCTAGTTCAAAAACAACTTCCAGCCACGCCCCTTTTGTTTTCAGATCTGAATTTCAACGGAATAGACGGAAGCAATATGGTGATGGTAGTGTGAATTTACACATCACTATCTGACTGTTTAAAGATCTGTACATTACGAAGGACCACGCGTACAGGGAGGGGCTAGAGATATTTTCATTAACTCATCTCTCATTTATCTTAGTGATAAATGCGTGATATTTATGTAATAAATTTTTTAAAACATTTTGAAAATAAAACTAACTTGATGTCCTGAAAAAAAAAACGATGCCTCCACTATCTGTCTTTTTGTCACTTCTAACAACTTTCATAAGTGTATCTGGAAAGGTCTTTAGTCTGTTTATGAAATATGACGAAGAAAATGCTGAGTGTCTGGTCATTCTATCATGTTGGTGTCTGTCCCAAATGACACCCTATTCTTTATATAGTGCACTACATTTGACCAGAGACCTATGTAAAGAATAGGGTGCCATTTTATTAGGGACGTTTCGTTGTCTTCTTTTTCTACTGAAATAATTGGATGTGTGCAAAGAGGAGAGGATGAGGAAGCATAGGGAGGAGTTGTAGAGCTCTTCATGGACCAAATGTTTACATTTATTTCTGTTGGTTGTTGTGCACAGAAAATGTCAGAAAACTATCGATGAAAGATCCAAGACAGAGAATGGAAAAATAAAGAGAATATCTTTCAAAGTCACAAAAATGTCTGCAATTACACAATTCATTTAAAAAACAAAAGTGAACTTTTATTATCGTTGCATGTTTGTGTTATGATGCCATCTTTTCCCTCATCCCTTTATTTCTTCATATATTTATAGATCTATAATATAGATTTGACATGGCACACCTCTTTTACCAGTGCTGATGAACGTAAACCAGGTGGCATTTTTTCTGTATTTACAATAAAATGAAGGAAATGTACAAGACTCCATGGCATACACAATCTCAACATTAAGAACAAATACAATTTGATCCCTCTGTACAAACTAACATCTTTAGGTTACAACACATTTTTTTTTTACAGATATGAGTTCATGATCCATTTTTGCCTACGAACATACACATTCCCCCTTCTGACTCTTTACCGCAAACCTTTCGTCACATAACCCACACCTTCACCATGCTACCACAGCTACAGGTTTCCAAAAGAAAAAGTAACATCTAGACAGAGCAGGACACCACTCACGATAATGTCCAGTGCCGCCCGCCCCGAACACACCCACTGCTCTTCTTTAAAAATAAAAAAAACACATTCCTTGGTTTCCTTCTTTCTTTGGTTAACATTCCATTTCTCCATCTGCCATCTGCCATCGCGTCGATCTCCACATTCAGATCCACATTTTCAAAAACACACACACACAAGTAAAAGTTCAAGAGTTCATCGGTCGGGGATTCCAAGATGGAGTCCCTATACCCAGGAATCTGGCGAACCTGGGTACTGATCCGCCCTGTAGGAAGGCCTCCGGGTGGTAGAGTAAAAGTCCACGTAGTTCGTGGTGGATTTGAGTCCGTGACCGTGCGACTTAGAGCTATAGTCTGCCGTGGGGGGGAAGCTGACCACTTCCTCCACGTAGGGGTCATCATAGCCGTGTGGAGACTGCAGGTACATTCTGTAGGTGTCGTAGTTCCGCCTGCTCGGCTCCTCAGTGTAGTACATCTGCTGCTGTGGAGACGAGAGAAGCAACACAATCAGATCGGTCTATGTCAAATACAGGAAAATATCTACTTTCAACTGTCCGATGGGAGAAAAGGATGAGAAAATAGTTTGTTGATTCAAACGTATTACAACTTTGTGTATCAAAATTCACACTGTGTGGCTGTCTAGCTGAACAAAGTTGGTTGTAATGAGTGGTGGCCGGTGGCTCTTTAAAATCGGAGGACAGGCTCCAAGTAATGGCCGGAAAATAATGAATGGAATGTTATCAAACATCAAAGAAATGGTTTCCGTGCGTTTGAAACCATTCCATTAACTCCATCCTTTCCGTTATTATGAGACGTCCTTCCTTCACTAGCCTCCTTTGGGTGTAATATCCTGACCGTCTATTTCCTGTCTAGTCAGAGACGGGTAGAGGGAGGAGAGGAGGGCACAAAGATCCCTCCTCTTGGGTGTTATCCGAGTGGGTACACAGGGATGTGTCCACACTGTGACAGGTGCCTGAGACGCACCCACTGCCGCCCAGCCCATCCCTATTACAGCAGCCACATTCACTCTCGCTCACACAATGACTGATGTGTTGGACGTCTCCCAACTCTCTCATTCACCCACACTGTAATATGTGTCAGTCTCCTTCCATTAGTGTAGCGGAGCGAACCAGCCGCCTGCACCGGCCAAGTTGATAGCGCAGGGAAAGATGGGGATGTTCGACCAGAAGGGATTGATTTAGAGTCTGTATTGAATTTACCTGTGCTCTTCTGGGGTCCTCTCTTGTCGGTGAGGAGTAGGACCCGACATAATATGGTGACGGCTTTCCAGACCCTGGAAGAGAAATTAACAAGATAATGGTATAACTAAAAATTGCCATGAACATAAACGTTGTTACCGTGCAATATTACTCCAGGGAGTGTTGCTGGGTAGCCAGGCAGAAGGTTAGGCAGGGAGGCTGCAGCTTCCCCAGCTCTGTTTACTCTGCCGTCTCAGCACCCCATTGAGGGCCCACCATGTGGCAGTGGCCATTGTTAGTTGCCCTGAGGAAGAGTAGGGCTACTTCCCAAATGGCACCCTTTTTCCATATATAGTGCACTACTCTAGACCAGGGCTCTGGTCAAAAGTAGTGCACTATATAGGGAATAGGGTGCCATTTGGGAAGTAGCCCTACTCTTCCTCAGGGCAACTAACAATGGCCGCTTTGTAGTGGCTGCTGAGCCGAGTTGCTCACAATGCAGGCGGATCAGCCACTATATTGCTCAGCAGACCCACTTAAACGCAACAAAGAGGCTCAAGTGCTCTTTTGAACTACCGACCGTCTAAGAGCCTCCAGCTCCCAATAAGGATGATAAGAAACAGGGAGGTAGGGGATAGCTAGTGGAGAGCTGGGGGAGATCTAGGGGAGTGCTAGGGGCGAGGGGGCATGGAATGGGATTCCTGGGAGTGGTGAGATGGATTACGCCCTACATAGAGGCAGAAAGGCCCTAGGGGATACTTTGATCACGGTCTGGTGCACATGGCTGATAAGTTTTCAATCAAATTCCAACATCTCAACCGATACGCTGTGTTTTTATGGGCGATTTTTGTGTGATAATTCTCTATGCTCATTGTTTACCTGTATATTGGTATTTATGTACATTGTTGTCCCCTTGGTTTTTATAAAATTGCATAGTTGACTGTGCCCTGTGATAATCAGAACGGTGTTCTTTGATTCCCAGCATTGCAGGAGAGGAGGTTGCACTGCCAGCTGTGGGGAACACAACATGGAGGTCAAAACAACGAAACGTTGAATTGAAACGCATTTGTGTCCTTATCTAGGGCTATGTCCAACGGCTCCTCATTTCCAATCTAGTGCATTACTTTTGAAAAGAGCCCTGTGGGCCCTGGTCAAAAGTAGTGCACTAGGCCCCCTAGGGAATAGATTGCCATTTGGGACGTAGCCTTAGGTGATTGATCGTCTGCGTAGCTAGGCTGACCTGACTGGTTGACCGGTGACATCTGTATGGTGCTGGTAGGGAGGGTGGGCTGAGACTTGAATCTGTCGCGCTCTAGAGTAGACACGGGCGTAATGAAGTGGTGTTGGTTCCATCCATCCTGAAGACCAGCAGAGAAAGGAAACAGTGTTAGTATGAGCCACAGAGACCTGGGGTGCGTCACAATCATATTTCCTTTCTCCTGAAGTGTACACTCCTTCACTACATCCGACAAACCTAAAAGCATTGGGCTAATGGAAGTTTACTCATATTTCTTACACCAGTAATTTCCTTTAAATGAAGGGAAGTGAACAAATCAAATAGAAATGTAATGGTTGCATTCACATATTTAACAGATGGTATTGTGGGTGTAGTGAAATGCTTGTGTTCCAAGCTCCAACAGTGCAATAATATCTAACAATTCACAACAATACACACATCTAAAAGTAAAAGAATGGAATCAAGAAATACAGAAATATTAAGATGAGTGGCCAGACGAAAGCCACTTCTCAGTAAAAGGCACCCGACAGCCCACTTGGAGTTTGCCAAAAGGCACCTAAAGGACTCTCAGACCATGAGAAACAAGATTCTCTGGTCTGATGAAACCAAGATTGAACTCTTTTGCCTGAATGCCAACTGGAGGAAACCTGGCACCATCCCTACGTGAAGCATGGTGGTGGCAGCATCATGCTGTGGGGATGATTTCCAGCGGTAGGGACTGGGAGACTAGTCAGGATCGAGGGAAAGATGAACAGAGCAGTACAGAGAGATTCTTGATGAAAACCTGCTCCAGAGTGCTCAAGACCTCAGACTGAAGGTTCACCTTCAACAGGACAACGACGCTAAGCACACAGCCAAGACAACGCAGGGGTGGCTTCAGGACAAGTCTCTGAATGTCCTTGAGTGGCCCAGCCAGACTTGAACCCAATCAAACATCTCTGGAACGACCTGAAAATAGCTGTGCAGCAACACTCCCTATCCAACCTGACAGAGCTTGAGGATCTGCAGAGAAGAATGAGAAACCCTCCAAATACAGGTGTGCCAAGCTTGTAGCGTCATACTCAAGAAGACTTGAGGATGTAATCGCTGCCAGAGGTGCTTCAACAAAGTACTGAGTAAAAGGTCTGAATATTTATTTAAAATGTACATTTTAAAAAACAAAAACATTATGGGGTATTGTGCGTAGATTAATGAGGAAAAATGTTAACGTAATCAATTTTAGAACAAGGCGGTAACTTAACAAAATGTGGAAAAAGGGTACGAATGGGTCTGAAAACTTTCCGAATGCACTGTATACTGTGATTGGAAGTATAGACATTATGGACAGTATGTGAATAGAATATGTAGTATTTCTGTAGAATACGTAGGATAGAATAGTATATGTACAGCAAGGGTGGAATAGGATGGCATTGACTAGAATACAGTATTATACACATGAAATGTAATGTAAACATTATTAAAGTGACCAGTGTTCCATGTCTATGTACAGTTGAAGTCGGAAGTTTACATACACTTAGGTTGGAGTCATTAAAACTCGTTTTTCAACCATTCCACACATTCCTTGTTTACAAACTATAGTTTTGGCAAGTCGGTTAGTTCATCTACTTTGTGCATGACACAAGTAATTTTTCCAACAATTGTTTACAGAGAGACTTTTTCACTTATAATTCACAGTATCACAATTCCAGTGGGTCAGAAGTTTACATACACTAAGTTGGCTGTGCCTTTAAACAGCTTGGAAAATTCCAGAAAATGATGTCATGGCTTTAAAAGCTTCTGATAGGCTAATTGACGGTGGGTGTATTTCAAGGCCTACCTTCAAACTCAGTGCCTCTTTGCTTGACATCATGGGAAAATCAAAAGAATTCAGCAAAGACCTCAGAAAGAAGAACTGTAGACCTCCACAAGTCTGGTTCATCCTTGGGAACAATTTCCAAACACCTGAAGGTACCACGTTCGTCTGTACAAACAATAGTACGCAAGTATAAACACCATGGGACCACACAGACGTCATACCGCTCAGGAAGGAGACACGTTCTGTCTCCTAGAGATGAACGTGCTTTGGTGAGAAAAGTGCAAATCAATCCCAGAAAAACAGCAAAGGACCCTGTGAAGATGCTGGAGGAAACAGGTGCAAAAGTCCTATATCAACATAACCTGAAAAGGCCACTCAGCAAGGAAGAAGCCACTGCTCCAAAACCGCCATAAAAAACACAGATTAAGGTTTGCAACTGCACATGGGAACAAAATCATACTTTTTGGAGAAATGTCCTCTGGTCTGATGAAACAAAAATAGAAATGATTGACCATCGTTATGTTTGAAGGAAAGGGGGGGCTTGCAAACCGAAGAACACCATCCCAACCTTGAAACACGGGGATGGCAGCATGTTGTGGGGTGCTTCGCTGCAGGAGGGACTGGTGCACTTCGCAAAATAGATGGCATCATGAGGCAGGAAAATTGTGTGGAAATATTGAAGCAACATCTCAAGACATCAGTCAGGAAGTTCAAGCTTGGTCGCAAATGGGTCTTTCAAATTGACAATGACCCCAACATTCTTCTAAAATTGTCAGTCAAGGTATTGGAGTGTCCATCACATAGCCCTGACCTCAATCCTATAGAAAATTTGAGGGCAGAGCTAAAAAAGTGTGTGAGCAAGGAGGCCCACAAACCTGACACGGTTACACTAGCTCTGTCAGGAGGAATGGGCCAAAATTCACCCAACTTACTGTAGGAAGCTTGTGGAAGGCTACCTGACATGTTTGACCCAAGTTAAACAATTTAAAGACAATGCTACCAAATACTAATTGAGTGTATGTAAACTTCTGACCCACTGGGAATGTGATGAAAGAAATAAAAGCTGAAATAGATCATTCTCTCTACTATTATTCTGATACTTCACATTCTTAAAATAAAGTGGTGATCCTAAGTGACCTAAGACAGGGAATTTTTACTAGGATTAAACAATTCCTGAATTGTGAAAAACAGATTTTAAATGTATTTGGCTGAGGTGTATGTAAACTTCCGACTTCAACTGTACACAGGGCAGCATCCTCTAAGGTGCAGGGTTCAGTAACCGGGTGGTAGCTGGATAGTGACAGTGACCAAGTTCAGGGCAGGGTACTGGGTAGAGGCCAGTTAGTGATGGCTATTTAACAGTCTGATGTGCACACTTTGGCAGGAAGGAGAGATCATTGAGACGTATCCCTACTGTAGGTGGCCTCCTCATCCCAACCCTGGTCCTTCTCTTACCTTCTTATAGATAGTTCTCAGGTCTCTGTACTGCCAGAGTGTGTTGAGGACCTGAGCGGCAGCTTTCACCACCTTCATGGAGTACCTTTTAGGGACAGAGAGACACATTACCACTGAGAATTTAGGACCACGGCCTCTTAGGAATCGGTGGCAAATACATGACATATTGCATGTTTCTGTGGTAGAAAAACGTGTCTACTCTCAACCGTCCTCGAGAATCTCGCCTTAGATCATTCTGAGGTGTGCATGTCTCTTCTTAGATTCTCCATGTGCATCCCAAATGACACCCTATTCCGCATAGAGTATAATGCACTACGTTTGACCAGACCCTCTGTTCCTTGTATGTTTTTTTTCCCCCTTCCCATAATACTCTGATCAAAAGTAATGCACTATAAAGAGAATGCCATTTAGGACGCAATGCAGACTCTGTCTTACAGGCAGCCGAAGGCAGCCTCCCCCTTTCCCTTACCTCTCTCCCCTGCCCTTGGTGATGTTGAACAGCTTTTCGATGCCGCCCGTGTCGGCCAGTGCCTTGGCGTTCTCCATGTTCTTGCTGGTGACCTCGTGCAGGGTGCAGCAGATGGCCGCCACCGTCTCGTCAGAGAGCAGGGTGGTGTCGCCCCCAGGGAGACGGTTCACCAGGTCCCTCATCGCATACTTCCCTGGGAGGGAGGGAGGGAGGGAGGGAGGGAGAAAGTACTGCTTATGTATGAACTGTACTTGTAACTTCCGTTATAAATTGACCATCTAGATTATGGCAAGGTTTCTTTATAAGCTGATTCTGTCATCCTCACCATCACATACATTATGTTCTATTATAAATTTTTTTGCTGCAAATAAATGATAGCTACACCGTCAACTAAAACGCCACAGAGAGAGAAACAGACAAACGGAAAC